>NC_027865.1:0-330321 GCF_000187245.1 Ogataea parapolymorpha DL-1 | reverse complement strand
GAGCTTTAAACGATTTCAGGAACTTCTGCGATCATAGATCATATCTTTCGTCAAGATCTTGCAAAGAGAAAACTCACATTGACCGTAGGTTGCGGTAGACACTATGATTGAGAATGGCACCTTCTAAGTTTTCTGATTTTTCTGACCGCAAGGCAGAGAGAAGCTTATGCAAAAGAGAAAAGGTTTTTCATAACTACACCACTGGAGTTGAAGACATTGCTACATGTTTGGATGCTAATCATTCAAAAGATTCCTCCATTAGTTGGGCCTCTTGTGATGTAAAAAAAAACGTTAGGAATGCCGTTAAATCAGTACGACATAATTTTTGGCATTCAAAGGCCAAAACTATGCATATTCGGAAAAATGAGGGTCGTTAGCTTTGAATTAGCCACCCATGAATTGACTGTAATAACTTGCTGAAAACTACAGCATTGATGACATTCACAGCGTGGAAGAGACAAGCATTGTTTCGGTGACTATCACAAAGTTTCAAATAGGCTACAACTCTAGCTGGGACTCAGTTTTGCTGCCGATGATCAGTATTTGTGCGACAGTGCCTAGAAAACATCGGATGCATCTCTAAGTCATTGGTGAACACGTTATACCATGAGTCTCTAAATGTTTTATTACGTCTCACGTGCTGTAACTAGAAGCACAGCTATTACAGCGATATGGCTCCGACATGTCATGAATTCTGAATAAGGGGATGTTCCCTTCGAAAGGCACTTGACAACAAATAACTTTACTCTAACACGGTTAGTTCCCGTTCCTGGATTGACCTAATAGTCATGAGTTTGCCCTTAAACTAAACAGCTAAATATCTTTATGAGATGCCATAATGATTGATTCGCAGATAAAACAACACAGCTAGACTTCGAAGGATCACTTTGGATAGAATTTGCTGTAATACTAACATGTTATATCAAGAAGAAATAATACTTTAAACAGAAGCAATTAAATGAGGCCACTACGAATGCTCTCAAAATTTGTCAAAAAGTGAAGGATAGAGGCATTATGCACCCCTCTTTTAAGGAAAATATCGATCATGTATAGACCCAATGCATTTCGATGTGTGAAGAGAAGATATAACAGATTCTATTTTAAACCACAAAGAGTTTGCTTACGATCGAGGATGAAGTCGTTCGAACGTTTCTATTCCCCCAAAGATCAAAGAAGAGGGTAGAAGCTAATGTGGTAGATTTGGATCAAGTACTGAATAAGATGATGGGGGTTACATTTGAGAAGTGCGAGCAAGTGACAATTTCCAGCTCTTCAACAGACGAACCACGAAAAAGAACAGCTACGATGAAGAAATAGAGTATCTTCCCACTTGAAACATGTTGCTACCTGGAACCAGCGCTAATCAAAGACAGAATATGACGACACGATAAAAGATCTTTCGCCTGGAACAGACCGGCTCGCCTCAGTCTTTTCAGGTTCAGTTCGTTGCCGAATCTGAATGTTCCAGCGAACCAGGAAAAAAAGCTCATTAAAAATTTAAAATTCTATGGACATCACAGACTCTGCAAGCCGATCACATCAGGTGAAGTTGTTCTATATCAGTTTCACTGGATTCGCATTTAGTTCTACTATGTAATCTTCGTTTCCACATAGAGGAAAATTTTGAAATCTTTCCGATCGCTTATCCAACTTGGGTTTGCAAAAAGGTCAGATTTAAACGGACCTCAGGAACCCTAAATTAAGGTTGAATTTGATGCCCACGAGAATTGAGTAATATTAAAGGGTTCGTCTTAATAAAAGTCTGATTATATTCATATTTTCACATCCGCACACGAGTCCGAATGAAGTTAACTTCGCGGCCAGGTATGTGATTCAAATACGATCTAAGAGCTCTTGCTCTAATAGTGATTTTGATAAGCTCTCGGTTGTTCCCGCCAATAAATAGTCATTGTTATTGATTTCCTGTTCCAATTCGTAATCAGGTGGGCCAATTTGATTTGGAATTTCACGCTGTATGAATTTCGATCGATAGAGATAAGCTGAAGTTGCCGCCATGTTTGTATCACTTTCATCGCTTGAACTAGAGTTTGAATTGTCTGCATCCAATGGAGCTATTCTCGTTGAGCCAACATCCAGAGAAGGATTCTGCCCCGAAGAGAAGGGTTGTCTATACTGGAGTCCTGCTGTGTCGCTGTGGTCCGAAATTATTGGGTTGATTTTTAACAGCTCCAACTCATGAACAGGATGATATTTTTCACAGTCTTTGTCAGTTGATAGCTCGAACCAAATTTGCTTTTCCTTGCTACTGGAATCTTCAACATCCAACTGATTTGGTGAAGCATGTCGTATGTAATATAGCTCAATAATCTTTGCATAAATGCGATCCTTGCTTATTTGCCACGACTTACTGAGGTCTGTGAAATTGAAACTCACGCTGAATTGATGATCTTTCGGACTAATATGTTTAACTATACCTTTTAGTATATTTAGCTGTTGCTCAGACCAACTATTGGGGCTGAGGTCCTCGTCTATGATATGCCGATCCACCGATCGAATGAATACGGTAGGACAAATCGAGTTATTACAGCTCATTCGTAAGGGTATTACAAATCTTATTTATACTGAGATAAATTATGTCACTCCTCACACTTCAATTTGTACTAGCGATAAAAAAAAACTCTGAAGCTGCTAGAGATCAGTTACAGGTAACATTTTAACAGAAACAAAAGTGGAACCTTCTCATAGTGTAGATTGGTCCATCAACTTTCAAACTAAAACAAGTACGAGCGTAGAGAAAACAAAATTGCATGACATCACTGTTGTCTATCGTCTGGACACTTTCAAACTTTTGACTCTTCTTAGTAAACCTGTGGTTTCGTCATCTTTCTTCCTTAGTCTATCCACAAGACTTTTCTTTCTACCCAGCTCCCCTCCATCCTTCTTTTCGTGAACTCCATAGGCTGGAGCCCCATCTAAGAATGTGGAAGAGCCAAGCCCCAAAGTTGTATCGCCATGGATTGGAGCAGACTTCACATTTGAGTCAAATGCAACGACATTTGGGTTGGGCTTTAAATCGAGAAATGTGCTATTTGAAGCGGAAGCTCGCTTAACCACGACTCCATTGCTGTATGGGCTTTTGCCTGCAGTTTGAACGCCCTTTGATTTCGATGTGTATATAGGATCTTCTTCATTGTAACCGAAAACCATATCAATTTGTTGATCCCTGTTGTTCTTGGGAGCCATTCCTTTGATCGAATTATTTGGGCCATCAACTGGGAACGCCATAACGGGTGCTGCTTTAGTATCTTTGTTTCTATGAGGCGTACAAGCATCAAACGGACCATCGTGGTGAAAACCGCCACCCGAAAAAAAACCAGTAACATCCAACTTGTCTATGGTATCCAAGTTCTTTGGTTTATCCATCACAGTTTGTTTTTTAGACCGGTGGTGACGATGAGATCTACGCTCTTTGTGGCCGCGAGAGGATCTGTGCTCACTAGACTTGTGTGGTCTGCTAGACTCACCCGCACTTTTAGATCTGACTCTGCCATCTGACGCAATTTTTGTGACCACTGTTCCTGTCATCTGCTCTGCATCTAACCGTTTTCCATTATGCTCCCTACGGGTTTTATAATATTGCTTTGGGGCGGAGGATGACGCAGGAAATGGATTGGGAGAAGACTCGCTCGAACTAGACTCGCTGCTTTGTTTCAATTTCTCGTCTTTGGGATACTCATCTTTCTGGTATTTATTTGTGACTTCATCGTAAGGAGGCGGTAGGTCATGGTCATCATAATAATCAGAGTGTTCATCGTATTGGGCATGCTTATGAGGTTTTCCTGGCAACTGGTGAGAAGGTTTTGACAAACTGCTTTGTGAATGATTTCGAACATTTCCAGTTCCGGTTGAAGAAGGAGATAACATTTCGGTGAACGGATTGTTAGACATCTTGGAATAAAGTCTAAAAGGTTAGTAATTTAAAACTTTATATTGTGTCGCGACAGCAAAACAAAGTTGAGGCACAGCCTGCAAGTCAAGAAAGAATATTGGGAAACTTGGCATTTCTCGTGTGTCACACAAATCCGTTGTAAATATTATGGGGTCGCCAACAAGCAAGTAGGTCATTCAACTGGTAAAGTGATCATTTCCTATCCTGTAGGGCTTCAATGGCTGTCAAGCACCAAATATCCCTAAGACAGAAAGTTCTCTTAGTACATCTTTGCACTGGAGACCCCCGTGTGCACAAAAAAGTGCAGCTTCTCCAAATACTCATTCGATAGATACTCCATTTTCCTGTGTTCCCAATGTTGCTTTGACTTGCAAAATGATTCGCCCGTGATCTTTTCTGACCTGTGCATGCTTCAACTTCGAGGATTTTTTTGATCTCCTCAATTTGGAATTCATACTTACATTGATGACTCCGACTTCGCAGAATACAATTCTGGCTTAGTATAAGTCCTCGTTGGAGGATGATTTTCGTAGTCTGAATCTATACTTTCTTCCGCGTGCTTCTCCAACCAACGCCTGTAATTTATGTCATCACCGACCATTCTTGATTCTTCTTGTAGAATAGCCGACCTGAAAGGGTTGTTCGAAGACAATCGCTTAGAGTGAGAACCTGCGGATGAAGTTGACAAGTTGGAATGGCTATACATTATGATTTATTATGGTTCCTTTGAAGAAGTCAGTGGTGCTCAACGTACCCAAATATTATTGAAGCTGTTGATGGGTGAGAACACTGCAATAAACCTACAGTTTTTGACTTAAATGGTTTTAACTCAATCTTTGGTTTTAGTGCGTGAAGTAAACAATGTTTTCCTAGTGACCACTTCTATTTAAGTGCTGGAATAAATTTTTTTGGGAACACGACGCGTGCAAGGAAATGTCTACTTTGGGAAAAAACGATGCGCTCTGGCTGTTTAATACGAAAGTGTTGAGTTTACTAAATATCTGTAACCAGAGAAGAATCAATTTTCGGCTTTTCGTTGTGTCTTACTTCTTTCAGCTGCCTTCTGTATAACTTGCAATGCTTCCTCCTGTAATTCTTCTTGTGCTGCCTTGATGAGATCTTGGTCGAACAGGTCCCCTTTTCTTGAATCATCAATCATCTTTTTGACGGTGTTAAGTTTTCGCTTTAATGTGGTTGCCTCGTTTGTATCCACATAGTTCTCAATATCCTTGAGAACTTGTTCGGTATCAAACACTATTAATTCCAAGTTGTTGACTAACTTCAAGAAATTGAGTTTTACCTGATCTTGCTCTGTTGTTTGTTTACTTTCATCTACCAACCGTTTGACTTCCTCTTCAGTTAGACCACCCTTTCCAAACACGGTAATTGATGATTTCTTTCCAGTTTCTTTATCTCTTGCACTCACTTTGATGATCCCATCCGCGTCAACATCAAACATCACTTCAATTTGCGGCGTGCCCTTGGGCAAAGGTGGAATATCAGTCAGTTTGAACTTTCCGATTAATATGTTGTCCTGCACCAACGGCCGTTCTCCTTGATAGACATTGATGTCTATGGAGCTTTGCCCATCCACAGCGGTTGAATACATTTGAGTAACTCTGCAGGGCACCGTAGAATTACGTGGCAAAAGTGGTGAAAACATGCCCCCATATGTTTCAATTCCGAGAGTCAATGGTGTAACGTCCAAAAGTAAGACATCCTTCACTTCTCCTGAAAGGACAGCGCCTTGAATAGCAGCGCCAAGAGCCACAGCCTCATCAGGATTAACTTCAGTTGTTGGCTTTATACCAAAAAAATTCTCGACAGTATTTCTTATTTTAGGCATTCTGGTCATCCCACCAACTAGAATGACTTCGTCGATATCTTGCACTTTCAAGTCGGCGTCTTTGAGAGCTTTTCTGACCGGAAGTATTGTCCGCTCAATCAGATCCGAACTCATGTTATCAAGCTCCTCTTCTGTGAGAGGTATACTGATGCTTTCAGTTTTGGTAATAAAAGGCAAATCAATTGTAGTACTCTTCACATGTGATAGCTCAATTTTGGCCTTCTCCGCAGCTTGACGAATTCTTTGAACAGCAATTTTATCTTGACGAAGATCGATACCGGTTTTCGTTTGGAATCGTTTCAAAATAAACTCAACTAATATATTGTCCAGGTCTTCGCCTCCAAGATGTGTGTCGCCATTGGTGGATCGCACCTCAAATACACCGGCTTCAATATCAAGTATCGAAATGTCAAATGTTCCGCCGCCTAAATCATAAACCGCAACAATCCCCTTTTTCTTGTCCTTACTTCCAATACCATAAGCTAGTGAAGCAGCCGTAGGCTCATTTATCACCCTTACCACATTGAGTCCAACTAACTCACCTGCTGTCTTGGTAGCCTGCCGTTGTGAGTCGTTAAAGTAAGCGGGAACTGTAATAACCGCATTTTTTACCTCTTCAGCTAGTTGTAGCTCAGCAACCCTTTTCATCTCACGTAATATGAAACCACCTATCTGGGCGGGCGAGTATGACAGGCCTTGCGCAATGGTTGTTTGCAGCCAAGCATCTCCATTAGCATGCTCGACGATTTTGTAAGGCAGTCTGTGAATATCATTTTGAACCTCATCATCATTATATTTCCGTCCAATCAATCTTTTAGTGGCATAAAAGGTGTTCTCATGGTTGATAATACTTTGGCGTTTTGCAGCTGTGCCAACAAGAACATCACCTTCTTTTGTGAAAGCTACAATGGAGGGTGTTGTACGGTCACCATTTTGATTTTCAAGGATTTTAGGTTTATTCCCTTCTAACACCGCAACCGCAGAATTGGTTGTTCCCAAATCAATGCCAATTACTTTCGATGACTTTACTTTTTTCGATACGCCGCGGGTTCGATGTAAAGTGTTGAAAAGCAGCCTTGAATTTGCTTTCGGTTGGAAACGAAACATTGCAGAATCAAACTGATTTTTTTTTTGCCATCTAAACCAATGTACATAGATAGATCTATACAGATATAGACATACATATAGGTACACAGCCCTAGGAACATTCGCAACGAAGATTATTAGCCTGGTACACTACAACTCGAGTAGCGACCCACTTCCAACACTTCTCCATGATTTCATGTCAAGATTCCAACCTTTCCATTGGGCCAGACGCTCACGGATGTCAACTATGTCAAGATAGTCGTTTGATAAATTATTGAAACTGTTGAATGTTTGGAAGCTGGGGGAGGACTTCGTAGGGGAATCTTTTTCAAGCGAGGAGTTATGAAAGGTTTCACCGCTATTGGGGACCTCAGCACATGACACGTCATGAATTTGCTCACTCAATTGTCGTTGCAAGCTATTATTTAAAATTTCGAAAGATTGCACCTTCTCTTCGAGTGAACTAATTTTTGACGTCAAAAGTAGTTGGGCTGATTTCAGCTCCAGATTTTCTTTCAAAAGTTGGGAATTCTGCTCGATCGTATCGCGAAGCTTTGCTTCTAGGTATTTCACCTGCTTCGAAGGGTCCTCATCGTGACTTTCCTCTGCATATTGAGATTTGGTTTCGTCGACCAGCGAAGATTGCTGTTTCACTTTACTTTCAGCATCCAAATCAGGCGAATCAGATGAACCCGTAATCTCTGGTTTTGAGGGTTCTTGGCTTTTGCGATCGTTACCATGCTGATAGTCGTTATCATCCAATTTGTGCCTTTCTGGTATAACTTGTACTTCTTGTTCATTGATGATAGATTCAGCCCCTGAGATGCAATCATCAGGAGTCACAAGTATTTCAGAATCGTCAGGTTCAGAACCATCACCCGTATCCAAACCTGTTGCTGTATTTGCCATTGTCTTCTTGAAGCTGTGGTTAAGTTTTTCCTTATCTTTGGATTCGCGTTCATGGTCCCCAACATTGCCCTTCTTCTTACCTTTCTTCTTTTTCTTCAGTTCCTCGAACTTCTTCCGGGCTTGCTCAAGCCTTTCTTCTTTGCTTATCTCGTTGTCGTTCACCATAATGAGAAGTTTTGTAAGAGGCTCCAAGATTTAGCACTCCAATTTTTTAGAGAATAACGGAATGGACGACTCCGTACACCAACCACTTAATAAAGTATCATTAATTACATAGTTGAGAACTTCCAAATAATAAGACTACAGTAGCCTAAGATCTGAGCTACTAATGAGGTGTCATTCAGAACTGCCCTCAAAAACGGCAACTGCTGTGTACCACCGTAGTATAATTGTCACACTGGTAATCTCGAAAGATAATTATTACTTCACAAATGTTTAGATAAGTGCCGAGCGGTCTCGCCAAATTTTTGCCAGGTTGGCTTGGCGGCCGGCAGAAAATTTAAAAATTCGTGGCATTTCAAGATAACTTGTTTTTCTTTTGTGATAAAGTTTTCACTAAAGATGTCTGAGAAAAAAGAGGACCCTCCAGTCGCCACTATCCAGCCACCACCACAAAGCAGCTCGCTTTTGAGCCAGCTAGCCAACTCTGGCCCAGTCTCTATATTTGCTTATTGCGCATCTTCTATTTTGATGACTGTTACTAATAAATACGTTGTTTCTGGTGATTTCAATCTGAACTTTTTTTTATTAGCCGTTCAATCTATTGTTTGTCTGATCACCATCTCTATACTGAAGTTCCTTGGGATCATCACCTACAGAGAATTCAATTATATTGAGGCGAAAAAGTGGTCACCAATTGCTTTTCTTTTGGTTGGAATGATTTACACATCCTCCAAGGCTTTACAATTTTTAACGATCCCAGTCTACACTATTTTCAAAAATTTGACTATCATTTTGATTGCATATGGTGAAGTTTTATGGTTTGGTGGTTCAGTGACTTCCATGGCTTTGGGATCTTTCATTTTGATGGTTCTTTCTTCTGTTGTTGCATGCTACGGTGACAAGGATAGTTCTACTGGAAATATGGTCTTTGGTGTTGGATATTTCTGGATGTTCCTCAACTGTTTTTCATCAGCTACTTTCGTGCTTTGCATGAGGAAGAGAATCAAGCTGACCAATTTCAAGGATTTTGACACCATGTTCTACAACAATCTACTATCCATTCCGATTTTGTTGATTGCTTCTTTTGTTTTGGAAGACTGGTCTCCCGAAAATGTGGCTGTCAACTTTCCTGAAGCCAATAGAAACTCAGTTATTTTTGCTATGATTTTCTCTGGTGCTTCCTCTGTTGGAATTTCCTACTGTTCGGGCTGGTGTATCAGAGTGACATCATCGACTACTTATTCAATGGTTGGAGCGTTGAACAAGTTGCCGATTGCATTGAGCGGACTGATCTTCTTTGATGCTCCTATCAACTTTTTCTCAATTTCCTCCATTTTTATTGGCTTTGTTGCAGGCATTGTTTACGCTGTTGCAAAACAACAACAACAAAAAGAGAAAAACCAACAGCTACCTAAATAAGTGACTTTTGCAATCACATTGGCCCCATATAGGAGTACAGGTATACAGTAGAGTCCGATAATAAAAACAAGTGATTGTTAATGCCACAAGCTAGTTAGTTAGTTTGATCAAGCTTCAAACTATAATCAACGATCGCACATCCTTGATGCACGGAAGATGTAGAGTAAATATCGATGTCATTGCTCAAGAATTGAGATATGTTTTCTAAAGTCAACCCTCCGCTACACTCAAGCAAGAACTGGCGTTTACCTGACCACTTTTTCTTCAGAGATTGAGAGACAGCTTGAAGCTCAGGTCCATTGAAATTATCCAGCATGATTATGTCAGCTCCTGCATCAATGGCTTCTTCTGCTTCCATTTCGTTCTGAACTTCGACTTCTATTTTAGTACTAAAGCCAGCCACGGTCTTTGCATTTTTAATAGCCTGTCTGATCGACCCTGTTGCCCAAATATGATTGTCCTTGAGCATCACCATAGATGATAAATCATACCTGTGAGTGTCCACACCTCCTACAAGCATGGCATATTTCTCAAGCAGTCTAAGTCCTGGTGTAGTTTTCCTGGTCCCCGCAATGATTCCTGTATAACCAGCTTCTCTTGCTTTTTTGATAGTGATGTGTGACTGAGTAGCGATGCCACTTAACCTGCAAATGATATTGAGAGACAGCCGCTCTGCAATCAAGATATTTTTAACTTGCCCTCTAACTGTACACGCTTTTATCTTCCCACTATCAGTTTCTGAGGGTCTCAAGAATGTTCCTTCATCTACATGCCACTCATAACTAAGTCCGCATTGATGATATACCTCATTCGCAAAAGGAACTCCGCAAAGAATTCCGTCTCCTTTACAGAAGAGGGTTGCGGTCTGAACGTTATTTCCGACCACATATCCACCGTAGTCAAAAGAAGGAATGTCTTCTTGTAACCACTCAGCAATCTGTTGTTTCCATTTCGTGGATAACGGAAGCAAGTGCTCAAATTTAGGATTTGGATTTCTATACGTTGTCATTGTCACCAAAAGCAAATGTTGAAGGTCTTCGTCACCGAAAAAAATAATAATAGGGGCATTTTAATTATATTTCACTGGTGGACAATACGCTATCATTGCTCCTCAAAAAGTTAGCAGGGGAACACCGATTCAAATCGTGTTAATTACAGATAATACCAGAATTGTAATGTCCAATTTTCCCCTCGAATCTGATGTTAGTGATACTAGACTTCTCAACGATAAAAGAAAAACGTCATCGCAGGGCTCACCACTTCCTTGTGCTAAGGACATGGATGCGCATACCAGAAAAAGACCTCGAAACCTAAAGCAGACTCATTTTCCTACCCCCATGCGAAGGACGGTTTGTTCAGAATGTCAGATGTCGTATATGCAGCACATGAAATCCGATCGCCAATTGCATGATAAGTATCATCGGCGCGCTATCGAAGGAATAGAGCTTGGCCCAACCAACCCCCTGCTTTGGAACTTGATTGAACAGCATCAATTGAAATCTGGAGTTGATGGAAAGATAGTAGAGGTAAACTCTGAGTCGCCTAAAGAGATTTCTGTCGCCAAAGAATTCCTTGATATTGTCAACAACATTTTGAGTGCCCCCCAAGATAATAGGGACTGGTCTTCTGACCCGAATAGAGGCAAGGTGTTTATGTTCGTGATCAGAAATAAGGCAGTTGGGATTTGTTCGACTGAACGAATAAGCGAGGGAAAGTGGATGGTTTATGATACAGGAGAACTAGTGCCAAAACAAAAAATACCTTTGGCTATCGGGATTTCGCGAATATACGTGAGTCACAAATACAGAAGAATGGGTATAGGGCTTCGTCTTTTGTTCGCCGTTCAACAACATAGTATATATGGTTTGACGCTTACAAAATATCAAATTGGCTGGAGTCAGCCAAGCGAGTTTGGAGGCAAACTTGCTCTTTCATTCAATGGCGTGAAGCACAAATCAGGCAAAATGCTGATACCCATCTATGAGGAACGATAGTGATATGTGCATGACAAGTCTCGTTTTACAACGTAGTTTTGCGGCTGTGCTAAACGGAAAATTACATAAATTTCGTGTTGTTTACAAAAACAAACTCCCTCATCTGAAGAATTTCCCATTTAATATCTCGCAATGTCAAATATCACTGGTGACGCTTTGTTCCGTGCAGTCACATCCAACGATGATAAGCTAGCATCACAGCTAATATTGGAATTTAAAGCTCACATCAAAAGAGATCTAGTTAATTTGTCTTACGTACCAAAATACTTTGAAACACTAGTATTGGCATACAACAAACCAAGCCTGACTACCAATTCATTTTCAACCATTTGTCATTTGGTAAAACGTGTGAGTATTCAAGATTCAAAGGTGCTAAAGCTTGTGGACTTTCAGGTCGTGCCCTTTCTTATAGATCGCCTCAATGATGAAAAGCCATCACTCAAAAATACAGCCAAGAAAGCCATGTTGACTTACTGGCAATCTGTGCCGAATGAGTTTGAAATGAGTTTGAAATCGTATGGTATGCATCATTTTGATTCATCAGTGAGACACGAAGTGTTAAAAATGCTTTGCGAAATTGTCGACAACACACCAGGATTCAGTTTCAAGACTTTCCTTCCGGAAACAGTAATGCTCCTAGATGACAAAAGCCACGAAGTCTCTAGTGCTGCATTAGAGCTATTAGTATTGGTGTTTAAAATTGTTAACCCTAACAATAGAACTGCAAAAAGCGACTTGGTTAATCAATTAATGAAATCTAGGATATCTCGATCTCAGTCAATCAGAGTATTAAATCATATTGATGAAAGCTTGGTGGCAGAATACATCAAATTAATGAATCAGACATCTTTTGTTAGCGCGGGACCTATAAAAGTTACCACAACAACCATCTCAAACCAGAAAAATACCAGCTCCAAATCTGGTTCCGATATCAAAGCTCATGATCGACCAAAGGCAAAGGTAGCAGTGAACAATCATTTACTTAGGATGCATACCTCCAGCATGCAATTACGAACAGCATTCAAAGAGAATTCACATAAAGAAGCTCCAAGAGATGTATTCGATAAAAACGATCAAAATATACTGCATTCAGAAACTGAGCCAACGATTTCAGAACTCGTGAATGAGGTACCTCTCTATTCTATACAAGACTCACTAAAACCCATGGATTTCAGTGGAGAAGAGCAACTGTCAGAAAAACTTAACTCTCTAACAGCACCTTTTCAAGGCAGAGAAACCGAGTTCAACTGGGCTCTTAGAGAGCAGGCAATTGTTCAGCTACGATGTATAATAAGAGGGAATGCAATTACGGACTATCAGGAGCTGACCGCACAATTCTTGAAGATGGAGAAAGACTGTATATGCAAAGCTGTGTCCTCCCTGCGCACTACCCTTTCTAGTCATGGATGTCAGTTATGCAAAGAACTGGGCATCTACTTTGGCTCCTATCTCGACAACGGCGTGGTGGATTCATTGGTTATGTCATTAATCAAACTCACGTCATCTCGCAAAACAATTTCACAACAGAACGCGAATGCAGGCATCATAGGTCTACTCATAAACACTAGCTACAGCCAGAGATTAGTAAATCAAATAACGGTTGCGGCTCAGGATAAAAATGCACAGCCCAGGGCTTACGCAGGAACATGGCTTCATATTTTACTAGTGAAGTACAGAGATAACAAATCCATTGTCGATAACGCGGGATTTTTGGAGCCTGTTGAAAAAATCATTGCGAAAGGCGTTGGAGACCCTTCGCCTGCCGTTCGAGATTCGATGAGAGCTGCATTCTGGTGTTTGAATACTATATTCCCTTCAATATGCACTCGTATAGTGAGTCGACTAGACTCCAGCACCTTGAGAGCTTTGGAAAAAGCTAGACCAAAGCCAAACCATCAAGTCTCAAATCAGACGTCCATACAAAGGGCGAACAGTCGGCCATCAATGAAAGAACTTATTATCTCAAAGCAAAAAGAGGCACATCATTCGAGTATGAAGAGAACAGGGAGTGAATCAAAGACGGTAGCTCGCAAAAAAAGTTCAGATATTCTTGATGAAGGCCTTTCTGAAAAAAGAATCAGTTCTCTAAATAGGGTTGTTTCATCAGGATCGGGGAACCAGGATCATGCCCCGTACAATGAAAAAGAAAAAGAAGATGCTGAAAAGAAAGAGGACCATACGGGGACATTCACTCTCAATATACCTGTTGATAAAATTCGAAGGCATACGGAAATATATGACCTTGATTCTGAAAGCGAAAAAAAAGAGCGCCATATATATAACCTTCTCTCTTCCGATGAGAGGGAAGATCAAGTGGAGGGACTCAAAAAATTGATATACGGGGAGAACACCAATTCATCGAGTAAATTCATCTATCTTGCTAACCGATTATCGGTCATAAACCCGTCCGCATTTTTTGATTATTGCAAGCATCCTGATTCATTCAAAAAACTGTGCTACATTTTAGAACCCGAGAACCTGCTTCGCATAATTTGCTGCTACAATGTGAATCATACACTTTATAGTGAAAACCTGACAGCAATGGCAGAAGTATTACAACAAAGTGAGTTGGTTAGTGCACTCAATGTTGTTCTGGACCTTTGTATTGATGCCTCCAATTGTGATGATATCAACTTGTCGATGCAGTTCGTGAAAAACCGAGTAGGATTTCTGGACACCTGTTATTCGGTGGTTGATTACTTGTTGAGGCAAAGTCAGGTCAAGCTGAATTCACGTGAAATAAAAATGCTGTTGAGACGATTATTCAAAAGCTGGGAAGTTGTTCACATGGAACCCACGAAATTGATCTCAATTTTAAGAGCGGCTTTTGAAATCTATGAATCTGACTTTATTCAATGCTTCAACGAACATGATGACAGGGTTTTGAAAACAGATTTGAAAGACAAGATGCCCTTCGAATTTCAGAAACGCTTTGGGTCGCCATCATCTTCATTCCACGAGAGTCTCGGCTTGGCAGAAATAGAGGAGCCCATTGCTGATGGACTCACTATGGTTGTTGGAAATAATTTTGATCGTTCAAACGATGTGAAGTCCGATATGACAATGATTATGCCAAATTTCAAGAGCCATATAAACCCAAAACATCATTCAGAACCAGATAATCCTTTTGTTGAAACCGTTAACAATCAAGCTCTTGATTTCAAACCCAATTACGATATATCCCAGGTATTTCAGGACCAAAACGAACGAGTTCGGGATTCAAATGGTCCTGAATCGTTAGATGAAAAGATGGAAACTGATAGATTGCAAGTTATGTCCGACACCACACCAGATCTTAATCAATTGACCATATCAGACAACAGGAATGACAGTTGTGCGGAGGAGAAACAAGGGGATATGAAAGCGCTCAATTTGCCATCCAAGGCTTCCAAAGAGTTACTTTCCGCTTTGGTGTCGGCCGATCCTATTTCCCAAATGACTGGCTTGGCCAAAGTTGAGATATATGACGACAGTAATCACTTGTTCCGGCAAATGGACTCATGGACCGAGTTTGAGGCCTACAAAATTTCTAAGACACCTTATGATGTCTCAAAATCGGAGACACTTTTAGAAAAGCTTTTGGGGCAGACTATTACAAATGCAGAACTTTATGAGTTTGCGTCTTTGTTAAGTCATGAGAATGTTTATGAGCTCAAAGTTGTGCAACAGGCAGCTCTGGATTATGTTGCTTCTAGCCCATCTCCCGATCACATATATGCATGCCTTTTGATCCTGCGAACTTGCATTCTGAATAACAACTGGTTTCAAATACGTGAGGTTTTCCATAAATTGATTGGTATTTACTCTGAATGCGAAAGTGTGGCTGATTCTGATGAATTGTTTTTAGCTGTTTCGGAAACTTTAGATCTGATTCCTTTCTTGGAACTGTATGTGGAAGCACTTCAAGACAGGAATTCGAATAGTGTCGCAGTTCAAGTCCTCCTACTAGATAACCTTCGAAAACACATCTCTCCTGCTAAATTGCACTCAGAGCTTGTCTTCAAACTGGACTTGATCTTCTACAAATATCTACACTCACAACATACAGCAATTAGGAGATCAGCTATAATGCTTTATGCAATCCTCCAGAATTTGAAAGATCACGCGCTCTTGGGTCAGTCGATTACAGAGCTTGTCAATGACCTTATTTTAAAGAAACTCAATGACTCACAGCTTAAGCTAGTCAAACAGTATACGGCTGGAGCTTGACAGCTTGGTACACATGTGCAAGCTTTTAGGATGACGGAACACACTACTGCCAAATAATTGATGCATTCTCATTCACGCCTACTATATACAGATATAAGGCTAAAAGATATTAAGGTCTCCTCAATAAAACGACTCTCCCTCATCGACAAATAGCGGCTTAAAACGTTCATCACTTGGAACCCGGGGTTCAAGTGGTTTGTAAAGGTAGAATGCTTTGAGAGCGCTAACACAACTTCGAATACGAGCCTCTTTCAAGGAGGTACCTTGTCCCTCTCCTAGAAGATTATCTCCGCTGAAGCAGCCAACAATAAACGTTGGAGAACTCGATTGTCTACCTGTTTCAGAGATAAGCCTGATAGTAGGAAGTTCCATATTCTTCGTTTTGAGGAGCCTTGCTAAAAGTTTCCCTGGCTCTTCAAATTCGAACATCGATGATATATCCACGTTTCTTGACAAAATATGTCTGTAAATGAAATCTTTGGTTTCCCGCTCATCATCTGCCGCAAACACACCAGCCACGATAGCTCTAACACTATTTGCATATGCGGTAGCAGTACTCAAGGAAGTTTCCGATGTGATACTATATTTTGTAATACCAGCTTCCACTTCTTGTGCCTGCCTGTCATATCTAAGTCTGCCAAATCTGAACAATTTGGGCTCTTTAGACAGGTACTTTTCAAGATTAGTACTCAAATCTTCCTCAATACCCCAGACGTTTTTAGCGACGTCATGAAGCGGATAATCACCCACAAATGCGTCAGTTGCAGCTTTCAAAATTCCAATTGGAAGTCGAGGGTAGGTTGTTATGAGGTACTCTGTTGTATAGTAGGAAAGCATGCTCGATCCAAAAAGAGCCATTTGATGATTATCAACATAGTCATTGTTCTTCATTCTGGATGTAAGAGCTCTCACAAGGGTCGACTTTTTGAAATTCGGTGAAAGATTCAATCTCGCATGCAAAGCTAATATGGAGGGAATTTTTTGGGCTTCTTCTTCGGACACTTTTAGTCCATACGATGTTCTCTTATAATCACCAAAGTTTGTGGGTGAATCAGGTGTCTCCAAATCGTCGCTGTTCATCCGGACATTATTGGCTTTCTCGTATGAGAATTTATGAACAGGCTTCGGTTTTGACTGTACAACGACTTTATTCAATGGTGATATGGATATATGTCTCACAAATCTCATGGTTGAGGACCGTGTACCTAAGGCTATACGAGGCCCGTGATTCATTGTGCCAAAAAAACGGTTGTAGGTTATTGTGACCGACTTGAAAAAAATCGGTGAAAAATTATAGCATGGTATTTTTTGTACACGCACGATATGCAAGATCATATATAATTGAATGAGGGGCTAAATACACTTACTTTCAAATTTATAATGGTAAGTTCTCTTTCTTTCTACTCACTAACCCCAGGTGCATCAATTTATACCTAAGTGGGTTAGGCCACCGACTGGTGGCTGGTACCATACGCCAAAAAATCACACTGTTAACGCAGCAATTGCTTTCTCAGCTTACGGTGTGATTATGTATTACCTGTACCTCAAGGGTGAGGAAAACACGTATGATCCACAAAAGGTATACTCCATGGAACACGTTAAAAGATGGGAAAATGCAGTCGCAAAACAAGTTAAGTGAAAACCTTCGCAGACGTCATGTTGTTAGATCTCCTCTTCATAATTTGACAGCTACAATTAGCCTTATTTATTATCTATCTATCAGATTAATAAAGAGTTATCAGTATAGGTAGACTTTGCATTTTTCGTTCATTGATAGTACCTTTTTAACTAATGCAAAAGACTCGTCGTAGTCCCATATATTTTGCAACTTTGAGTCCAAGAAAGAGGAATCACAGATGATTGCATCTATCATTTCAAAGGTCAACGGTGTGTTTTCGGTCTCAAGAATTCTAGATATCCTTCCAGGGGTACCAATAAAGAGTCTGGCCTTTGACTTCTTTAATACTTTTAAATCATCTTGAAGTTTGTTCTTATTGATCAATTTAAGAGATCCAGTTGGAAGAGATTTGACAGCTCGAAATATGTCACATGCTCGTATGGCTGATACTGTTACAATCAAGATATATCCCTTATCTTGAAGGACTCGCTTCAATTGTGTCTGAATATAGTTTTTGTAGTTATCCAAATTTCGCTCAAGAACAAAGCTTTGGGTATCTCTGATGGCAGACTTGCCAATGTATAACTCACTCAACTCTAATGGAGACAAATCAGGAAAGCGTTGCCTTATCTTAGCGGCAAGCTTTTCGGCTATCACACCGGGTACTTCCTTAGCGAGGTTCCGTTTTTGTTCCATATCAAGTTCCATCTTTTGCCTCTTCTTTTGAGAGAGCGTATC
Organism: Ogataea parapolymorpha DL-1; assembly: GCF_000187245.1. NCBI lineage: Eukaryota > Fungi > Ascomycota > Pichiomycetes > Pichiales > Pichiaceae > Ogataea > Ogataea parapolymorpha. The sequence continues at coordinate 312,430 of NC_027865.1, read as the reverse complement.
ACTCTTACGCTTACGCCTTTTTCCAACGTTGTGCGCTTCGTGATTTTTGGAGTGGTTGTCATGTTCTACTTGGGACTCCGGATCTGAACTTAAAATCTCTTGGTTATGTACCATGTTTTCTATCTCATCATCCGAGGAGTTGAAATTGTAGTCCAGTCCGTCATTCAAACTATCACCGTGATCAGACATAAGTAAAGGTCTATCTATATCCCTTAAAAAAAACCAAAATTTATTTTTTCGTGTGGCTAAAATGCGGGCTGGTGCTTTCAAATGTTTGTTAGTTTTTTGGGTTGATTCAGAACATCTGCTACCGACTTCAGCATTTAAGTGCCTTCTCGAATCATCAATTTTCAAACAAGGTTTGAGTCAAAGCCTTCAAACGCCTTTTTCGGATAGTGATTGATTATAGTAAATAACCCAATATGAGTTCAAATCAGTCTCCTTCCAAATTGGACGACGCGACTCGAATGGCCAAGGCTCCTTTGTCTCCGAGCGAATACGATGAAATAGGTTCTGCACGTGAGAATCTCACAAACTTGCACGCAAATTCCTTGGAGATAGATGACTCTAATATTCTGAGAACTCCGATTCGTGTCAATTCGCTATCGAAAGTTGAGCTAAATACCATCATTTCCGGGACGGAATATGAAGATGCATCTACCGTGAAAACTCCTCGACGAGCAACCCAAAGGCCCTTGCGAACACCGTCTCGAACCCCGTCCCGCTCTGGTACTCCCAACCGAACTCCCAGAAAGCCAACGACTCCGATAACGTTGCAAGCGATTGCCGATGGAACAACTCCCCGTCGGCATCGGCTTCTTTTGTCGCTTTCAAAAAGCAAAGTGAATAGAAGCTATTCCCCTCGTAAGGATTTACAGATGCTGGGGCGATTATTGACATTGGAAAAAGAAGATGGCCGAAAAAAGCGAAAGATACAGCATGAATCTAATCAAAGTAACGCATTGGAGATTTTGTATGCGAAACTTGCACCGGAACCCCAAGAAAGGCTCGGGTCTGGAGAATTATCAGGGGAGTTGTTGTCGCAATCAAGGAGCTTTTTAACCACACCTGATAGAACACCGAGAAAGGGACGATTATCGAGTAGACTATCTCTCGAAGCCTCATTTGGAAATTCAAATGTGGCCCTACCTGAAGCAATTATTCGCAAGCAGGGAGATTTTGATATTGACTCCAATGAAGGTAATTTCGCATCTTCTGACGTAAACCGGCCTGTGTTAGAAGACATTGACAACTTTGATATCGGAGGTGTATATGACGCGTTCAGCAGTGACGATAGTGACGACAATGATAGCCTTGGCGGTGAGCTGCCAGATACAAAAGATCTTTCCCTTTTGAATGCACGTCCCCAAAATAAGGTGCCCTCTTTTGTCACCATTAGGAAAAGAACAAAAGATCTACAAACCAGCTCTGGCAAACGTCCAATAATATCGCTGGCTATGATACGAAATATCACAAGGTGGCTCCTAAAGGAGAATTACTTGAAAAAGTTGCAATCAAAGGAAGCTTTGATTGAACTCCAGCATATCAGTGAAGAGTTTTTCAGACAGGAGCTTAGTGATCTTGAAAGCTACATCGAACATGCAAATCGTAGAACGGTCAGTTATGTTGATATCAAGCTTCTGTTGCATCGTGCGCGACTTGATCCGTCTTATGATTTATTTACGTTCACGGACAGGGCCACCTCCATCGAAAATGACATCTTGAACTTGAGTTCGCAAGTTTTTGATCTTGAAATTACGTCGGAAATTGAGAAGCTCCTCTACAGAGACAAAATTCAACGTTCAAAGAGAATAAAAAGACAGCTTTTTAAGGAAGAAGAAACTAGGAGGCGATTAGAGCATGACATTCAGCATGAAAGTGTAGGCTCGTCCGATTCAATTAGCGATCTGGGAGAACAAGAACATATGGAAAAAATTGAGAGGCCCACATTGAGAAGCCCCTCTCTCAATAAGGGAAAGTCTGCCACTAGCAACACTTTGCAAGATGAATCTGAAATTGACATTGCAAATGAAAGTCAATTTGATTCACACTTGTACTTGCGAATAGAAGATAATGGAACCTCCAGTGATAGCTCGCTGATCATCCCACTAGAAGAAGAGGATAGTGAAGAGGAAGAATGAGAAAAGGAAATACAAAAAAAAATGCTATCATCGAAAGATGAAATGTAAACTATGTGTATGAACAGAAAGTTATCCAAAAAAAATTTAGATAAAAATATAGTAGGGTCTCAGAAAGATTAGTATTCTACCAATTTTGAAAACTTCGCCCATGCTTTCTCTTACTTCTTACAATATTACTGCTGCTGGAAAACGTTCTGTTAGATATCTTTCACTGACTTCCGACCTTGCCAGATTAATGGAAGCCAAACCGTTACATCCTGTGGTGGTAGTTGGTGGTGGCCATGCAGGAGTTGAAGCCGCAGCGGGCTCTGCCCGCACAGGTGTTTTCACTACCTTAGTGACGCCTGATATAAGCAAGATCGGTGTGACTTCATGTAATCCTGCCTTTGGGAGGCATCGGAAAAGGTACACTACTTAAAGAGGTCGACGCACTGGATGGCATTGCTCCTAGAGTTGTCGATATGTCCGGAATACAATTCAAGGTCTTGAATAGATCAAGGGGGGCTGCTGTTTGGGGCCATCGGGCTCAAATCGATCGGAAGCTGTATTTGACAGAGATGCAGAAACTTTTGAAGGATTATCCTAATCTTAATATTTTACAAGCAAGAGTTGAAGACCTGGTTGTTGTCCCATTCACAAATGAATCAGGAGATAAGAATAGCTATGATGCTAAAATTTGTGGCGTGGTTTTGTCTGATGGAGAGATTTTGCGCTGTGAGAAGGTTGTCATAACGACGGGTACGTTTTTGAGCGCAGAAATACATTTAGGGTTGGATACTTGGCCTGCAGGAAGAATAGGGGAAGATCCATCTTATGGTCTGAGTAAAACATTCCGTGAGGCAGGCTTTCGTTTAGGCAGATTGAAAACTGGCACCCCTCCGAGAATATCTGCTAAAACTGTTGATTATTCGAAGGTTGCCGAAGAGCCGGGCGATAATCCCCCAGAACCAATGAGTTTCCTCAACGAGATTCCAAAAATTGAGGATCAGCTACTATGTTACTCCACTTACACTACCCCGGCCATGCACAAGCTGATATTGTCAAATCTCGACAAAAGCGTTCATATTAGGGAAACAGTCAAAGGTCCTCGATATTGTCCCTCTATTGAATCCAAACTGATAAGGTTTTCTGACAAGACCAGACACAGAGTTTGGCTGGAACCTGAAGGATTGGATACAGACGTGATGTATCCAAATGGAATCTCATGTACGATGCCACCGGAAATTCAAGAAGCCATGCTGAAAAATATCATTGGACTCGAAGAAGTCAAAATGCTACAACCGGGTTACGGTGTTGAATACGACTATATCGATCCTCGGGGACTCAAGAGAACACTGGAAACGAAAACGATTTCAGGCTTGTACTTGGCAGGCCAAATCAACGGTACAACAGGCTACGAGGAGGCTGCTGCCCAAGGCATTGTGGCTGGCATCAACGCCGGTTTGGGTTTCCAAAATAAGAAACCACTAATATTGGATCGGTCTGATGGCTATATTGGTATTCTTATCGACGACTTGATTACAAAGGGTGTTGAGGAGCCGTACAGAATGTTTACCTCAAGATCGGAATTCAGAATCAGTGTACGCGCTGATAATGCAGATCTGCGCCTCACGCCTAAGGGACACGAACTTGGTTGTGTTTCTGCACAGCGGTGGGATCATTTCACCGAGGAGAATAAGCTTTATCAAGAGAGTTTGGATTTTCTAAAAGATTACAAGCTTCCATCACAAGAGTGGGCCAAACTTGTGCCTCGTCTCAAAATCAGGACAGATTCAAGTTATAAGTCTGCATTTGACTTACTCCGGTATGAAAACATGTCATTAGATGACTTGATTCCCGTTTTACACAATAAATCCCTGGAGGCACTTCCGCGGAAAATAAAACAGAAAATTGATATTCATGGCGATTATCAAGGTTACCTAGGTAGAGAAAATGCGCAGATAAGAGCATTCAAAAGTGACGAGAACCTAGTTCTTCCGACGAACTTTGATTACACCAGTATGTCATCTCTCTCCTCAGAAGCAAGAGCTTTGCTTAACGAATCAAAACCCGAAACAATTGGACAAGCAAGAAGAATTCAAGGCATTACTCCCGCAGCAATTTTCGATCTCTATCGTTTGGCCAAACGCGTTTGACTATCTGTAAATACTATAATACCAAGGACAAATGAATATTCATACTATTCAAATAAATAAAATCGACATTGAATAGTGACAGATATTTAGCAGCAGATGCCATGGCTCATGATCTCCTCATCTGTACATCTAGTTTGGAGAAATCCGAGTAAAGACTTCTTTGTGTGGGGAACCCCAAGAACCTATGCTTCCATTCATTGATGGCATCTTTGATTCCCCAATTTAGGTTGCGATCTGCTTCCCACAAAGCCCAAGTGCCCACAAGTGCGCCAGCTGCAACGGGCTGTCTGAAAAAGAAGAAGAATAAAACTGCTGGTCGTAGAACTGGTGCGTACATGAAGGGGAGTAGTTTAATTGATAGTTAAAATTGAGGAGTAAGTTACCCGGTGAGACCGCTTGTAATTTTTTCGACCCGACGATTTTGTAAACTCTAATGTCCGATAATAAAGCAGCCGAGGTCAACAGGACAATATCATCTTCGATGTCAACCGAGTTCTCTCAACCACAGCAACAGAATCCGCAGCACATAGAATTGATGTATAGGTCATCCCAACCACCGCTCACTGGGGAATACCTTGATACTGCTGAATATCATACATCTACATCAACAGATCAATCACCGCTCCCCACTACGCCATCTCCGCCGGATCAAGCACGTACATCCTCCGTAACCACACAAACTCAGGCCGATCAACCTTACTATGTGAATGCTAAACAATACCATCGCATTTTGAAGCGAAGAATAGCGAGAGCAAAACTCGAAGAAAATTTAAAGATTCAGCGTGGACGCAAGCCTTATCTACACGAATCTAGACACAAACATGCCATGCGCAGACCAAGAGGCCAGGGCGGTCGATTTTTGACCGCTGCAGAGATTGCTGAAAAAGAACGATTGGAAAAGCTGGAAGACATGCAAAAAAACAACGAACAACTAAACCAGAATCAAAAACACGAAGACTCCGGAGGAAATGTCGAATGATGACGTACGATAGAAATGTATAATACTACACAATCCTAGTTATTGTGACAAGACTTGCTATATGTAGTTCATATAATTCCCAAGCTTCTGGCAAGTTCCTGTTCTGGTTGATCAAGACTCAGAACAACATTCTGAATGTTTGGAAATGATGCAAGTTCTGATTGAAGATACGCCAAAATCATCTCCTTTGAACTAATTTCCTTAACTGGATCAAAAGGCTTCTGCTGGATCGTGTTCAGTTTATTGAAGCTGGATCCAAATGAAAGCTCATCATTTTCTAGCTCAAGCAAAAGCTCAACATTCTCATTGAAGTTTTTGTAATTTTTGATGCTGTCAGATGCGGTTATCTTTAGCAGCTTAGAGAGTACAAGCTTGAAAGCATCTTGGCCTATGATTTGAGCGTTTTCAGTTATCAGACTGGTGAGGCCAACTATCAAGATTTTTTTGTCAAGCAAATTATTAAATGATTCAATTGTAGGGACGATTACGCCGATAAGAATCTGTTGAAACACTCCAGATTGAACACTCTCTATGAATTTAATGACAAAAGAAGAATTGAGCCCGTTTTTTTTCAAGTAAGGATCGTTTGATGTTGGCAAAGCAGCAATGGAGCACAAAAAGACAATGAATCTTTTGACAAATTTATCTGTTCGAACCGTCTGTAAACGAGAAAGCAATATCATTGCCACTTCTTTCAAAAAGGGCTCTAGGCAAGACATATCAACGCTTAGTAAAATTGTTTCCAAGAAGTCAAATCCCAAATGATCGTTCAATTTCGAAGACACGAGCTTTTGGAAGACTCCTAAAATCGGAGTTAGACTTGCGGCGGATGTGAATAATGAAGGTTTGAATTTGATGATTGCTGCCAATAGCCTTTCAATCGCTGGGATGTTAGCTCTCAGTTCCCAAACTGCTGGAGAACACAGAGGCTTGATTAGTTGCTCGTATTCAAGTGGCATCTCGGTAGAGTTTGGATAAACTTCTAAACAATATGAGAGAATTTGAAATGCATATGGAATAAACTCATGAATGTCCTGAGCTAAAACTGAGAGCATGCAAGGCTTAATCAGTTCGAAAATCTCTGTGATCTGACTGTTGTTGTAACGGATTAATACACAGATTGATTCAAATGTATAGTGTGAAAATTTCGGATTTGATGGGTTTTTCCCAATAATTTCAACGATTTTCATGAGCTGTTGTAGAAGCTGTGGGGCCCTCTCGCTCAGTGAGTCTTCCGCAGTGAGAAGAATCCTCATAACGCATTTCATCAAGAACTCGTTCTCTGCTAGTTTTTCTGGAGACTCTCCTTTCCCAAACATGAGCCTAAACAAGTTTGTCAGAAGATCATTAAATACAGGCGCTGGTATGTCTGTCTTGCTGAATAGCAACTGTTGATGACTTGAAGGGTTTCTCAAAGACAGGATCTTTTCAATGGTGATAGCAGCATAGGTATACACCACGTAATTACCGTCCTGAAAATGTGAAGATAAAAGTGGAAATGCTTCGATCAACTGCTGTTTTGTAAGCTGATTTCTAAAAGTGAAGATGTACTTAATTGCATCGACTTTTAAAATTGGATGAGAGACTTCATTAACCAAGTCTTGGGCCACGTATTGTGAAAAGAACTCAACGACATCCACCAATAAATTGGTAGAGGTTATACCTGCATTCGTAATAGATCCTTTTGCAGCAATCGAGCTGAACAAACATATCGCCAAGTCTTTGGACTTCCAATCTGTCGGATTAGACTGAAAGCTGGCCAAATAATGATTGACGTAATTCATAACCACTTGAGTGACATCCTGCTCCTTGTTTTCTTTCAAAGCTCTCAAAAAATCTGTAGAGGCTCTTCTTCTTGTGTCGGAGTCAGAACCCTCAAGGTCCCTTCTTGTATACTCAATAGGGTCATCTTCAAATAATTCCTCATCTGACTCTCTTAACATCACGTTTGGCAGAATGATTTTTTCTGTAATTTCTTTCAATGCGTCTTCTGATTTCAACGTGCTATTGTACTGCTCCAGAGAAGCAATGATCGTGAGAAATTGTAAAGCTTTTGATGCCAAAATGTCATATTTCGGCTGTGTGCCAATAGAACTAAGCAAATCCCAAATGGTTCTGATGAATTCCGTGATTATACTTCCCAACTCTTCTTGGTACCTTGTAGTGTATAGTTGGATTAGTTCACAACAACTTGTTTTCACTTGAGTAACGATATCTATCTCTTCGGTTTCATTGGAATCTTCAAGTAATGGGTTTGAGTATTTCAAGTATTTGTGTATGACTGCCATACCTTCCTGCAGATGGTCTTCGAAAAACTCTGGAATATCCTGACAATTCAAGTCGTAATAAATTTTAACCAACAACAACAGGTTTTCAAACAAAAGTTTAAGATTCTCTTTGTTTGAGGTATTTTGATCGATAAGTTGATCGACCATCTTCAGAAGCTCCAAAAAGGGTTGGGCAAATTGTGAGAGAACAAGATTGATTTCGATGTAGAGCTCATTGGAACCAAACAGAGGCCGCCATCTTTTAAAAATTGAATGAGCGACTTTCAAAACTCCCTTATTGGTGTGCATATTCTCCGGAGATAGTTTTCCCACAAGTTCTTCTATGAGCTCCGGCCACAATTCAGGAAATTCCGATTCCGCAATGAGGGAGACTGCTTCGCCGATTTGGATTTGAAGAGAATCAGGCAGCCGAATCATAAGTGAGAGGATCTCTGCTTTAATCATCTTCACGTCATCTAAATGAAGTCGATAAACTCCTGTCTCATCAATCCATTTTCTCTTGATCAAGTTTTTGAAATACAGTGATCCTGCCAATCTCACAGAAGAACTTAGATCATTGGCCGCCACTACGTGTAACAGTGTGGATGGAAACCCCTCTTGATCTTCAACACTTCTCAAACTCTCCTCCGCAAGTTTTGCGGTAGACGGTGACAACGATTGTGCCAATAATTGTGATACAGATGCAATATCCGTCATCAAAAAAATTCACTCGTTGAAGTTGAAAACATTTATATATTTTATTCGGGAATTTTTTTTATAGTGATCGTCGCACACCAATCTCCTTAAAATAAAATATCTAATCGAAAAATTTGGCAAACCTTTGCCTCTCGCTTTTCTTCTCGTCTTCTACAAGCTTTTGAACCACGCATAGCTCACTCTTTATTCCCTGATCATTAGGACACAGAGAGCTTGCCTTTTGGAGGAATTCCAAAGCCACTTCAAAATTCTTAAGCCCTCGGTAGGCCATACCTAAGCGATAAAATGTCTTCGATGTTTGTGTTTGTGTCATAGGGACCTCTTTGTCCATTTCCAATAGATACCCACAATAGTCAATTGTAGTCTTATAGTCGTTCATTTGGAGTGCCACTAATGCCAGATTGAGGTATATCGTTTTCTTAAGATTCAGAAATTTCTTATGATATTCAGGGTTTGTGTCTTGATCCGGAATCAGTTCATTACAATACCGCAAAGCCTTTTTATATTTCAGAAATGCGTCTCGTAATCTTTTTTCTTTCAAAAGTAATGACGCCGACTCTTTTATCACTGTGCTAATCTTGTAGGTCATTTCAGGATTTTCAAGATCAAGACCCTTAACTTCGTTGTCATCAGGATACTCTTCATAAATGTCTCCGCCAAGAGAATCGTAGCATGCATTATAGCACGGAACAGGGTCTCCATTGTTCCACTTTCCACAATCCACAATGAGAACCATCTCTTCTTTGACTGGTAGCCAAGCCTGTGGATCGTTATTTTTACTGCTGATAACGGAGACTCTCTCAATTTCTCTGACAACTGATTTTCCATGTCTGACTTTACCAAAAACCGTGTGCTTTCCTGTCAAGTGAGGAGATGCTAAGGTGTTGATAAAGAATTGTGAGCTATTAGAATTAACTGTGCCTTTATTAGACATACAAACCAAGAAGGGTTCGTCTATCGCTCTTAAATTTTCATCATCAAAGAAGTTTGATGTGTAAATTGATCTCCCACCTATCCCTAGAGCAACGGGAGGATATTCATCATGCCGGATTATCTTGTGATCCGTGTCTCCGCCCTGAATCATAAAATTCTTGATTACTCTGTGGAAGCAGGTATTTTTGTAAGATTTACTCTCGCATAGCTGTAAAAAATTCTCAGATGCTTTTGGAGCCTTCTCAAAATCAAGCTCAATAACTATCCTTCCAACATCCCTGGTTCCCACCCGAATGTCAAGATACGCAAAAGTTTTCATTGTACTGAAAAATAATTATATTTATTCTCCTATTACGGCCTTGCAACATAAACATCTTTGCATTGCCTATTTGAAAATGTGGGGATGGGGATTTTTGATAATCGAATGTATCATCTTTCGCTCAGCTCATGTTAATCTCGTCAAGAGTTTTAGGTAAACCAACAGTGAGTTGCCTTAAAAGACAACTATCAAATCTCGGATATTCAAAACAAGAACACGAAATATTCTGGCGCGAAGAGAAACTGAGTAGAGCCAGAAATGATTGCATGGATTTGTTGAAAAAACATGATGTTTCCTCCTATCTTCTCTCCAAATTCTATCCCAAGGAGTTTCAAGACATATTCCTTGTAGTCAAAGCTTTCAACTCAAACCTAGCAAAGATCGCACTAGGCTCGAGCATTGAAAGCAACCAATTTATCAAATTGAAATTCGGATTCTGGCAGGAACAACTTGATCGTTGTGAGAGGGATGTTTCTGGCCCATATGATAGTGCGCTTCCAAAAAATATGGGCGAACCAGTTGTTACTTTAGCGAGAGAATGTATTAGAAAAGGAATTAAAGTAAACTTTGACAACTTACGTCAAATGATTACCAGCTACCAGCATTTTTGTACAGATGAGGGAGTTCGAGGTTTCAAAGACACATACTCAATTTGCTCTTTTGGTGAAGGAATATTTTCACAGATGAACTATGCTCTTCGAGATGCTCTATTTTCTCCGAATTTCTCTGGAACTTCAAGATTTTCTTTGGAGCTAATGGATTGTGCTGGGAGAGAAAAGCTGGAGAACCTTCTGAATGACATTTACGCTCATATAGGACAATCTACGGCCATTGCGTCATTTTTGCTTGGATCTAGATATTATGCTACTTCAAGATCTCAAGTTTTACTACCTCTCGAGTCAATTGCCAAACAAAATACCACTCAGGAGGAGGTACTTAGATATTTACAGTCTGAAGACTCAAACCAAGAGATAGACGAAAAAATAAGGGAAATTGTATTTGATGTTGCTACCGTTGCTAACGATCATTTGTTGAGTGCCCGCACAAAGTTCAACGATCTCAAAGATGAAATATATAACTTAGTTGACAAAGAAGGGAGCCTGGAGCTAAAACTAGGATGGGAGCAATTAAACCATGGAGTTCCCGATGCCATGTTCCTCCCGATGATGAATGGGCTTCCTACTATTTGCTTTCTTGAGAAACTTGAAAAATACGATTTTGAACTACGAAACCCTAACCTGAGTATAAAAGACTGGAGGCTTGCTTGGAAAACATACAGGTCTTATAGCAATAGGGTTATATAGAGGTATTGGATCTTATCGTATCATCTCGTCTCGGTGCTCGTAACCTACAACGATTTTTTTTATAGGCGTGGACTTTATGAAAAACAAAGTGGTAGATAGAATCAAATAGCTTGGAATAGATCGAATGTACAAGCAACTAAACTGCTGCTTACATTTGAAAACCATTCAACTTCTACTATAGACTGATTTATTTTACTGTCGTTCGGTGATCAATTGTGAATTCAATTATAAGGGCAAACTGAAACACTGATCGCGTCAAAATCACTTACCATGATCGACAATCGACTTTCGACGCTTGATCCGCTCTCTTTAGCGATTGAAGAATGCACATTCATTACTTCTGTTATGAGGAAGTCCACAAAGTCGGCATCCAGTGGACCACTATCTACGCTTCTTGGGACACAATTTGGCAAAGAGAGTACACCATATGGTGACGATGAGGGATCCACACGCCTTTCGGCCTTTTTGAAGTCTGGAAACAAAATCAAGGAGGATGATCACTTTCTAAGTGGATTTATCGAGCTCAGATCTATGTTGAGCGAACTGAAAACAATCGACGACATTGATATGTTGACTCTCCTACAGCCATTCCTTTTACTGATCAAATCACCTATCACATCTGGCTACATAACAGGCATTGCGGTAAGCTCTTTATCTAAGTTTGTCAAATACGGAATCGTGAACGAAAATTGTCCGAACATTTTTCAATGCTTGGGTCAAATAATATCAGCGCTGTCGCACTGTCGTTTTGAGGGGTCCGACCAAACACAAGATGACATTTTGTTGATTAAGATAATTCAGCTATTGGAGTTGATAGTTACTTCTACGTTGGGTGACCTGCTAACTGATGACTCAATGTATGAGTCTGTTTCGACATGCTTTTCCTTAGCAATCAATACCAGGAGACGTGAAATTCTTAGAAGCGCCGCAGAGACCTCTCTTATTAGTATAACCGAGAAAATATTCAGCAAATTGAGATACATCAAAATTGACTCTGGGATTGACCACAATGTCAAGACAACTGAAGTTGAACTTACTGCTACGACAGAAACTGGAGAACTGCCCAACGATATAATAGGAGGTACGGATTATACTCAATCTCATGAGTCGACAGTCGAGGATAACGTGAGAGCACGCGAACTGACTGACACTGAAATCCAAGACAGAAATAGCCAAAGCAGCAGCAACTCTAGTTCGCAGATATATCATGATGATCCTGAAGATCATAAGACCTCAGGCAATAACGAAAGTTATTCGACCGCGGGAAAAACAAACTCTTCCATTGCCGATGACGACCAAGTTCCATTTGGAATTCCTTGTATGAAGGAATACATGAACCACACAATTGAAATCCTATCGCCGGATAATCAGTTCAGATTTACCGAAAGTGCTAGGGTTTTGGCACTGAACATACTTAACACCATTGTCGAGGTCTCAGGTGGTGTGGTAGTCCATCATCCGTCTCTTTTCCAATTAATCTCGGACAAAGCTTGCCATCATTTGGTACAGCTCGTTCAAACTGTGGACTCTCCCTACTTGCTCACTCTCGCAATGAAACTCTTTCTTAATTTGATTCTTACTATGAATCATTATCTGAAGATACAGATCGAACTCCTTATGACTACAATCTTTCAAGGTATGGTTGCCGATTCAAAGATGTTGGTCAGTGATTTAGATAAGAACGTTGAGAGAATCTTTGAAATGGGGCAGAGGGGAACTTTTGAAGTTGAACCATTGAGCGAAAAAGAGGTCGAAGAACTGGGAGCTGAATTTCACACAGGAAAAGGCCCCGTGATTAAAGAAATTCTAGTGGAAACTTTGAGCGTGTTATGGGTACGCTCTCCTTTATTCTTTAATTCATTATTTAAGTCGTACGATTGCGACTTTGATAGATCCGACATGGCAGAATCGTTGCTGAAATTACTTTGTCGCTTGTCGGCATCTGAAGTTACGCTTTTTACTACTTCCAATGTTCCTTCCATATGTATGGAAGGTGTCCTTTCATTTGTTGACGGTGTCTACGAGCGCACTAGAGCAGCTTCCAAAGCTAGCATTGAGTTTGAGAAACTTCAGCCAAACCAACTGGTTTTGCAACAAATTAAGAAATCGGATTTCATTGAATGTACCAAAAAATGGAATGAAAAGCCTCAGAAGGGTCTTCAGATGCTTCAGGACAAAGGATTCATTCATGATATGAATGATGTGAGCGAGGTCTCCAAATTTCTCTTTGAGAAATCCGGAAGAATTGACAAAAAGAAGCTGGGTGAACTGTTAGCTAAGCCCTCGAACACTGAGCTTCTGAAGGAATTTGTGAAGCTACTTGATTTCAGAAACCTAAGACCAGACGAGGCGCTGAGAATGTTGTTGAACAATTTTAGATTGCCAGGAGAAGCACAGCAAATTGAACGAATTGTTGAAGCGTTCAACGAAAGATACATTGCATGCCAGGATGCTGAATCTATATCACCAAATGAAGAGAATGATGACGAGAAAGTCACCCCAGACCAGGACTCGCTTTTTGTATTGTCTTTCTCAATCATCATGCTAAACACAGACCTTCATAACCCAAACGTGAAAAAACCGATGACTTTGGAAGATTATCAACGCAACCTCAGAGGATGCTACAAGGGAAAAGATTTTCCCCAATGGTATACTGAAAAAATATATCATTCCATTAGAGAAAAAGAAATCATCATGCCGGAAGAGCATCGGGGCACTTCAAAATGGTATGAGACTGTCTGGCATTCCCTCATTGCAGAGCAAGCTAGCAAGATGTTAAGCGACGACGTCATTGTTGAGGATACTGATAATATAGAAGATTCTCTCCAATTTGACAAGGTTTTGTTTGAAAAGACAAGCAAATATATTGTCAGCACCTTGGTTACAATGTTTGATGATGCTACTCACGACAGCGTTGTAACAAGAATGATCTCAAGCGTCGAAAAATGTGCTGCAATTGCGTCATATTTTGGTATGAAAGACCTGGTTGATCACATTATTGAAATTGTTGCACATTTAACAACTCTTACTGGCGTAAAGCCTTCCGAGTTCGCTTTGGAATCCAGAGAATCTCTTCCTATCACCGAGCTCAAGCTTGAAAAGGAAAATGAGACAATCACTGTTAGCTATTTATCCGTTCTCTTTGGCCGAGATTTCCGTGCTCAACTAAGCACGCTTGTGCTTTTCCGCATTTTGAAGAAATCCAATTTTAGAGTCTCAAAGCACTGGGACTTCCTTGTGAAGATTGTTTTGACTCTTTTTGAAAATGGTTTGATTGAACCAAATCTCTTTCCTGAATTCCAGAAGAAGATAGGCTTGGATAAGCTGTCAAAACCAAAACCAGAATTTCAATTTAGTCGTACTAAAGCCCTGAAAGACAATGGTTTGTTTTCAACATTCTCGTCTTACTTGAAGGGCCTTTCTGATGACACTCCCGAACCTACAGATGAAGAGATCGAATGTACTCTTTCAGCTATGGAGTGTATTAAAACAAGCAACATCAGTTCTCTGTTCAGGAGTGTTAGCAAAACATCATCTGAAAACATAAATGCTCTAGTGTCAATTTTGTTGAAGCCAATACCAAAGAAAGAAAAGGCCGATCCTCGGGTTTTCATACCTGAGACTTTATTTATTCTAGAGATATGTGTTTGCTACCTGTTATTGACTGGAAATTCAAAGCTTGTCGTTGAAATACTGAATCTATGCGATGAGATTTTCAGTCCTGCAGAGGACTTTAAGATGGGCTGCCTAGTCAGAGTCAACGCTTATAAGCTTCTGTTATTGCACAACGGAGACGACTCGAATGTTGATCTTCTCAACAGTACTATCGACAAGTTTTATGATATTGCTGATAAAAACCGAGACGCTCTGATGAAGTATGGATCAGTCATTTTGCATCCGCTACAAATGCTAATATTAGTGAAAGGCACATGGTGTCAAGACATCTTGTCCAAAAATAGCAGATATTGGTCTCTAATTCGCATATTCGCTTCTTCTCCGAAAAATACGGAAGTCGTTTACCAATTCATGCGCAACCTTGTGGAAACTCTCCCTGAGATAATCACATATCAAAATTACATGGATGTTTTGGGTCTTCTTGACGAAATATCAGCAGTTGGTGCATATGGAGCGCAATGGGAGCAAGAGTATGATAAGCTGATTGCTAGCGGCCACAAGGTAGAGAAAAATAAAAATCCGTTCCAGGATTTGGTGGCAACGGCTACTAAGTCAATCACATTGACTTTAGGATTAGCAAAGCTCTTCGATTCAAGCAATTTCAAATCCACAGTCCCGACTGATACCGATAGCTCATCTATTTGGTATCCTTTGATTGAAGCTATTGCTCACCAATGCTACAATCCATGCAGAGAGCTGAGATCTCACGCTCTAAAAACGCTCACAACACTACTTGTTTCCTCCGACTTACCACTGGACTCTCTATCCCCTGAGTTGGTCTTGGATGCGGGATGTATACGTTTGTTACTGGAGTTACTGAAGCCGGATGTGGAAGGCACAGATGCAGAGGGAATGATCAAAACCCAACACGATGTGCTCAATTTGACTTGCAAGGTGATCCTAATTTACAAATTCACAGATGTAAATGCGGTCATCGGAAAAGTTCTGGCTGTCTCTTCTAAGTTCATTGTCAAAAATCGTCACCGTCAGAATTTTAAGGATGAGGTGCTGGAATTTTTAAAAAACATGCTACTTGTCAAGAAAGAACAAGCTGATTTGGAGAAATTGGAGAAGCTACAAATTGATAAGTCACTAAAGCAGATGATTGAGGGGATAAGGGACGCGGAGAATACAGAGGCGAAAGAAGACTTTAAAAGCGATACACAAGAATAATCAATTGAAATCCTATCAACGAATTATTGAAAAGAATAAGGACCTCGCTGCCATGATTAAATAGGCCAAAAATATTAATATTCGAACTAGTATTTATTCGTAAGAATTCCAAAAAAGTGCTGCTGCCAGGATACTAAAAATCCATTTGGCTGTGCTCCTAGATCTCAAAAGCGATTTTTTCCCATTTTATGGAGCGAGCGAAAGCGGCCGATTGGCCTATCGACAGCAACTCAGCTCCTCTAAAGGATGAACTAAACTCCACAGTGCAGCAACTATCTCAAAGAAATACACAGGTTGTGTCTGCTTCTTCAGCAGGTATCAGGGCCGTGATTTACCAAATGACTTCTTTGTATATGAGAAATCCTGCAAAGCTATTTAGGCCGTCTCGATTTGACTACCTCACAACAGCAAGAGCTTTGATGCATGGAGAGCTTGCATCCAAACCGTGGAGCTTACGAACACATTCAGGAATAGCTCTTCTATACCAATCAATCAAAAAAGAAGGGTGGAATTTTATTCCACGACAAGTACTTCCTCCAATAGTAGCAAACAGCGCAATTGGAGTGATTCTTTATTCTACTTACCTCACACTATTACAACGTTTTAATAAGAGAAAAATGAACTCCATCGATGATCCTAGCCCTGTCGACACCTTCAAAGCTGGTTTTGTTGCGGGAGCTGCTGCTAGCGTGGCTGCGTCACCGCTAGATGCACTTTACGCCCGATCGAATTACTCAGAGCTTGTCAGCGGTAAACAGAAGAGCATGTGGGAGTATGCTTTATACAAACTAAAACAAATTGGTTTAGTTGGAATATTTGCAGGCTTTAGTTTAAATTTCATAAAGGAAAGCCTTGGATTTGCATTCTACTTTTCAGTATTCGAGCTTGTGAAAAACCAGGGGTTCCACAAAACAAAAGCAGTTATACAGTGGTATCAATATTGGCGCTCAAGGCTTTTTCATGGTGAAGAAAACCGGGAAAAGAATTCAAGATTCTTCAAAGCTTTGAATTTGACGTTTATCCTTCTTGCTGGAGCTTCCGCCGCGACTACACTGCTTGCTATCCAATATCCACTTAATAAAATTCAAAAGGTCCATCTGACTAGACTTGAGTCTCTAGATCTCTACAACGAAGCACATCAACTGGATCGGCGTCGCTTCTTCAAACTCTACTATAATTCTTACCTTGAAACGTTTGATATTATTCTACAACGATGGCGAAAATCTCACCTCTCCCTCTTTGGTTTCTGCTATAGAGGCTTTTTTCGATCGTCCTTCACTAGTATTCCCGCGACTTCTATTGGGCTTTTCGTATTTGAAATATCCCGTCAGCATTTTAGCGAAAATCAATTTTGATGATGTATATAGAACAAAATGCCATTAGGCACTGCGCCGCTTGTAAGCTTCCCACCCAGCTTTTCTGTATCTCTTCCCTTCCACCTCAGGATCTCTTCCTTTACCGAATAAACCTCTTCCGACGATAATGACATCGGTTCCTGTTTGTATCACTTCATCAACAGTTCTATACTGTTGGCCTAGAGAATCACCTTTATCATCTAATCCAACTCCAGGAGTCATAATCAGCCAGTCAAAGCCTTCTTCACGGCCTCCCATGTCTCTCTGTGCAATAAATCCAATGACAAATTCTTTATCGCTTTTCGCTATTTCCACAGTTTTTTGAGTATACTCACCGTAAGCTAATGATCCTTTTGAAGAGAGCTCAGCAAGCATCAGAAGCCCACGTGGCTCATCTGTACTTTCTTCTGCTGCCTGTTTAAGACCTTCAACAATTCCTGCGCCAGTCACTCCATGTGCATTCGTGATATCGGCCCATTTGGATGTTCGATAAATTCCTCCCTTATACTGTAGTTTGACCGTGTTTCCTATATCAGCAAACTTTCTGTCTTCAAAAATCATGAAATTGTGTTTCTTTGCAAGTCCTTGTAAAGGTAATATGGTGTGTTCATAAGAGAAGTCCTCTACTATGTCGATGTGAGTTTTGACAAGGCAGATGTAAGGGCCCAATTTATCAAGGAGCTCCAATAATTCCTGAGTTTTAGTCACATCCACAGAAGCGCAGAGGTTTGTTTGCTTGGATTCCATCAAATTAAGTAGTCTGCTGGCCACCTTTGATGGGTGAGACTTCGCTCTTTCTCCATAAGATTTGTACATATTGATTATTATTCAGGGAAATATTGAAAATTTTTCGATAATTCGTTAAACTATTTTTGATACACCATGGATCAACTCAACTATAAAGAACAACAAGAGTTCCAGAAAATTGTGGAGCAAAAGCAAATGAATGACTTCATGAGAGTAAGTAAACCACCTTCTGAAAACTAACATTACAGCTCTACACCAGTCTGGTGGACAGATGTTTCAATGATTGCGTCAACGACTTCACCTCCAACAAACTTAGCTCTAGAGAAGAAACATGTTTGAACAAGTGCGCTGAAAAGTTCCTCAAGCACTCCGAAAGAGTTGGCTCAAGATTCCAGGAACAGAACCAGATGTTGATGAACCAGATGAGAGGCGGCAATTAAACAGCTTTAATTGCTGGATGATTCCCGGAATAGGCTCAACAAGTTTTGCGTTTCTTCCATCATTTCAATCGTCCATTTGTAAGTTTCTGTCTGATGCATATCGTTGTACATAATTGCGTTGCTGAACATCAGTTGAAGCTCAAATTCCAACTCGTCGAATGATTTTATTTCACCCGTCCTAATAGCTTTACCCAAACTCTTAATGTCCACAGGATGCCGTATTAGCTTGTAGTAATTGGGCTCTTCGTTTTCATTCACTGGTTGCATGAACATGGATGCAAACCGGTTGGATGATATCTGTGTGAGAAGTTGTGCAGAAAGAGCATTAAAGCGCTTAGTACAACCAGGGGGGACGCTTTCGGATCCGCGTCGCTTGCTCCCACGTTCTTCATCTCCACTTGCTGGCGTGGATGGGGTAGCAGGTTCTGGAGTTGGCGATGGTATTTCTTTAGAAGCCGACTTGGATTCCAATTTCGTTTGGGGTTGTGATTCTACATTCAACTCGGAGCTTGGCGCTGGGCCTTCTTGAGGTTCGGAATGCGTTTCCGATGGCTCTGTTCTGCTTTTTTCCAAAGCAGTGACCGGTTGAGATTGAGCCGATGATTCTGCCTCGGGCTCGACACCTTCATCGATCTCTTTGTCTGCGTCATTATCGTCCACGTTCTCTTCAGGTTCTTGTGCGTCACCTTTGGCCATTTCCAAAGTTTTCTCCAACTGTTCTTCATCTAAAACAATCTGGCCGTCTTTCTTCTGGTTATCCGAGAGATCTTGAAGAACCTTTGTAATTTCCTTACCCTCGTCTGACTCGAGTTTTTCCTTCACCATATTGACTAGTTCCTGTTGGGTGGCTTCCTGCACATCTTCAGCACCCTTAGTGACATTATTCGGTTGTTCTATCTCGGATTTTTGAGAAAACTCAGCAATGAGCTTTGAATCCTCGACGCTCCCGCTTTCAATCTGCTCTATCTCTTTTTTCTTATTCTTATATTTCAGCTCCAAGCTCGTGATTTCTCCAAGTGTGGTATTTTTGTAGCTATTTAGTATCTTGATCAACCTGTCTTTCACCAAAGAAATGTCGATCTTATTTGAAAGACGAAATATCGTACTCTTGGGAACTTGAGTTATCACTTGGTCACTGATACTATCCACGGAAAGACTCTCTGAAATCACTCGCACAATCTGGCCAGGAGTTAAGATGTCTTGGAATGTTTCTCCATTCTGTCTTTTCTGTTTTATTGCATCCAAAGACCCTTTAATGTTTAAAATGTCAAAATCTGGATTTATCAATGGATTATTGTTTATCATCGCTTGAAGCTGTAAAATATTGAATGAGATATCTTTGCGAGGAGGTTGGGATTGTTGGGCTGCAAGGTATAAAGAGTGGATATGCTGCAGAGTGACTATCTTCTGCAAAGCAGTTACATGAGCTGATGACTCCGGCTCCTGAGACATTCGCGTTAAAAATATTGATATTTTTGTTTGATGTTTTTTTATTTTCAATGAAAAGAGAGCGAGAAAATGAATTACTGCCAAACCCTCCATCCGAGTCTTCTGAAGGGCTTTTTCAGTTGCCCGCTTACTACCCATTGACCAAAAAGTTCAAATCTGAATTACGTCAACTGAATCCTGCGAAGACGATTGATTCCGTAATTAAGGAGACACGTAGCGCATTGATGGAGACACTCTTTGAATATATTGATAATCAGGCAGAGCAAGAGATTCAGCAGGTCTCAAAAGGTAATGTAATGATGGAGGACTATGAGAATACCAAGAAACTAAAATACAAAGAAGATCCCGTTTTGCTGCGAGGTAAGCGCGTTTTAGAGAAGCTAAATCAAACTCGACGACGCCAGGCCACCTATCTCGCTGCCTTTCAGAAAACACGTACAGAAATCCTGGACCGCCATGAGCAGGAGCTTAGTTTAGAAGATCTTGAACGTTATGCGCATATGGAAGTTGTACCGTCACAAGTACATGATCTTTACAAAGAAGTTCTATCCTCGAATGTGAGTGAATCTGCTTCTGTCAATGAACAATTGGTGAAGGCAGAGACAACTGAGATTGATAAAAAGCTTTTTGTTGCCATCAATCCAACCGAGCCTATACCTTTCAACGATCAAGAAGATGACGATGAAATTGAAATAGGTGGTGGTAAAGTGAATTTAACTTGTCCGATTTCTCGCTTGATAATGAAGAGTCCAGTCAAAAACAAAAAGTGTGGACACACATACGACAAAGCTTCGCTCGCTAATTACAATTCGTCTGATTGCCCTGAGTGCGGGGCTCCAATCCAAAAATCTGAGCTTGTGGAAGATACACTTATGAAGATTAGGATAGCTTGCTACAAGAGAGACCAAAAACTCCAAGAGTTTCATAAGACAAAAGTGGATGAAGACATCGACCGTTTATAATGGATTTACGAATTGATAACGCTCCAATCGCCCATTTTCGTAAGGATTTCGACAACCTCTTTCTTAGGAAGGCTCATTTCCGTGCATATCATATCGAAATCCCGACATTTCTTCAGCAAGCGAGAAAGCTTCATTTCTTGTTGTTTCCTAAGACGCTCAGATTTGAGGCCTGTCAGGTCGAGGAATTTGTCATTGTTCTCTGCTGCTTCGATGAGCTTATCGTCGTCGTCGAAATCGTTGCTGAATTTTCTGATGTTCTTGGTGACAGGCAGCACAGAAACATTGTAATTGGGTTTCTTAGGATGTGCACCATCACTGTAATTTGTATATACTGTGCCAAAATCTATGGATGTCGAGAACTTGTTGGACACAGGATAAGTTCGCACCCTGTAAATAATTCCCCTAAGCACGCCAAAGGTAACGAATCTTCTGATATCAATATGAGTCAAAAGCTTGCTATTTTCTGAATGCCATTGACGCAGAGTGAGGTTCTGATTCATAGAACGATAGAGAAAGAATAGAGTAGCCTTTGAAGGCAAAGGAACGAACATAGTCTTTTGAGTCGACTTATGATTTTGATAAGAGCTAGTTTTGGGTGAAAACGATTGTTGACCGTCATGCATCTGTGACCTTTCATTTCCCAATAAAGAAGAATGCGTGCTTGCGTTCTCTATATCTGGATTCGACCCTAAATCTTGACCCCTATGGAGAGGCAAATTGCCAAATGTTCCAGTGGATGAAATCACGTATCCTTGACATTCGGAAGCCATCATTGGGTCGCGCAAAAAGTTGCATATCTGCGAGGTAGGAGCGTAACAATTGGAGAACTGAAATACATCTAGAACGGCAACGGATCTGAAGTGGATCAGGTGCTGGATACACTGCCTTGTCAGTTCGTAATCTGCATCTGCTAGAATGCTAATTCTTTTAATAGAGTTAATACCGTTGATAAAAGGTAGGATTCTCACCATCGTCGGGTCCCACAGTGGATCCACCATTGTCTCTAATTTCACTGTTGCTATAGGAACATCGTAAGCATTCAATTCGGGGGGTGGGGGCAAAATGGGAAACAATTTGATATCGACAGAGTTTGCAGAGTCTATGGGAATGAGGCATTCAGAGTAATTGTTCAGGTCCTGGTAGATTTGCTGGACTAAGCTTTCTATAGATGCAAGAATTGGGCCGCTGGACTCGGAATGTTTTATATTTTGATTGGAGAATGTCACTTCGTCGCCGACGTCTTCATCTTGTATTATTCGAATATAATTTGAAGTCTTGGACCAGGTCTTGGGCTCCAATTCCTTTTGAGGCTTAAAAAAATCCTCATGGTTCTTATCTGCTTTGGAAAGCATTTGCGATTGCTCCTCCAGTGCGCGAAACATACGTCCCAATCTTTTGACATGTCCTTCGTAGGGGGTGGTATCATCTTCGTATTTGAAAACAAAGCACAGATTGAAGCTGAAAGAGTTTCGGGCATAATGAGACGCATATATGTTGACGGGAAAGCCTACCACACGGTAGCTGCTAATTTTGAAAGTCACCAATTTGTTACAGAGTGCTGGTTTAGGGATCACATAGTTTTTGATAGAATCGAAATCGAACAAGGGAGCAGCCAACGTGGACGAATCTTTGCTTTTATCTGCCGGCACTATTGACCCACTAGGGACCTGACAGACAACCTTCGTTCCCTCTGTGGGGTGAAAAACGGCGTAAAACATGGATATTATGGACGTAAATCCATCGCTAGACATGTTGAATTATTTAATAAAATTAATTTCATAATATATCTTCATTATGGCACCGATAACGTCGTATATAAAGTTGAGCCCGCGAATGGTGGTTCCAGTTAAAACTTACGTGAACCGTAAGGAGATACAGAAGAACATCAGTAAGCTCTCCATGCACCAGACAACTCTTAACCTCTCGAAAGTTATGCGAATTACCTTATCAAACAAAGACCTTCGAAGACTATATGAAGATATCAAACCCATTCTCCTGCGTATCTTACTTGAGTACTCAGCAGATCACATAAGGTCTATATCTAAACCTGTCAGCGATGGCAAGTATCGCATCCCGCTCACAACAGACGACTGGAAATGCTATTTAGAAATAACAGTTGGAGAGATCGAAGAACTGCGTCAATATTTGCGATACGAGGCTTTGGGGCATAATTTGGGTCAATCCTGGCTTCTAGTCAAAGACGTAGTGTTCAAAAGGGAGGAAACGGCTGATCCACTATTGGGTGAGGAGGAAGACTATAAATCTATAAAAGTCAAGTACCGAAATCCTCAGATCATTCCGATTCCACTTAGCCTCTACGTGCACGCTACTACGAAATGAGCAAATCACTAAGCACGCTTCAAAATCAGTTTAACAATACAGACAGAAATAAATCCCACACTACTTAGGCGGCTTGCTTTTCAGGCTCGGCCCATTCTTGCTCAGTCACATGCATGTTTTGAACATCCTCGGCCAAGTCGTCATCGTATATTTCACCATCAGTAGCCTTGAAACTCAAAGTTGGCTTAACTTGAGCGGTCTCGTAAGTCCATGAGGCAAGGGCATTCTCGCAATCGATGATGATTTGCTTGGATGCCTCGTAGCCATCGTATGATGGTCTGGTCTCACCTGGGGTCACTGGAGAGTCGTCAAGCAATTCCAGAAGAGCCTTACCATAACCAGCAATCAGAGCTAATTTCTCAGAGTGTTCTCTGATCGAGTCGAAGTGGTAAGCGAAGGAAGCCTTCAATTTCTCTCTGGTGATGTTGGAAAGCTGTGCCTCAGCAACAAGCGATTCTGCCTCGGCCCTGACCAATTCCTGTTCCAAGATCACAATCTTTGGGGATTGTGGGTCCTTGTACTTCAGGTAAGCAATTTGATCAGTGATCTTTTGTTTCCGGTCTCTCGATGGCTGGACGGAACCCTCAATGTCTCTGATGCTTTTGAGGGTAATTCTATATTGATCGTATCTGTCAATGAATTGGTCGTCCAGTTCACCAATCTCGTAAATCAGGACGCCTAATTTGTCTGTGATGTCACTGACGTCGTCCTCATTGTCTGCACCCCAGAGGGAAAGCTGCTTGGCGGCAGCCTTTCTCTCCTTGGAAGACAATTCAATGGCTCTCATGACATTCTTCTCCATTTTGACAAGCTGGGCAAGCTTCTTGGCGAGTTCCGGACCAAACGAACCAGCAGCAGATCTTCTGATGGAGTTGGTAATGGAGCCTTTACCAAAGAATCTGTTAGTCTTGGTAGAAGACGGTGGAACAGGGATTGGGTTCTGCAAGTCAGAGGCTGTTGGAGCCCTGCTTGATCTGAGAGAGTAGGTTCTGTGCATGTTTGGAAATACTTTAGCTGGGCAGCTTTTTTTTCTTATGGTGAAATTTAACTCCTTAAATAGCTGGCGACATTGCCGTTCTGGGAATTTTAGAATCGATCATGTTTGCTCAGTAAATTGGCCCAAATCGGGCAAATTGCTAGATGATTCCTGTTACTATGAATTCTCGTTAGGACTAGAAATAGGTCTACTTATCAGGCCTACAATCTGAACCTTAACACGGCCCGGTAGCTTGAAGAACAGGTGTTCATAGGTTGCCATCCTATCGCTCCCAATCTTTTTGGGGCTCAGTGCACGACCAGAAAATGGGGCTGTACTGGTGATTCACGGGAAACCACCATTCAACTACTGGTCTTTTTAGTACACATGGTTCCCATTGGGTGCTACAAATGTTCCAGGTCGTTCGGTCTTGCAATTGATGTCCAAATATCGTGGAAATTGAGTTCTTCATCAATCTTATTTTTCTCAAAAAGGAAATTTGTCATGTACTAAACAGGAAGCGTGAATAGCGTGGGGAATCAGGGACTTTTCAGACCCAACTAAAATCCACATGCGGTAAGCCATTTGAGCCTGCAGATGTGGCATACAATATGGCCTTAAAGGTGTTTAGGTATGCTTGATACAGATTTTCGGTAGTACCAGTTACACACGCCTGAAGTGATGCGCAGATCCGCAATACCGTGTACTTATACCTAAAAAGCGCGTCTGGCTCATCAAGCTTACGTGCTCTTTCTGCTTTGTAGCCCAACCCAATAGATACCTAACTTATTGTACCCTCCTGCTTCCTCCTGAAACAGGTATATAAATGCTCTATTCCAAAAGTGGAAATAATTCAGATAGCAGAAACTGACGAGTAGAGAGTCCTCGCCTAAAAGCCAATACATTATAGGTTTGATCCCTTTGCCTCACATGAATAAGGCGTGAGGACTTGTGTGTTTACCAAAAGGTGATTGTTGCTATATTGCTCATTTAATAAAACCCTATAATTTAAATTTCGCCAGATAAGAAAATTTTCGCCTTAGGCAATCTACGTATGATCTCTGGATACAAAACGTTCTTTGCACGGCGGCCTTTGATGGCAAATATGATATCCACAGGAGTAAGTAGAGTATTCATATCTTCATCACAACTAACAGCAGATCTTATTTGGTACCGGCGATGCGCTTGCCCAAATATGCTTTCCCCAAGACCCAAAAGCGAAATATGATTACCTTCGAACTATGAGGGCAGTTATCTACGGGGGCGCCGTGTTTGGCCCAATTGGAAACAGGCTATACAAGTTTGTAGACACGATAAAGTTCCCGCTCCCATGGCAGCCAAAGAGACTATACGACACTATAGCAAGAGTTTCGTTCGACCAGTTGGTCTGGGCTCCAATTGGTATTCCACTTTATTACAGTTGCATTACACTCATGGAGGGATACGGAATTCCCGAAATCAAGGCTAAATTACGCGAGGTTTACCTTGATACGCTAATTAATAATTGGAAAGTTTGGCCTCTTTTCCAGGCATTCAACTTTTGGTTCACCCCCGTGAGATACCGCTTGTTGGCAGTCAACATCATAAGCATAGTATGGAATTGTTACCTTAGCATTGAAAACCAAATGTCCAACGCCAAGGTGGAGCACAGTGAACAGTGAGTTGCTACATACAACAAACATGATGTCGTGTGGCGATGCATAGATTCTTGTAGTTTTTTTTCTGACTGCTGGCCACTTGTGGCGAGTGAACGAATTGTTTTCTTTTTTCCCACATCTAACAAGAGCGATTCGTTTCAAATAAATAAGGCACAGTCATCAACCCCAGCACATTATACGAAGAGGCAGTCCATTAGTGCATCCTTTGTAAGAATTGCCCTCATTCAATCGGTTTTGGCTTCAAGTTACTCTGATTTGGTTGTACATAACAAAAAACCTCATCTTGTGTAATCGCAATTTACGATATATCAAGCTCTCAAAATGATGAAAGGATTTAAACAAAGATTCAGGTCTAAAGCTGGATCTTCCAAGGGAGAGAAGAAAAAGGATAAAAAGGAAGAAATCAATAAGAAGCCGGAAAAACAAAAGTCTTCAAGTTCGCTGTCAAGTTCCACGTCTTCCAGCATAGGAGCAATTCCAGTGAAAAAATCACAATCCGGGTCTTCAGAACAGTCATCGATACACTCAGCAGTAGACAATTCTTTAGCAGGTTCCCCATCTTCAACATCATCCAGCAAGTCGGTCCTACAATCCCAAGCCCCGCAGATACAAACCCCAACACCTGTGACAGCCTCTGGATCGACTAGAGGCGACGATGTTGTGTCACCAGACCTAGAAATATCCAAATTGCATACATCTCACCATTCACTGGCTTTCGACAAGATTCCGAAAGATGATATCGGTTTGAAACCTAAGACTCCTCAAAGACATTCCTCTTCAAGATTTGAGCCAACCACTGACCACCGACCTTTCGAAAAATTGGCAAGTTTTGATGAAGTTGATCCAGAGTACCATGTTGAACTTTTCATTCAGAAAGTTGACCAGTGTAAGATCATGTTTGACTTTTACGACCCTTCCTCCGATATACAAGGCAAAGAATTGAAAAGAGTAACTTTACACGAGTTAACGTCTTTCATAAGTACTACGAGAATGACATTCACCCCAGAGATGTACGAACATGTTGTCGACATGTTCAAGGTCAACATTTTTAGGCCTATACCTCCTCCTGTGAATCCGGTCGGAGAGATATATGACCCTGACGAAGACGAACCCGTGTATGAGCTTGCCTGGCCTCATATGCAGATGGTGTATGAGTTCTTCCTCAGGTTCGTGGAAAGCCCAGATTTCAACAACTCAGTTGCTAAACCTTACATTGATCACAAGTTTGTGCTCACATTGCTTGAGTTGTTTGATAGCGAGGACAATAGAGAAAGAGACTGCCTCAAGACTACCTTGCACAGAATTTATGGAAAGTTTTTGAGTCTGAGATCATTTATCAGGAAGTCTATAAGCAACATATTCCTCAATTTTGTTTACGAGACTGGCAGGTTCAACGGAATATCGGAGTTGCTGGAAATTTTAGGCTCCATTATCAACGGTTTCGCTCTTCCATTGAAAGAGGAGCATAAAGTCTTCTTGATTAGAGTTTTGATACCTTTGCATAAGGCCAGGTGCTTGTCTTTATACCACCCCCAGCTGGCTTATTGTATTTTGCAGTTTCTGGAAAAGGATCCCAGTTTGACTGAGGAAGTGATCATGGGATTATTACGCTACTGGCCAAAGATTAACTCTCCTAAGGAATTGATGTTTTTGAACGAAATTGAAGACATTTTTGAAATAATTGATTCTCAGGAATTCCAGAGGATTGAAATCCCTCTTTTTGCTCAACTAGCAAAATGCATATCATCGCCTCATTTTCAGGTCAGCGAAAAGGTGCTTTGTTATTTTAATAACGAGTACTTCGTTTCACTTGTCACTGAAAACGCAGAGAATATTCTGCCCATTATTTTCCCTGCCTTATTTGATCTGGCCCAACCAGAACTGGATGCAATCGAGCAACAGCAACAACAACCGTCTATGGACTTCAATTACGATGAACCGAACAACTGGAATCGTACAATATCATCCCTTGCCTACAACGCTCTTAAGATTTTCATGGATACTAACCCGATCGTTTATGATAGATGTTGTATATTATATGAGGAGCAGACCAAAGAGGAGAAGAACCAGAAGGATTTGAGGCAACAGCATTGGAAGAAGTTGGAAACATATGTGGAGAAATTGAAGCTAGGGGAGGACGAAGAATTGAAAAGTGTTCAAATAAAGTGACTCGATTAATATTTATTACACAATGATCATGCATTTGTTTTATATTCTCTCAAAATGACTGGCACAGAGGATGGTGGTAGAGCGCCTAGCTCGGTAATGACCTTCTGAATATATTCTGGAGGAGTCAGATCATATAAAACATTCAGTATATTGAGAGGTTTGAGCTCTTTCCAGTTGTTCAGCACAGGCGATTCACTATCTGCTAGCTGAAGTTCCCTTTTGTCTTTCTTGGTACCTTGCTGCTGTGGCTTCTTAGGCTCCTTGTTCTGCAAAGAGATCAGAAATTGATTCAAATTGGATCCCGTTTTCACGAATGGTTTGGTATTGATGACATCTTCGGAATCACCGAGCTCATTGAGAGTCACAGAATCCAACTGAACCTTATCGCTGAACTTCATGGATTCGCAACACACCAACACGGGAATGTTCTTATTCTTAGAAGCCATCGCAATCATAGCAGTTCCGACGCGTGAATACAGTCTGCCGTTGGAGAGCATCGAGTGAGCACCTAAGAAACAAAAGTCTATGTCAGATCTTTCTAATATCGTGGATAACGAGTTGATAAGATTATAATGGCATTTGATATTAGGAACAGCAGATAATTCTCTGGCCAATTTCTTACCCTCGAATAAAGGTTTTGAGTCGATGATGTAAATATCAAAGGACTTATTCTCCTCCACAGCGCAGTATTTAAACAGCTTTTTTAGCACCTCCGAATGTCCATAGGTAAGAAGTTTTGAGCCGTCATGGATGTGGGTGGATGCAAATTGGGTGATAACCTTATCCGAGTAGAGAATTTTTTCTTGGATGTAGAGATCTATTTCTTGAATTACCTGGTTTTTTGCAACCTCGTCGCTCAGGTCGATTGGTATAATGGATATCCGCTGTTTGAGCCATCTGATTGCATTTCCCATTGAAATACTGAGAGGCCTACCTGTTTTTAAATACTCAATTTGATGAGACAGGTGGGAGGTGAGATTTCGCTGCAGTGAAGCATTGTCTGGAGTTTGGTAAGATAGAATAACGTCCTTAAATGCCTCAAGCATTGCCTGGCAGCGGGCAGTGGAGCCCACGATTTTGTAGGTTGAGATTTTAAGCGTGAGTGCCAGGATTTTCGGATGAACAATACTAGCTATCTGGGGAGACGAAGAAATACGCTGTTCTCTGGTCTCCAGGTGTCCAAACATCGTAGGCACTTTACGATCGGACTCAATGATTTTGGCGGAGTTCAGCTGCTTTTTGATGTGTGTGGCTGTTGGAGGTTTACCATTGGAATCTTTGGACTCTTTCTGTTTTGTCGACGCGGACTCAGAACCGGAGGAGCCACCTTTGGCAGCCGCGCGCTTGGCGGCCTTTTCTTTCTTTTTGAGCTCTTTGAGCTCCTTATTAGAAAGCTGTTTATCTGCGGGAGTGGGCACAGGAGCAGGAGTAGGTTCAGACATGGGTGAAAAGAGATTTGGGAAACAAAACTTTTAGAGTCGATCGACGCAGAGCAGCCATCTGGATGTGCGCAGGTACCGATTCCCAGAGAGCATTGGAGGTGGAGCGATAGCGAACTAGACACACGGTTATCTATCAAGTCTCCTTTCGTGCATTTGAAAGAGCTGTGAATCCCCCACCATGGCTTCTGGCGCAAATCTAGCCAACGATCGACGCAGTATGAAAAATTTTCGTTAAGCAAAACTAATATTGTACATTTTTATTCCAACATGGCGCCAGCAATCACGGAAGATGAAGCCGAGAAGAACGTCCAAATGTGGAAGGTCAAGAAACTGATTAAGTCTCTTGAGAAAGCAAGAGGTAACGGTACCTCTATGATTTCTTTGATCATTCCTCCAAAGGGCCAAATCCCTATGATTCAAAAGATGTTGACCGATGAATACGGTACGGCTTCCAATATTAAATCGCGTGTCAACAGACTTTCTGTGCTTTCTGCCATCACCTCGACCCAGCAAAAACTGAAACTTTACAGCTCTGTTCCTAAAAACGGACTGGTTATCTACTGTGGTGAAGTTATCACTGAACAAGGTAAAGAGAAGAAATTGACCATTGGTTTCGAGCCTTTCAAGCCCATTAATACGTCCTTGTACCTGTGTGACAACAAGTTCCATACCGAGGCGCTCTCTGAATTGTTGGAGAGTGACGATAGATTCGGGTTCATTGTCATGGACGGTAACGGAGCTTTGTTTGGTACGCTCTGTGGTAACACCAGAGAAGTCTTGCACAAATTCACAGTCGACCTTCCAAAGAAGCACGGAAGAGGTGGTCAATCTGCATTGCGTTTCTCGAGATTGAGAGACGAAAAAAGACACAATTATGTTAGAAAGGTGGCCGAGGTGGCTGTTCAGAACTTCATTACCGGAGACAAGGTCAACGTTGCCGGATTGATTTTGGCAGGTAGTGCCGATTTCAAGACCGAGTTGAGTAGATCTGACATGTTTGATCAGAGACTGCAAGCTAAGATATTGAAACTGGTCGACATTTCTTACGGAGGAGAAAACGGATTTAACCAGGCAATCGAGCTCTCGGCTGAAACTCTGTCCAATGTCAAATTCGTCCAGGAGAAGAAGCTGATCACACAATACTTTGACGAAATTTCACAAGACACTGGTAAATTCTGTTACGGAATCGAGGATACTCTCAAAGCACTTGACCTGGGAGCCTGTGAAATTGTTATTGTCTACGAAGGTCTCGACACCGTCAGATACACACTCAAAGACTCCGAAGGAAATGAGGTGATTGCACATGCTTCGCCATCGCAGGAAGACAAAAGTTACATGTTTGACAAATCGGGCCAGGAGATGGAGATTGTTGACGAGATGCCATTCCTCGAGTGGCTGGCTGAAAACTACAAGAACTACGGTGCTACGCTTGAATTTGTGACCGATAGATCTTCCGAAGGAGCGCAGTTCGTGAAGGGCTTTGGTGGAATTGGTGCCTTGCTGAGATACAAGGTCAATTTCGAACAACTGGTTTCTGACGACGAGGACGAATTCTATAGTGACTAATGATGCAGGGTTGTAATTGATTATTATATGCACTTTATTTCTTCTTTTTCTTCAGCACCTGCAGTGCATCTTTCTGATCGTATCCCAAGATATTGGAGTCACCCCCTCTGGCAAGGAGATCCGCAATATTGGTCAGGCCTCCGGCAATATACGATCGTCTTCCGCTTTTTCTCAGAGGCTGGCTCAGCAGGTGTTTCAACTGCGCTCTGTAGCTTTTTGCGTCCTGCTTCGTCAATTGCTTGCCCTCTTTCCGCTTTCTATCTCTTTTCAGGAAATCATCCTCCTCCAAATCGCTCAGGTCCTCGATTCCCAGATCGTCCGCAGCTTTTTCAATCCACGTTTTCTCTTTGTTCACAATCTGACTACTGAGCTCTGCCTGAGCCAATTTAGCACTCAAATCGAGTCTTTCACGCAACTGGTCCAAAATGTCCATCTCAAGTGGTAGTGTTTTCAAATCGTCAACTTCCTTATTAGCAACAGTCCTTCTGAGCTGCTTTAATGGACCAGAAGCCTCATTTGGAGAGCAAAGTATCACTGAAACACCTTCGCGTCCCGCTCTTGCTGTTCTTCCAGAGCGGTGAATGTAGGTGTCTGCTGTACGAGGGATGTGATAATGCACCACGTGGTGGATGCCCGGAATATCTAACCCTCTGGCAGCAACATCCGATGCAATCAGCACGGAAGACTTCTTTTCCTTGATAGCTTTTTCGGAGTTGGCCTTGAAACGTTCCAGAGACCTCAGACGTTGTTTTTGTATCATCGAAGAGTGTAGCGACACGGTGGGGATTCCCAAGTTGTTCAACATTGGAGCTAGTCTCTTGACTGAATCAATGGCGTTGGCAAATACCAATGTGACACCAGGAAACATGGTAAGGAAATAGTACAGCATGAGATCCCTCTCCTGAGCTCCACATGGGATCATTGCTTCTGTGATGCTGTGTGCCACAATCTCTGTAGGATTAACGTCCACATATTCTGGTTTGGAGCGGAATTTCAAATGCTTAGAAAGCATCTTGACGATCGCTTGTTCGCTGTCAAAAACATGCTTCTTGGCTTTCTCCAGTTTCCCGAAAAGATCTTGAGAAAAGGTAGCCGAGAAAACCAGAGACTGGAACTTATGGCCCTGCACCTTTGGGCGGTGGTTGTGGAGGATTTCCAAAATCTTACCCAATTCATCAAAGTGCCCGTCCTGAAGTAATCGGTCAGCTTCGTCGCAAACTAAAATGTCAGCAGACGCAAGTTGCACTGCATTTTCGGTCTTCTTTTCTAGTATTTCCAAAAAGCGCCCTGGGGTGGCAACAACCACCCGCGGTTTGTATCCCAATAATCTCTCCTGTTTCTGAATAGAGAGACCACCAGTGAGAGAGATGACCGCTTTGTCATGAAACGGAGTATATTTAAAC
Organism: Ogataea parapolymorpha DL-1; assembly: GCF_000187245.1. NCBI lineage: Eukaryota > Fungi > Ascomycota > Pichiomycetes > Pichiales > Pichiaceae > Ogataea > Ogataea parapolymorpha. The sequence continues at coordinate 280,280 of NC_027865.1, read as the reverse complement.
AGTTCCTGCAAATGCTTCATCACTTGGTTAGCTAGTTCTCTGGTTGGAGTAAAGATGATTCCGTTCAGATGCTCTTGTTTGTTGCTCAAAGCTTTCTCAAGGATTGGTATACCATACGCCAATGTCTTACCAGAACCAGTTATGGCTTTACCAATAACATCCTTCCCATCCACAGCAAGTGGAATAGTAGCTTTCTGAATTTCCGTGGGCTTTTGGAATCCTAACTTTTGTAATCCTTGCAACGTGCTAGCAGAAAGGTTAAGGGAACTCCATTCGGGCAGATCCACATCCTCTGGCAGGTCCTCCTTCAAAGCCGCAAACACGTTCGTCTTCAATTCCTTTTCATTCTCAGCGAATTCTTCTTCTTCTTCTTCATTCCCCTCAGACTCATCTTGTTGCTGCTCATTGTCATTCTCTTCATTTTCTGAATCTTCTGCATCCTCTTCTTGGTTATCAATATTATCGGGCTTTTCTCCTTCCTTGAGAAGTTTATCTTCATCTTTCACAACAAATTTGACTTGTCCATCTTCCATTTTGACATCAACACCATCGATTTCCTCGAGCCCATAAAATCCCTCGTAATCGTCCAGGGTATCTGGGATCTCCACAGGCTTCCATCTCAGCTCGTTGGCAGCCACTGTTTGGGATTTCTTGAGCACAGCATTGCCAGAGCTAACTTTCTGCCTTTTCTGCCGCTGTTTCTGCAACTTCCTGCGCTTCAAAATGAGTTTCTGTGCGGCAGTCACCATTTAACTTGGGCCAAAACTTTTAGAGTTAAAAATTCAATTTTTTTTTGAATTTTTTTTCAGGTTGCATATCGTTTTTCGATGTTATCGAGAAATAAGAAGAAAGGCTTACTAGCAGGCAGGCGCGCTTTGTCCTCGCAGAATAAACAAAAAGTACTGAAGCCTTTGAGGGCTCGCCAACTAATCCGCAGGTTCCACGTGCTACTCAAAAATAAAACCCAATTGACCAAGAGATTGGAAAAGATATGGAAGTGCAAAATCGAGTCTGATCCAGCCAGATATATCAAAGAACACAACCCTGATCTGTTTGAACGATTTGAGCAAGCGAGAATTCATACATTAGAAACATTATTAGTCAACAAGCCTCCGCCATCAACTGTCATTAACACCAACTCGTTCCAACTCGATCGGATTTGTGAGGAGCTAGGAAGAATAGAAGGAGAAATAGAGAAACGAGGGGGTTTGGAAGTCTATCAAGCTGCATCTGTCCAGGGCCAAAGCTCCCAGAGAGGTGGCGACTCGTCCAAGAAGCTGGTGGAGTGGCTCAAAGACTTAGGCTATAACAAAGACAATGCCGTGGCTCTCGAGATTGGATGTTTGAACTCGAGAAATCTCGTATCGACATGCGGACTCTTTTCAAAGGTAGTGAAAATAGATCTTCATTCGCAGGAGCCAGATATATTGGAGCAGGATTTTATGGAACGTCCTCTCCCCAAGAGCGCAGCCGAGCAGTTTGATCTGATCTCGTGTTCGCTAGTTGTGAATTTTGTGCCAGATCCACACCTAAGAGGTCAAATGATGCACCGAATAACTCAGTTTCTGAAACCACACTCGCAAAAACCTTATTTATTTTTCGTGCTACCATTACCATGTATTGTCAATTCTCGCTATTTCGACGAAAATAGGTTATCGGAGCTAATGGGAGCACTTGGTTTTAAGTGTATTAGACACTACCAGTCGCACAAACTCGCATACTACCTCTACCAATGGGAACGAAGGGTGAGCGAAAAACTCAACTTTCCCAAAAAAGAGCTTCATAAAGGAACGAAGAGAAATAATTTTTGTATTGTTATGAGTTGAATGCATATAGACAAAGATCGCTAAAGGAATGAGCCCAAGGGCGTGTAAAGTAAGGATTAATCTTGTGACAGAGCACTGCGATTTTTGGAAGGGGAATTTCGTTGCGACTGATTGTGTGTTTGTTTCTTCTCTTGACTACCGTAAACCCATCGTCTACCTTAGTTCCAATAGAATTGCACACTGTGGCACAAAGTGGATATTTGTCGAAGTACTCCTTGTCTGTGAACTTGTTTGTGTAAATGGAGACATCATTAGTCAAGATATAATTGGGTTTGATGGAAAAAAGCGATTCCAGTAGGTCAATCGGCGCATGTGGAACAAAAAACAGGACACAGTCCATATTATGTGGCTCAAAAGACGTTTCAATCTGAAATCCGCACTCTGAAGACAAGAAACGCTTGTCGTCTTTTGTGAAAGCAGGATCGTACACAGACACCGTATCAATATTCAAATGTCTACTGATTTCGCACAGAAATGCCAGCTGATAATTAGCCTGCTCCTCTTCAATGGGAGATCCTAGAGCTAAACAACGCACTTTGCTCCAGGAGCCAGTCGAGCTTGGTTTCCACGATTCCAGTGTCTTGACGATGTCCATAAACAACTCGCTGGATCTAATAAGCTCAGAGCGTTGTCTCAGCCTACTTTTTGCTCTTTCAAAAGCTGTATCCTTAGTTATCGGTCGATTAGTTCGCGAAACGATCGTAAATTCTGCATTTGGAATCATATCCGGACAAGCTCGGTGGTGTACCTATTCTGAAAAAATAAATCAAATAATTTTATCATTACCAAATTAGTTATGCGGTCCAAATCGGCATTTCCTATTTTGAGCATATGATATCTAGATTCCATGCTGGCCAACGAGATATAAATACCAGCAGATTCTACCCTTTGGAGAGCAGACTATGATTTGTGAAGACTACTTGACAGGGGCACATTCTATGGATGTGCCTCAGGAAACAGTGGATAAGGAGGTCCAGGCAATTTTGGATAAGATCAAAAGTAAACCTGATTTCAACCCCAACCAGCTGTTTGATCCCGAGAAGCATCTTGCCTGGAAAGACGAGTATTTTGAGACCACGAAAACTTTCACTCTTCAAGATCTAGGAATCACTAAAACTCACACCAAACCAATCAATAACTTCGGTGCTACTTATCCGTTCCCCTTGCTGACCGAGGATGCTATCGATATCATGAAATGGGAAGCATTCCAGCCTCAAGTTGTGAAAAAGTATGCACGGTTGACAAACCCAGATTTCAGCTTGAAAACCAACCGGCACGATTTCCACATAGCTGGATATCCCGAAGAGGGCCATGCTCCATTCACCAAATCTGTCTATGATCACCCCAGACTCAAAGAGATTTTTTCGCAGTTGATCGGGATGGATGTGACGACTACATATGGGTATGATGTCAATCATGTGAATGTTGCCCTGGCAGATTTTGACTTGCCTCTAGACGCACCGCTTTATCCTGAGCCTGAAAAAGGCGAGGACGGGAAACCCATTTTTAAGGCAGAAGAGGTGGGATCGATCTTGGGGCAGCACTATGACTCAACGTCAATAGCGTGTGTGATCATGTGGGAATGTCCCCAAGATAAGGGCGGCGAGACCGTCATCATCACGGGTGACGAGACTCCACTGGTTATTCCAAACATTGCTCGTCCTGGATATTGTACGCTCTTGCAGGCAAGGGTCATCAGACACATCGCAACAAAACCAAATACTAATTCAAATAGAATAGCTACCGTGGCTGGCTATTATCCGACAGCTCCCATTTTGGACAACAGTTGTCTGACTAGTGTTCGTCCTAGCATTCTCCCTCGTTCTGTTCACGACGAATTTTACACTGAGTGGTTTGATTTTCGATTCAAGCAGCTTGAGCGAGTTCTTGCTGACAAGCGCAAAAAATTGTGGGATGCTTACAAGAAAGGAGAAATGTTTGACCAAAAGGGTGTCATTGAATTCAGCAAAGAATGCCAGCAGTACTTATTTGACAGTTGGCGGGAAATGGAGTTTGCGAATAACGACCCTTATCCTCCACCTTTATTCTCAAAACCGTACTCAGAGCTCACGTACGAAGTAGGAGGTGACGATAGTAAGTGATAGAAAAAAATAAATTAAATCACAGTAATTTCTTATCTCTTCTTTTTTTTAATCATGTCAGTAAGACCAGCAACCCACGCAGGATCCTGGTATACGGGATCGGCTTTGCGCCTCGAGTCACAACTAGACAAGTGGCTTTCACAAGCATCAGGTCCTGTTGCCGGCGCCCGTCTTTTGGTGGGCCCTCATGCGGGCTATGCCTATGCCGGAGAAACGCTTGCGCAAACATACAGCGCTCTAGATGCTTCAGGAATCAAAAGAGTATTTATAATGGGCCCCTCCCATCATGTCTATTTTAGAGGATGTGTCATGACAAGCAATTTCGACTATTATGAGACACCTTTGGGCAACGTCCCCGTGGACAAGCAAACGATAAAGGATCTGGTAGCAAAAGACTCCAAAATGTTCAGATTGATGTCCGAGGAAATGGACAGGGAAGAGCACAGTTTTGAAATGCACATGCCATTTTTGTACCGTGTGACGAGTAAAGCCCGAGGCAGTGTCCCCAAAATTATACCTATCATGATCAGCGCCACTGAGGAAAAGTTTGAGAGAAAACTGGCAGAGCACCTGACTCCATACTTTCAAGACCACGAAAATGCGTTCGTCATAAGCACGGATTTCTGCCATTGGGGATCCAGATTTGGCTACACTTCATATACGCCTTCTGGGAAGATTGCCGATATTCAGGATTTGAGGTATGGAACAAGCGTACTCAAAAAGTCCGATGCTTTGCCAATCTACAAGAGTATTGAAGCTTTGGACAAGGAGGCAATGAAAATTGCCTCAAAAACCTCCTACAAGGCGTTTCGGGACTATCTGGCCGCGACGGAGAACACAATTTGTGGAGCTAAACCGTTGAGTGTGCTACTTCTTTTAATGGAACAAAGTTCGGAGAAGAACCTGGAATGGTTGGGGTACAAACAAAGCAGCTCTGTCACTTCAGTACACGACAGCAGTGTGAGTTACGCAAGCGCTTATGCTTAGAGATTATTTATGGGACTATACGGTGGTAGCTTGGGTAAATTGGACGTGAACAAGGAATTATGGTATTGCTCTTAGATAGGAGTGAAGTAAGGAATTAATGCTATTTGGAGCCATGGATACTAATTCACTGTTACTCATTTAACCTACCTCATAGCACTAAATTACAGCTTATCAGTACAGGAAGAAATTCCAGAGATGTAGAAAATCTTGTAGCTTCTGCTCAACAAACGAGTTGGGTCTTAGCAAATAGAACTAGAAAACTTCTTCCAAAAGTCTGTTTGCAATTGGACCTGTATTATTTTTACCTGTATGGATCTCTCATATGCTGTCTCGTGCTAGAAGCTACCGAGGCCCCAAGCACACGCAAGGCTGTGAAAAAAAAATATATTTGTGCATTAGATATTTCTTAAAGTACTATGATCCAGGAGGGTCAAATTTACACGGGGCGCGTGCGAAGCATCAAGCCTTTTGGAGCATTTATCTCTATAAGAAGCGAGGAAAAATCTAAAGACGGACTCTGTCACATTTCACAGATTTCGACTCGACGATTGGAATCCCCATCGGAGGTTTTAAAGACCGGACAAGAGGTTTTCGTCAAGGTGATAAAAGTCCAGAATGACGGAAAGGTCTCTCTTTCTATGAGAAACATTGACCAAAGCAAAGGCATCGAGATTCTAGAGACAGAAACGGTAGAGCCACGCGGACAGAAGCGAAGACAGGACCCAGATCTCTGGGAGCTAACACAGATGAACAATGCATTTGGTATCAAAAAGATTGCTTTGATGGGCAACGATGGCGAAGATCCATATGCTGAGGTGGATGAAGTTCCAGAACAGGATTCGGAAGAAGAAGAAGTGGAAATCGAGGTGTCAAAAACCGTGCCATCGTTCTTGAAGGGGAAGAATCTCAAATTGGACGTGGATGAGTCAGCTCTCACTGTTACCAAAAATCCAGAAGGCTCCATGACAAGAGTTGCCCAGTATGGATCGAAGTTTATGAGCGAGGCGAAGACAAAGAAGTTGGAGCGAAAAAAAGAGGAAGAGCGCATCAAGAGGTTAGAGGAAAAGATTAGGATGAATGGTGACCCTTTAAACCAAATGACGAGACCCAACATAAACGAGATCAAAAAGTCTGCATACGAAGAGTGGCAGCGCCAATCCAGAAACCAATCGTATGGAATCCGCTCTAACATGAGTATCAAGGAACAGCGAGAATCTTTACCCGTTTATCAAAAAAGAGATGAACTTCTCCGGTTGGTGCAGCAGAACGATTTTCTCATCGTTGTTGGCGAAACAGGTTCCGGAAAGACCACCCAGATTACGCAGTATTTGGCAGAGGAGGGCTATTCCACCAAAGGGGTCATTGCGTGTACGCAGCCAAGGAGAGTTGCTGCAACCAGCGTGGCAAAAAGAGTTGCTCAAGAAGTCGGCTGTAGATTGGGCGAAGAGGTTGGTTACACTATTCGTTTTGAGGACTGCACGAGTAACAAGACCATAATCAAATATATGACCGATGGTATGTTGCAACGTGAAGTTCTGGTGGATCCAGACCTAATGAAGTACTCTGTGATCATGTTGGACGAAGCTCATGAGCGGACGATTGCTACAGATGTGCTTTTTGCGCTGTTACGGGAGGCCGTGATAAGACGCAAAGGTGGTCTCAAGCTCATAGTCACGTCTGCTACTCTGGATTCCCAGAAATTTTCCAAATACTTTGAAAACTGTCCTGTTTTCCACATTGAGGGACGAACTTTTCCCGTCAAGATTTTCTACACAAAGGAGCCAGAACTCGACTACATCCAGTCTTCCATTGAAACTGTTTTAGACGTGCACACAAACAACCCCCCGGGCGACATTCTCGTGTTTCTGACCGGTAAAGAGGAAATTGATACTTGTTGTGAAACGCTGGTTGAAAAGATGAGTCTGCTACGTGCAGAAAAACCTCATGTCTCAGAGCTGATTGTTTTGCCAATCTATTCTTCGCTACCGTCAGAAATGCAGAGCCGCATCTTTGAGCCAACTCCGCCAGGAAAGCGCAAAGTTGTGCTTGCTACGAATATTGCCGAGACATCTGTTACGATCGATGGAATTTACTACGTTATTGATCCGGGATATGTCAAAGTCAACGCTTACGACCCAAAGCTGGGGATGGACTCATTAATTGTGCAGCCGATCTCTCGCGCTCAGGCAGATCAACGGTCTGGTCGAGCGGGAAGAACAGGGCCTGGTATTTGCTACCGTTTATATACAAAGAACGCATATCTGAACGAGATGCCAGCCAATACTGTTCCCGAAATTCAGCGTCAAAATCTGTCTTATACGATCTTGATGCTGAAGGCGATGGGCATCGACGATGTTCTTGGCTTCAACTTCATGGATAGACCGAAAGAGCAACTTATTCTCACCGCGCTGGAAGAGCTGTACATTTTAGATGCGTTGGACGAAAATGGGGTCCTGACAGATTTTGGAAAGCGGATGGCGTTTTTCCCGATGGAACCATTATTGTCAAAGACTCTGATCCAGTCAATTGAGTTCAAATGTTCGGATGAGGTCATCACCATCATTGCGATGCTTTCCGTGCCAGACATCTTTTATCGGCCAAAAGAGAAACGCGACGAAGCAGATCGCATAAAGGCTAAGTTCCACGATTATAATGGGGACCATCTGACTCTCTTGAACGTTTATAACAAATGGTCCGATGCCGAAAACCAGAGACTTTGGTGTCAAAACAATTTCATTCATGAAAAGTCAATGCGAAGAGCCAGAGAGGTGCGCAGGCAGCTACTGAAAATTTTTGACAATCTTGACAAGCGAGAGCGTCAGATGGAATCGTCTGTGATCAGTTGTCGTGGGAACTGGGATCTCATCCGCAAAGCTTTCGTTTCTGGATTTTTCAAAAATTCAGCCAAACGCGCAGCAACACACGATCCAGAAGAAGGGTCCTACCGGACCCTTGTTGAGAACACTCCCGTGCACATCCATCCTTCGTCCTCACTTTTTAGGAAACATGGGGTGGACTATGTGATTTACCACACGCTTGTCCTGACTAATAAGGAATACATGCATTGTATCACCAAGATTGATCCGAAATGGCTGGTGATGTACGCTCCGCGCTTTTTCAAAACTGCCGATCTGTCGCAACTGAGCTCCAAAAAGAAAACGGAGAAACTGCAGCCCTTGTTCAATAGAAATGACCCGAAGGAGAACTGGAGACTCAGCAAGGGTCGGCGTTGATTCTATAGTACATTTTTATCTTGTTCGAGTTGTTCTATAATGTGGCTTTTGGTATTGCTATATTGTATCGCCAGCGGTTTTCCAAAAAACAGCTGGTTGTTCAGGTTGGATAAAGCTGACTGGGCTTCTTCAACCGAGCTCAGCGCAACCCAGGCTTGGCCTCTATACTTCCCTCGATTAGTGCAATTGATCGCTATCACGTCTCCGTAAGTACTGAAAAGTATGTAGAGATTTTGCTTTAATTTTGCAGCAGGAAGTTTATCATTGAGGTTCTTAATGTACAGGGTATAGTTCGCCTTGTGTCTGGGTGTCTTTGCGCGTTTGGAAACCCGCTCAGGGGCCTCTGCAGTGCGTTTAGACATTAAATAAAAAATTATTTTAAAAACTATTTTTCACTCTCTCCGATGTCCTCGTACCAATCTCCAGGACGCTCCTCGATAAACTTGGCCATCAGTTTTTCACATTTCTCGTTCTTTAGATTAATCACTTCTACTCCGTTCTTCTGCAACCAGTCCTCAGCTCCCTGAAAGTTGACGTTCTCACCCATAACAAGTCTCGGTATCTTGAATAGCAGAGCTGAGCCGCTACACATGGAGCAGGGAGACAGCGTTGTGTAGAGCTAGAACGTTAGACGAGTTTCAAATTAACTTACCGTGCACTTGGCATAGACCTCGGCTTTGAGTCTTCCACAGTTTTCAAGACAAGAGATCTCTCCGTGAAGAGTTGGTGAGCCCTTCTGGATCCGCATGTTATGGCCCCGTCCCAGAACGGTTCCATCCTCATGGACCAGACAGGAGCCAATAGGAATTCCTCCCTCCTCATAACCTGTCGTTAGAAAGACGACTTGGGCATCTACGTACCTTTTAGGGCTTCCTCGTAGGCAATTTTCATTCCTTCTTCATCGTCGAACATTTTCAAAGATAACACTTTTTTTCAACCGTTTTTATTTATCAATGTCCCGCCAGCCTACATTGAGAGATGTGCTAGACACATTTTTGACCGGCGAGCGCGCAGAAAACCAGTCGTCCATAATCAATGAGTATCTGGAAAGTCTGCGGCAACAGGAAAACAGCCCGGAAATGATGGAGGCGTTGGTGAGAACAATACTGGGCCCCAACGGAGTTCTGCTCCAGGGCGAGGACAAAGGCATAGACGACGATTTTCTGGACACCCTTGAAAGAGTCAAAATCTCCAGCATTCCCAAGGACAAATGCTGTCCGATCTGCACCAACGAGTTCCATCAGGAGGAATATCCGTTGATAGTAGAGCTGCCGTGCAATTCCAAGCATTATTTCGATCTCGACTGCATCGGACCCTGGCTAAAGCTCAATAGGACGTGTCCCCTGTGCAGAGTGGACGTTACGCAGAAAAAAAAGATCGACATTTCCGACAGCGAGGAGGAACAGGATCTCATGTATGGCTAAATAATACGAGTGGACTTTTTCGTTCTATGTACATCAATTTTCGCTCTTGCCCAATTTCTCTCTCACGGTCTTTTGCTGTCTGGAGTCCAGGTGCTGGGCGAAAATCGGGTCTTGCAGCAGCTCTGCAACCTTTTGAGCGACTGGAGACTGGGACTCGCCCTCCAACGTTTCGAGGGTCGAGGCAAGGTCCGACACCTGTTTGGCACCGTCCGGCAGCTTAGCCATGGTGTTGCCCATTCCCAAGGGCTCCTGGACGTACATGTTGCACTTCATACCGACTCCCCACATGGAGTGCTTCTGGAGCACGCTCAACATGATATCGACGACCTCGTTGTCGGAGTCCCAGATTTTAATAACACGTCCATGCGTATGTCTTTCAAAATTCTCTTTCACCTTGGCGTGAGCGAACGGAGATTTGATAACTGTCCATCTTTCTGTTCTTTTAGGCATCGGAAGCGGTCCTGTGGCTGGCAGCCCCAAATAGTAAGCGACTCTGAGCGCAAAGTCTGCAATGAACTCGAGGTTTTGTGGCTCAAAGGACTTGAACACGATCTCTGCCTTGAGATGGCCGTACTTGACCTCGTGCTTCAGCGGGGCGTAGTAATTGAGCTCGGCGTTGATAGGCAACGGTCTGTTTGTTCCCGGAAGTTCCTCTTCCTTTGTGGCGACTTGCGGGTTGTATTTCTTAAATGTGTCCACCAATTGCGACTTCTGCAACTTGTCGTCGCTCACCTTTGGGAGATCCGTCAACTGCAATTTTAAAGCCGCGAGCTCGTCTAGCTCGCGGTTCAGATTGCATTTTGATGCGGTAGACGAAAAGAGGCGACGCGCTGCGCGCAAGCAAGTCGCCGTCTTGAACATGGTGATAAAAATTTTCAACGACTTTTTTTTTACAGGAATAATATATGGGAAAAAGCAGTAAGGATAAAAGAGACGTCTACTACAGAAAGGCCAAGGAGGAGGGCTGGCGAGCGCGTTCAGCGTACAAGCTGCTGCAGCTGAACGAGCAGTTTGGACTTTTCAACAACATCCACCGCGTGGTGGATCTGTGTGCTGCTCCCGGGTCGTGGTCGCAAGTGTTGAGCCGTGAAATCTTCAAAAATGAGCGTTCCGACGCCCAGATAGTCGCTGTAGATCTCCAGCCAATGGCACCAATTGACGACGTTGTTACGCTGCAGGCAGACATCACCGATCCTCGCACACTGGACAAAATTCTCCATATCTTTGGCGGAGAGAAGGCCGACTTTGTGTGCTCTGACGGGGCTCCAGATGTGACTGGACTGCACGACCTGGACGAGTACATCCAGGCACAGCTAGTTCTGTGCGCTCTGCGTCTTGCTACCTGTTTATTGAAGGAAGGGGGGACATTTGTCGCCAAGATCTTCAGAGGCAGAGATATCGACCTTCTGTACAGTCAGCTGGGTTTTCTGTTCGAAAAAGTGGTTTGTGCCAAGCCACGGGCTTCGCGGGGCACGTCACTCGAGTCGTTCATCGTTTGCATCGGGTACAGGCCGAGAGAAGGATGGAAGCCCGATCTGCAACCAGAGCTGTCCACAGAGGAATTCTTCCAGAACATGGACATTGGCCGCGCCAGGTTGCACGAGGACCTGCGCGTGGACTACGAGGAACGCAAGGTAGCCCCATTTGTGGCCTGTGGAGACCTCAAAACTAGCTACGATTCGGACGCCTCTTACTCGCTGGACACCAAGGTGACGCATAGCCTGGACCCTGTGCAAATGCCCACGGACCCGCCTTACAAGCGCGCATTGGAGATGAAACGCCAGGGCCAGCTGCGTGGAAAATAATAATAGAAACCTCTAGTCTGCATTAATTCTGTACTTTAATTAATTACTCCTGCTTGTCCTCCTTCTTTTCCTCGCCCTTGGTCACTTGGTCTGGTTTCAGGGTTGGGAACAGCAGCACCTCTCTGATGGTGTTTGAGTCGGTCAAGAACATGGCCAGTCTATCGATACCACAGCCCCATCCGGCGGTCGGTGGCAGACCGTACTCCAAAGCGTTGCAGAACGTCTCGTCGATCAGCTGGGCTTCGTCGTCTCCCTGGGCCTTCTGTCTTGCCTGCTCCTCAAATCTCTGTCTCTGATCGAATGGGTCGTTCAGCTCCGTGTACGCGTTACAGATCTCCTTGGTGGCCACGAAGACCTCGAACCGTTCACACAGACCCGGCTTGGATCTGTCGTACTTGGCCAGCGGAGACATCATCTGCGGGTGGCCGAAGATAAACGTAGGGTTGATACAGGTGTCCTCGAGCTCTCCAACGAGCTTGTCGAGCATTCTGGCGTTGGTGAGCGGTGGAGGACAGTCTAGTTTGTGCTTGATCAAAATGCTCTTGAGGAACTCGCCGGTCTCCTTGGTGTGCAGCTGGTCTCCCGGAGGGAACTTGACGTCGAAAAGCTTCTCCAGCTCCTCAATCATGTTGATTCTCTTCCATGGCCTCGAGAAGTCCAGGGTCAGCTCCTTGCCGTCAGGACCGTCCGGATGGTACTTGATCTTGTAGTCTCCAGTGATCTCCTTGACCATCTCCGAGAACAGAAGCTCAGTGGTGTCCATCAGGTCGTACACGTCGGCATAGGCCTCGTAGAACTCGCACGTGGTGAACTCCGGGTTGTGGGTCATGTCGATACCCTCATTTCTGAACTGTCTGCCAATCTCGTACACTCTCTCCAGACCACCAACAACCAGTTCCTTCAAAAACAACTCAGGAGCAATTCTCATGTACATATCCATGTCCAGATCGTTATGGTGGGTAATAAAAGGCTTTGCCGTGGCTCCTCCAGCAATGACGTTCATCATCGGAGTCTCGACCTCAATAAAGTTCCTGCTGTCCAGGAACTTTCTAATGTAAGAGATAATCTTGGATCTGGTGACAAAAGTATCCTTGGTGGACTTGTTCATGATCAGGTCCAAATATCTTTTTCTGTATCTTGCCTCCTGGTCCTTGAATCCGTAGTGCTCGGTTGGCAGCATGTGCAGACATGGAGTCAGAAGCTTGACCTTGGTAGCAAACACAGAAAGCTCGCCCTCACCGCCTTTTGCTGGGTTCGTTCTTCCCGGGTAGCCCTCAACACCAATGATATCTCCTCTTCTGAGTATGTCATGCATCTCTTGGAAGTCTCCTTCGGCGTCCTGGGCTTGGGCCATGATCTGAACGTTAGTGCCTTCTCCGGCCAGGTTGTAGAACTTCAGCTTCGATCCGGACTCTCTCTTGACCATGATTCTGCCCGCAACAGAGACCTTGACGTCTGGCAAAGTCTCACCTTTCTTGAGATGGGCATACTTCTCTCTGAACTGGTCGAGTCTCAGCGAAACATGGAACTTGTGAGGGTAAGGGTTTTTCTCGCTGTGCGGCTGTCTGAGCTCGTTGATCTGAGCCGATCTAATTTCGAAGTACTGGTTAGGGTTGAGGTTGGCCATGTCATCCTTCTTCTTGGTGACCTTTGGCGCGGTCTCGGCAGCCTTCTTGGCCTTTTCAGCCTTCTTGGCCTCCAGAGCACGCAGCTTCTGTCTCTTCTTCAGCTCCGACTTGGACACCTGTTCGCCGGTGACCTCGTCCAAATAGGTCTTTTGCAAAGATTCTGTCACTTCCTCAACTTTATCAGACATGACGGTCGACGTTTTAGCTGGATGGGTTTTTTTTTATTTTATTTTTCTACTTTTCGTCGCACTTGGATGGGTGTTGCACACTAGCTTTAAAAAAATTTTCCATTAAAAAAAGCCAATTTTGTACACCATGACTATCAGCGTGGAGATCAGCGCCAGCGTGGCCCTGAAAATCAGCAAGGTCGGCGAAGACACATACCCAGCAACGGAGGCGGGTCCACTGTTTGGATTGGATATCGCCAGCAAGCCAAGCGAAGACAAAAGACACACGGCAATAAAGGTTTCCCATGCGTTCCAGTTCCCACCGTCCTATACAAACGACGAGATTTTCAGTCTCAGGGCATCTAACGTCAAGTACCAGAACGACCTGCTTGCGAAGCTCAAAGACACAAAAGTGGGAGTGAAACACTTAGGGTGGTTTTTGACGACGAACGGCGGCCGGTTCGTGAGCCAGTCGCTCATTGAAGCGATTATCAACCAGCAGAACCAGAACCTGACAGAAAACAGAGACTCGACGCCTGTGGTGGTGCTAGTTTTCGACACTCTCAAGTCGATGGACGGTCTGCTGAGCCTGAGAGCGTTCAAGCTGAGCGACTCGTTTGTTAGAGCATGGAAGTCGGACGAAAGATTTGTGTCGAAAAACCTGTACGAGAACAGACTCACGTACAGGAACATTTTTGAGGAGGTGCCTCTGAAAATAAAGAACAACCACCTGTCCAACTTGAAGTTGCAGGAGCTGAGCCCAGAGTTCGAGGAGGACTCGTGTCTGGAGCTGACGGGCGCAACATTGGCGTCGATGAACCTGACCGTGGACAACCTGGCCGAGGCCGTCGACAACTTCAACCACACCTTGGGAAATCTCAACTACTACCAGCGCAACTTGTCCAGAGAGCTTGTGAAGATTAACCAATGGAAACAGCAGATCAAACAGCAGAACGAGGCGAAACTCAAGATAGATCCGAACGCGAAACTCACAGAGACAGAGAACGACTGGCACAGACACTTCAGACTGCCTATCCAGCCGTCTAAGTACGACAACCTGGTGACGAGCGGGCTGATAAATAGCTACTGCAACAGCCTCGAAACCGACGGCTCGATCGAGCAGGTCAAGATTGCCGGAATCGAGGAGTGTAACTAATGTATGAGAATTATAGGTTATGGTATACGTAGCTGTGGCCGCCCTAGCAGACTGGCTTGCTGCTCTTTGCTTCCACGATAATTTTCCGTTGCATTATTTGCACGACCAAAAAAATAAAACATTATTCCCATCTCCTTTTTCCCCTATGCAGTATGTTGGAAGAGCCATCGGCTCTGTCTCCAAGACATGGAGCTCGATCAACCCGGCCACACTGTCGGGAGCAATTGACGTGATTGTTGTCGAGCAACCGGACGGAGAGCTCGCGTGCTCGCCGTTCCACGTTCGGTTTGGCAAGTTCCAGCTCCTGAGACCCTCGCAGAAGAAGGTGGAATTCATTGTGAACGGCGAGGTCACCGACCTGCCGATGAAGCTGGGTGATGGCGGCGAGGCGTTTTTCGTGTTTGAAACGGACGGATACATCCCGCCAGACCTGCAGACGTCGCCCGTGATCAGCCCAGTCAGCTCGCCAGGCAGCAGTCCCAAGTCCAGCGAGCCGGCCATTGCGTATCCGGCCGAGGAGCCGGAGTACCTGGACATTGGCGAGGGCGCCAACGACAGCTTCAGCGCGTCGGTTCCGTCCACACAGTCGGACTCTGCGCTGCTCGAGCACTCGCCCTCCAATATCCGGAAAGCGGGCACTGCCTCGTCGTTCGACCGCGCAAAGAAGATCTCCAGCAAGCTGACAAAGAAGAACATCCCGTCCAAGGTGGAGGCCAATGGTGATATCATGCTGGACATGCAGGGATACAAGAGCAACGACCAGAACATCCACGACTCCGACGCTGTGATCCGACAGCTGCTGATCGACGAGTTTGGCGACGACGTCGACATTAACGCGCTCGTCGACAAGGACCTGCACGGCAACATCCGGATCCTGAGCTCGGACGACTTGGCAGACGACGAATCCACGTCGCTCGAGACACACACAGAGCCGCAGTCGCCAGCCTCCACCGCCTCTTCCATAATTTCAGACATTGACACAGACACCGTGAAGACACAACAGGACAACCATTTCAAGACGCTGCGGCTCACGTCTGAGCAGCTCAAGTGTCTGTCGCTCAAGCCTGGCGAGAACGATTTGCAGTTTAGCGTCAACAAGGGCAGGGCCTTGGTCTCGGCGAAGCTGTTCCTGTGGAAACACAACGTTCCGATCGTGATATCGGACATCGACGGCACGATCACCAAGTCGGACGCCCTGGGCCACGTCCTGACCATGCTAGGCAGAGATTGGACGCATGTTGGCGTCGCCAAGTTATTCGCAGACATCCAGTTCAACGGATACAACATTATGTATTTGACGGCTCGTTCTGTTGGTCTGGCCGATTCTACTCGGTCTTACTTGAACGGAATCGTGCAGGACGGCATCAAGTTGCCTGTGGGACCGGTGATTCTCTCGCCTGACCGCACTATTGCTGCCCTGAAGCGCGAAATTGTGCTAAAGAAGCCAGAGGTGTTCAAAATGGCCTGTCTGAACGACATCAAGGCACTTTACGACAAAAAACAGCCCCATAATGCAGAGACTCCCGAACTGGACTTGTCATCTTCCAGACAGGCTGCTAGCGACAACTCGTACACTCCGTTCTACGCAGGCTTTGGAAATAGAATTACCGACGCCCTCTCCTATAGGAACGTCGGCATTCCCTCGTCGCGGATCTTCACCATCAATCCCGACGGAGACGTGCACATGGAGCTGCTCGAGATGGCAGGGTATAAATCGTCCTACGTCTCGATCGGAGAGCTGGTGGACCAGTTCTTCCCGCCGGTGAATATCTCGCGGACGCGCGAGGGCGCCTTGGGCATCCAGGATACCGTACACCAGTTCAGCGACGTGAATTTTTGGCGAAACCCGGTTCTGAATCTTGCCGATCTTTCTGATGACGAGAGCGAAAGCGAGGCAGAGCAGCCGAAGAGCAGGGACGAACTTACAAGCGCGGGAGCCAACTCGCAGCGTCTGGGCGGATTTTTCTCGCGGTCTCCTGTTTCCAGGAGCACGGAGCCTGAGACAGAGCCTGAAACAGAGCCCGAGGCGGAATATTCGTTTGATGAGGACGACGAGAACGAAAACCTGGATCCGGACTACGTGTACGAGGACGAAGATCTGGACGACGACTACGACGAAGACGAATATGAGGAGGACGTTGATGAGGTTGATGAGGACGATATTGATGAGAAGGACGAGGATGATTTGGATGAGGACGATGTGGATCAGGACGTTGATCAGGAAATGGACGAAGAGTTGGACGCGGAGCTGCTGGACGAACGGCTGGTGGACAACGAAGCCCCCGAGTACGTTTCCAGCCCTAACCGGATCCTCAACCCCTCGTTCGGCATAGCAAGCCCGAAAAGCCTCACCAACCTGAACGTTGACACAAACAACGCCACGGGGACATTTATAAAGGCCAAGCAGATGCTGCAGAACCTGTCTTTGGAGGACGCTGGCGAGAAAAAATAGGCATAGAGCATAACGAAAAATAATGAAATAAATTTGCACAGCCGCGCGTAGATACTTTCAGACACATGGTGTTGGACACCCGGTTTTTTGAGCCGATCGAACGTGGAGACATCGAGGACCATGTGTTTGAGATGTATGTTGAGCATGCACCGCCGGAGAGCGCCGGGCTGGGGTATTTGTCGCGGACAAACGAGGTACGGGTCGCGGTTGGAGACGACGAGTATGTGGTCCAGCAGTCTGTTTCTGCTTTCAACGGTAGCAACAGGGACGGCACAACGGGGTTTTTAACGTGGTCGACGTCGAAAAAGGTGGCTGAGTGGCTTCTGCAGCCGAATAACGCCGTCTTCGACGCAATCAGGAATTCTAGCATAGTGGAGCTGGGGTCCGGCGTGTCGGGGCTGCTAGCGTGCTCGGTGGGCCGCAAATGCCGTCATTATGTTTGCACTGACCAACAAGGCGTGATGAAGCTGCTCAAGAGCAACATAAGTCGCAACGGCGGCGTTTTCGAGTCGTCTACTATCCCTACCGAAAATACATCCAGACGACACAACGTGCCGCGAATCGACGCCGTGACGTTCGATTGGGAGTCCTCGTCGACCGAGGAGGTTCTAGAACTTGTTAAAGGATATCCAGATTTTATCATTACCTGTGATACTATATACAATCCGTACTTGATACCGCATCTGGTGCGGGCTGCCGAGACGCTGGCGGGGCCACAAACAGGCATTTTGGTCGCGGTGCAGCTGCGCGAAAGCAGTCTGTTGAACGATTTCCTGGTCCACGCTGTGGCTCGGTTCTGTGTGTATCGTGTACCGGGGGTTGGAGACGGCTATGGAGTGTACTATCTGGAGAAATAAATTAGTGTGTTAGGAACCATCTTCCTTTCTCCTTTCTTCTCTTGAGGATCTTACGCCCCGTGCGAGAGCACGCCCTGGCAAGAAACCCAAGCCGTCTTTTTCTCTTCAGCGTATTAGGCTGGTATGTGTTACCGAGGTTGCCTCCTCTAAAACCACCTCTAGTGGCCCATCTTCTCTGGAGGAAACCGAAGAGCGACGAGGCGCCAGCAGGCTGGCCAAGCGCAGCAGACGTCAGAGCGAGCGAGACCGGCCGCACAGGACGAGTGGCCACGACGGAAAATTGTCTGATCGACTGGCACCAGAGACCAAAGTTCATGTCGTTGAAAAAAAAATGAAAAATAAGAAAAAAATAAAAAAATATATATTCCATGTCATTTCGCAAGAGAGTCACGGCGTCGGCTGTGAACTCGCCCGTTGTTGCCAGCGTTCATGCGGCGGTCGCTTTGTCGTCAGACGAGACCCAGCAGATGCTGGACCAGTTCATTAGCGAGTGCGACCATCTCGAGGCCACCGCCATGGATAAAAGCTACCACGGACCTGATTCGACCACTCTGAGCCAGCTGAAACGGCTGCAGAGAGAACTGCGGGGTCTGCCGCCACTACTGCTGGAAGGCCAGGCCAAGGAAAGGAGCGAGAAGGTGCCGAAGAAGACTGTTTTCGAGGATGCTGCCCAGAAGCCCAAAAAGATTGTGTTTGACGACGAGCCGGTGGGGGATGACACAGTGGGAGCTGAGGCAACAGAGGCCGACGAGACAGTGATGAGTGACGAGAACAGTGAAGAGAAGCGGAAGAAGCGCAAACTGGAGAAGAAGGAGAAGAGAGAGAAGAAGGAGAAGAAGGAGCGAAAGGACAAGAAAAGCAAAAAGGAAAAGAGCGAGGAGTGATGCCCGATCGGTTTTGTACTAGTAGAATAAGGCAGCGGGAAGCAGCCAAAAATGGCAGAATAAAAACGCAGCACTGAATAGCAGAAAAGCGTATAAATAAATAAATAAATAAATTAAATTAAATAGATAATTATCTCACCCTCGCACCGATGTCATTCAAACTAGGCCTTTCAGGGTCGGCGCATTCGACTACGCAGCTGAGCGACCATGTGCTGCCGTCGCATGCGAGCGTGCACCGGGCGAGCGTGAACGACAGCTACAACGACCTGACGCTGAACCTGATGAGCACGCTGCGCAACAAGCACAATACAGAACCCCAGGGCCTGGGGCGCGACTACTGGCTCGACGACTCGTCGGCGACGAAATGCCGGTCCTGCGACCGCACGTTCACCACCTTCCGCCGCAAACACCACTGTCGGATCTGCGGCAAGATCTTCTGCAGCAATTGCACTACCTTCATTGACGGTGACAAGTTCAACCATCCGGGCAAGATGCGAGTGTGTCTCTTGTGTCTGAAACTGGCCGATCGGTACGAGGAGTATGCCTCGAGTGAAGACGAGTCGGTTGGAGACGAGTCGAACAGCTCGACTCAGGTTTCCGAGACGCTTTCGCCAGTGCGCGCGGACTCTGAGAGCCGCGACACGCAGTCGCTCGCAGCGACGACAGACGAGCAGTTTGTGCCACGGTCGGCGCCAACGCCGCCGCCGATGATGGCGATCCCGACGACGCGCAAAGGAGAGGCGATCGAGATCGACATCCCGCGCTCGAACTCAGTGAGTCGTCGCAGCCGGGGAAACACGCTGCTGGCGAACCGGCCGTTCCACGCGGGCAACGGAGACACGGGCAGCCGTGCGGGCAACGGGGGTGCAGAGCAGGACAAAAAGACGCTGACGCCACTCAACTTCACGACGGCGGCGGCGAACGCGGCCGCAGACGCCGCGTCCTCGATCTTCAACTTCGGCACCGCCATCCTGCCGGGCAACCACCAGCCGTCCGCAGACTTGCGCCACGATGAGGAGTACGCGCTATCGGCCTCGCATACTCTGCTAGGCTCGCCGTCGGAGCTGTCAGACGACGAGGACGAGCCAGGACTGCTGGCGTTCACTTCCGTACACTCGAATCCGCTCAACAACCACGAATTCAACTGGACTTACCACAGTCCCAACGCCAGCATGTTCAAGCTTGAGGACACGGGCAGCATGACAGGTCGCAAGGTGTTCCGCTCGAACAGGCCGCGGCGGCCGACGAATTTCCACCGGCTCAAGCACCGGCGCATGAGTCGCAGCGGGACGCGCGTGGCCAGCGACGCGAGCTCCAGCGCGCCGTTTGGACGCACTGCGTCCGGCGTGTTTGGGTTTGGGTTCGAGGAGTTTGAGTTCATGGACGATTTCCTGCGCGCAGGAGAAAACCACGCGCGACAGCTGCTCACACAGCTTTTGACCGACCGCAAAGTGGAGCACATTGACGTCTGGGCACGAACGTTAATAAAGTGTCTCAAACGAGTTTCCAGTGTGCCCGTGGAGCTGGCGAACGGCGAGAGTTTCGACATCTCGAACTATCTCAAGTTGAAACGGATTCCCGGCTCCTCGATCGAGGACTCGGGCGTGCTGGACGGAATCGTTTTTTCCAAATGTCTGCCGCTGAAGACGATGGCCGACTGCATCCAGAATCCGCGAATTATGCTGGTGACGTTCCAGATCGAGTATGAGCAGGAGGCCGATACGCGGTTCTCCAGCCTGGAACCGCTCATTGCGCAGCAGGACCAGTATCTAGAGAAGCTGGTGGCACGGATTGTGGCTCTGAAGCCGAACGTGGTGCTTGCCGAGAGCACGGTGAACGGATACGCGTTGAAGCTGCTGGCAGACGCGGGAATCACCGTGGCGTTCAACCTCAAGCCGCAGCTGCTCAAGAAAATAGCGCGCATGACCAAGGCAGACGTGGTCAACTCGATCGACAAGCTGGCCACGAACCCGGCGCTGGGCCGCTGCGGCAAGTTCGAGGTGCGCTCGTACGTGCACGATTCGGTGCGCCGGACGTACGTTTTTCTGACGGGCTGCAACCCGGAGGCAGGATTCACGGTGGTGTTGCGTGGGGGCAGCAGAGAAGAGCTGGCCAAGGTGAAGGAGTGCGCGACGCTGATGGCGTACGTATTTTTCAACGTGAAGCTGGAGTCCGGCCTGATGCGCGACCAGTGTCTGCAGGCGGGCGACTACGAACTCCACTCGGCAGTGGAGCCGCTGCACAGCATGAGCCTGGGCAGCTACCAAGATGTGGAGCGGGCGTTCGACGTGCGGATCCTGTCGTCGTCGCCGTGGGTGCGGTTTGAGCGGCCGTTTGTGCTCGAGAGGCTGGCGCTGTACCAGGCGCGGCTGGATAAGAACGCAGAGCTGCGGCGACGGTTTGCCGAGCTGACAGCAGGCAACGCCGGTACCGGCGAAGCTGTGGGCGACCTGCTGCTGCAGTGGAACGTGCGCATCGACGCCGACGAGCTGCCACAGCGCGACGCAGACCTCGCCAAGCTCGTCGAGCAGCACGAGGACTACGTCGACAAGCACAACCGGTACGAAATCTCGCTTGCCGAAAAGCAATGGGAGCAGTTCTGGCATCCGCGTCGGTTTGTCTTTTTCGACCCAAACTACCATCAGAACATCGTCACTTTGTACAGCATGGTGTCGACGAAAAACGCGACGCCGTGTGTGGGCCCGGAAATCCAAGTCACCGACTACTACTGGGACAACGACTTCTGTCTGGGCCAATATATTGAGCACTTGTGTGTGAACGCGGGCCAGCTGTGTACAGAGGGGTGCGGGCTGACATTGAAAGAGCATTTCCGGTCGTACGTGCACGGCAGCGGCAAAGTGGACGTGGTGGTGGAGACGAACCCGAAGCCGTTGCAGGGTCGCGAGAACATGATCATGGCATGGAGTCTGTGCAAGAGCTGCCAGAACACGACACCGGTGCTACCGTTGAGCGACAACGCGTGGAAATACTCGTTTGGCAAGTACTTGGAGCTGTCGTTCTGGTGTCGCGGGATGAAGGTGAAGGGCGCCGCGTGCGCGCACGATTTCTACCGCGATCAGATCCACTACTTCAGTTTCCAGAACCTGGCTGTGCGCGTCGAATATTCGGAGGTGGAAATTTTGGAGCTGGTGCCACCCAAGTTCCAGCTTTTCTGGAAGCCCGAGTACGATCTGCAGATCAAGGTGCAGACGTACAAGCAGGTGGTGAAGCGGACGACGGTTTTCTTTGAGAGCGTGCGGAGCCGGCTGAATCGGCTGAAGCTGGACAGCATGACAGAGGACCGGATCGAGGCTGCGCAGCAGCGGGTGCAGGAGCTGAAGACACGCGTGGACCAGCAGCAGACGGCGATGCTCCAGCTGGCGGAGGACATTTACCGCACTACGCCGGTGTCGGGCCATTTGCGGCTGACGGGAGTGATCCGCGAGGTGCAGGAGCTGTCGAACGACTGGAATTTCGAGTTTCAGGAGTTCGATAAGGATTTTCTGCCGACGGAGAAGGAAATCAAGAAAATCACGGCTTTCCAATTGGACCGTCTGTTCAAGGCGGGAAACGACAAGCCGGGAGAGCTGGCAGAGAAGGAGAAGGAGGAGGAAAAGGAGGAAAAAGAGGAGGAGGGAGCAGGTACGCGGCGACGCGGCAATCTGGTGCTGGAAAAAATCCAGGAGTTGCAGCAGGGCAGTAGCGAGCTGCAGAACCATATACTGGAGACCGGCGACCGGGTGCTGCCCCGGCTGACAGAACTGAACAGCGAGGGGAAGGTCAAGAAGTTGGCGGAGTATTTCGACGCACAGGAGTTTTTCCGGCAGCGCGAGGAGGAAAAACGCAAACTGCAGGAGAACAGCTATAGACACAAATTGGTGGCATCGCGGCCGACCGTGGAGGTGTACAAGAACGTGAAGGACGCGGTGGAGGAGGAGCGTGCCGAGTCGGACAGGCGGGAGGAGCCGAAACAGCAGCCGGCGCAGACGCAGCCGCAGCAGACGCAGACACAGCCGGAAAAATCGTCGCTGCTCAAGTCGTTGACGCATTTCTGGGCCGACCGGTCGGCGACCCTGTGGGAGCCGCTGTCGTACCCGTTGGGCCCGACGGAGCACATTTTCGTCGACTCGGACGTGATTGTGCGGGAGGACGAGCCGAGCTCGATCATTGCGTTCTGCCTAAACACGGCAGATTACGGCTCGAAACTGTACTATCAGGAAAAACAGCAGCAGCAGGACGAGACGGACGACGGCGAGTCTGCGTCGGTGCGGTCGGAGCATGAGACCAAACAGAGCCCGGCCAGCAGCTACACGGGCGATGGGACGGCTTGCTCGCCCGATCTCGAGAAAATCATGCTCAAAAAAGGTTTCCATTTGAAATACCAGTTCGAAGAAGGGTATTCGACGATTTCGTGCAAAATCTTCTTTGCAGAACAGTTCGACGCATTCCGCAGACAGTGCGGCGTGAGCACCAAGTACGTTGAGAGCCTGTCGCGGTGCGTGAAATGGGACTCGACGGGCGGAAAGTCTGGATCGGCTTTTCTCAAGACGTTGGACGACCGGTTTATCATTAAAGAGCTGAGCCGGTCGGAGTTGGAGGCGTTTGTGCAATTTGCGCCGAGCTACTTTGAATACTTTGCACAGGCGCTGTTCCACAGCCTGCCCACGGTGCTAGTCAAGATCTTTGGATTCTACCAGATCCAGGTCAAGACCAACATGCCCGGGGCGCGGTCTTACACGATGAACGTGCTGATTATGGAGAATTTGTTCTACAACCGCAAGATGACGCGAATATTCGACTTGAAGGGCTCGATGCGCAACAGACACGTCGAACAAACGGGCAAGGAGAACGAGGTGCTGCTGGACGAAAATATGGTGGAGTACATTTACGAGTCGCCGCTGTTTGTGCGCGAGAACGCGAAACGGCTGCTGCGCGCGTCGTTGTGGAACGATACGCTGTTTCTTGCCAAAATGAACGTGATGGACTACTCGCTGGTGGTGGGCATTGACTCGGAAAACAAGGAGTTGGTGGTGGGAATCATCGACTGTATCCGAACGTTCACTTGGGACAAAAAACTGGAGAGCTGGGTCAAGGAAAAGGGCTTGGTGGGGGGTACTGGTGTTGGCAAGGAACCGACGGTGATCACGCCGAAACAGTATAAAAATCGGTTCCGCGAGGCAATGGAGCGGTACATTTTGATGGCCCCGGGTCCGTTTTACACCAGTACGTAAGGCGGATTTCGCTGCTACCACTTGAAAAATAATATATTTTATTATTAAATAAATAAATAATTATTTATATTCTCTTGCATGTTTAGAGACCGCACAAATTTGTACATCTCGTACCGCCGAACATTCCCACACCACCGCGGCGTGTTCTCCAGCAAGGCAGACCGCTTTGACGGGCTCAAGGACGAGGAAGAGGGCCTCATCCAGCCGTACTCGGACACCGGCGAAACAGAGATGGTGGAGTTGCCCCCCAGCATTGTCGAGCTGCAGCGCAATTCAGAGCTCATGCTGGCAGACATCGAGACGAAAATCACGGAATTGGGCAAGCTCTATAAGAAGAACCTGCTCCCTGGGTTCAGTGACACCACCGAGGACGACGCCAAAATTAAAGAGCTGTCCTTTAAAATCACAAAGAGCTTCCAGCTCATGTACTCCGAAATTAAAACGCTCGACGATTCACGGCTGCAGTTTCAAAAGGCGGCCGAGACCGAAATGGTGGACAATCTGAAAAAGAGTCTGGCCATTCGCACGCAGGATCTGTCGACGCAGTTCCGAAGTCTCCAGAACAGCTACATCCGCTACCTCAAAGAAGACGAGTTCGAGGTGCCCCTCATAGACACCAAGGGCGGCAACAAGTTTGTCCAGACAGAGTCCAGCGAGAACATTGAGTCATACTCGCGCCAGGCGCTGCAGGAGTCATCACAGCAACTCATGTCGCAACAGGAAACCATCAGCGACGAGTACCTCCACCAGAGGGAAGAGGAGATTTACAAGATTGCACAGGGCGTGATAGAAATCTCCACGATTTTCAAAGAGCTCGAAAATATGGTGGTAGACCAGGGAACGGTGCTGGACAGGATTGACTACAATTTGAGCAAGACGGTTGCCGACGTGAAAGGAGCAGATAAACAGATGAAAAAGGCCGAAAAATACCAAAAGGCCACGGCCAAGTGCAAGCTGGTGTTTTTCCTCGTGCTGCTGATTCTGCTGTTCCTCATGATCCTTATAGTGAAGCCAAAAAGAGTGGACCACTACTACGAACCGAAACCTGCACAGCCCAACCAGCCGGCAGATCAGCCGGCAGACCAGCCAGCTACGCCAAACACGCCCAACGACGACTACGACTCCCTGCTTGCAGAAAGCGGGTAGTCTGCAACGGATATATTTCAGAAATGGAGAAGCAATAAATAATCAGATAATCAAAGCACGCTCTATCGATCGATTTCTCGGATTCTAATGTACATTACAGTCTTCCGTAGGGACTGTCTTTGGATAACGAGGCCGCAGGGAAGTTGGGCCGCGGCCTGTTTTTGTAGCTGCCCGATGCCATATGTTGCGGAATGGCGTCCCGTCCAATCATGCCCGGGTGCATTCCTTGCAGCGGGCCTCCGCCAAATTTCTTGTATCCCATGCGCCGCGGTCCACCGCCCCCAAGGGCAAAGTCGGGATTGTTGTTGAAAAGAATATCCGCTCTGCTCTTGGGCTTTGGCGGGTTGTACGATGGAGCATAGTACGGCTGGTGCTGCGGAGGCGGCATCGGCACGGGCGCCTGCTGTGGATAGTATTGTCCGCTGTACGGCAGTGGAGGTCCGTTAGGAGCCGGCATGTACTGGCCGGGCAGCTTGGCTCTTTGGGGCGCCCCTTTATAATATTTGGGGTTGATTTCTCGCTGCGAAACACTCGTGAAGTCTGACGCAGCGCTCGAGTTCATCTCGTTCGAATCGCCCGAATGATTGTCGGGCAAGTTATCGCTCGACAGCTTGAGACGCTCGTCGCGCGAATAGATGCTCGACGCAACAGGCGACGAAATATCCTTCTCAGGCACGTTCAAACGGTTGCTCAGCCCGGAACGCGAGTGGGTGTTTTCCGAGCTCGACAGGTACGGGTTTGAAATGTCGGGCAACTTAAGTTCGGGCGTGCTGGAGTTAATCGCGGTTTCGGAAACAGGCGTGTGGGCCGGCTTTTCGTTGAACACGCTGCTGCCAAACTCTTGCGAGCCCGACTCGTGTTGCGCGACAGTAAAGTCTCGTAGCTTTTCCGGCTCCTCATCCAGCGATGACCGTGTGGGGAACCCTGTAGGGCCAGTAAACCCACCGGTGTACGGTTTTCGCAGGAACGACGCGGTGGAGTCGCTGACGGCCTTTTCGCCAAACATACTCAGCTTATCATCGTCATCGTCGTCTGCGTAGCTCTGCGGGCCGACTTTGAGCGCGACGATGATCAGCACGAGGCTCAGCAAGTTGAGGGCTGCCGCGGGAACAAGCAGCCAGCCCGTCCACGTGATATGGGGGAAAAATAACAACACCACAGAAACACAAACAAGAGTAGCTCCTGCAAACGACAGAACGGCTAGCAACGTGCAAAAAGCCCAGAAAACGGCAGAGCGGCCTGCCCAACGGAAGTGGCCCCAGAAAACAAGGATGCTGCTCACAAGAGTGAGACCCACGGCGGCTGGCGTGGCTAAAATAAGCTTGCACAGGGTCTTCCTGGATTCGTTGCTCATTTTCCAGCCCGACCCAAGATCCAGATACTTGCCGTCGGCAAACGAGTACTCGCACTTGTTGGAGCTTGTATCGCAGTACCCAAACGAGCCAAAGGCGTAGTGCTGCGTGCGCGACAAGGCCAGCTTGGCGGAGATGGGCACCGACACCAGGGCCAGGATCAAAAACGCCAACGAGACAAGCTGGAGCACAAAGGCCAGCGTGTGTGTATGGAACTTCATAAAGGCGATATATATATTTTTTGTGGGACAGATATTTGTGGCTTTACAAGGGCAGCAGCACACGGCGGTTTGATGATTGTTTACGTTCATAACCAGGCTGCACAGCCGCTGCAAAGAATAGCCGCATGCGAGGGATGGACGCTCCTGTGGTGTACGGGTGCGGCAGGGAATATTTCTCCGGGTCGATATGACTAAGAAAATTAACTGTGTATCATGGCCGCTCGAATGAACGGATTGGACGAGGTCCGCAGACTGGAAAAGACCGTGGGAGACGGCGGCACGGCGCTGTCGCAGGCGGAGGCCGAGATCCTGAGCCGCAACTCGCAGTCGCAGGCGAACCTGGACGAGGATCAGCTCGACGCCGACCGGCTGGCAAGGAACCTGCCCGAGGTGAGCCTACGCTATGGTGTCGGCCCGGTTCCGCCGGACAACGAAAAGGTGTTTTTCTTCGACATCGACAACTGCCTTTATAAGCGCTCGACCAAGATCCACGATCTGATGCAGGTCTATATCCATCGGTTTTTCAAAGAGCATTTGCATTTAAACGACGAGGACGCGCACGCGTTGCACATGAAGTACTACAAGGAGTACGGGCTGGCGATTGAGGGGCTGGTGCGACTGCACAAGATCGACGCTTTGGAGTACAACAAGGTGGTGGACGACGCTCTTCCTCTGGACAAGATATTGCGCCCTAACCCCAAGTTGCGCGAAATGCTGCTGCGGATCAAAAGGGCGGGCAAGGTAGGCCGGCTGTGGCTGTACACGAATGCATACAAGAACCATGGACTGCGCGTGGTGCGGCTACTGGGCATTGGAGATCTGTTTGACGGCATTACATTCTGCGACTACGCCAAGTTCCCGCTCACGTGCAAGCCGATGAAGGAGAGTTTCGACCAGGCATTGCGCCAGGCCGGCGTGATCGACCCCAAAAACGCATATTTCGTCGACGACTCGGGCCTGAACGTGGTGGCCGCGAAAAAGTACGGCTGGGGCAAGGTTATTCAATTTGTCGAGCGCGACGAGGACATGCAGGAGCTGGCCGCCGGCTCGCAGGCCGAGCGTGAGGGCATTATTGTTATCCGGGACATTTTAGAGCTCGAAAAAGTGTGTCCCGAGCTCCTCAGTCGGTGAAGATCTCGGGCATTGTGAGCTCGCGCTCGATCCGCGCCAGAACGTTGGTCAGAACGGCAACGCACTCCGTCACCGTTGGCAGAATTGCGCCGCTGTAGTTGCGGAAATACCTGTTCTTGACCATGTTGATATAGAACTTGATGTGGTGTAATAGATATTCGTTTTCGGGCACCCCGGACAGGTCCAGTTGCAGCCGCTCGTAGTAGTCGGTCGAGTAGTATGTGGCCTCGTTGAGCGAGAAGCCGAGTCTTTTGTTGAGCAGCGAGGTTTTCAGCCACCCCAACGTCATGAACACCGCCATCTGGTACAGCTTGAGACGCGCAAGCGTATCCTGCAACGTCGGGCTAGTGCGGGTTTCGGCGGCCAATTTTAGCGAGCACTGGCTGAAAATGCGGGTGAAATGGTACAGCGCAGCTACCATGTCCTCTTTTTCAAACGCGTACGTCAGTAGTTGCCGGGACAGGCCTTGCAGCCCGGCAGAGTCGAGCTTGGACTCGTCGTTGGCAGTCTTTTCGATGAGAAACTTGAATATTAGCCAGAGTTTAAGGTAGCGCAGGATCGGGACCGTTAGCTGCTGCACGTTGCAAATAAGACGGTGGACGAGCGTTACGTGCGCGCCAAGCTCGTTGTCGACGATGTCGCACACCAGCCGGACCCATTCGCGAGCAAGTTCGGAAAACGGCCGCTCAAAAAGCTCGAAATACCACTGCCCGAGACTCACAAGCATCTCGTTGAGCAGCTGAATGGCATGCACGCTTCCTTGGCCCAAACAGATGTAGTCGTCGACGTTGGGCTCATTGACACGCGAGTCAACGAGCAGACGGACGACAATGGTGACGAACGCGCGCAACTCAGGCAAACCTGCCGTTTTCGTTTTGGACGAGCGCACCAGCGATAGCAGAAACTGCAACTTCATCACCTGTGTGGTTACGTGGGGGAAACTTTTTTTCGACTCGATCTTGAACTCTGCTCTGTGGCCCACCATCCCGTCGGCCAGCATAAAATCGCGAATAAGGCCCTCGTCAGCCACAATCTCGTTGCTGAGGTCCGTCTGCAACATTCGCCACACACTGGTCGCTGAGAGCTGCATGAAATCGGTAATCACGTCCAAGCTTAACGTTTTTCGGTCCAAGTACCAGCGCCCCTCTCCCAGCAGGGTCTCCGGCAGCAGCTCGAGCCTTGTGGTAGACGTCTTGCCATATAACCCTGGTTTATCGAGAAAACACACGTCTGTGACGGCCGCATCGCCGTTTAGCATCCGTTCTCGGAGGTGCTCGATATAGCTCTTCTGCGACGGGTCCACCCGCGCAAGGATCTGTTTGTCCAGTTCCTGGGCAGCCTGCTGCTGTTGCCGCAGTTCTGCCTCGCTTTTTTCCACCATGCGGTCTATTTCGTCCTCCTCGCGTCTTAGCTGCATCACTTTCTCGTGCTTTCTGCTGATCGATGTCACTTTTAGAGCAGAATCCAGGTCGAATCCCAGATCCTTGCTCAGCTTGTCCTTCGACCGCGCCTGCACAGCCGTAGACAGTAAAGAAGTTATCGAATTGGTTTCTTTAATGGATTTTGGTGTTGTCTTGCGCTCTGTCTTGGCCTTTTTCCGCACATTGAATATATCCTCGTCCGAAGACCCTTCGGAGTCGCCTGTACTGCGGCCAAAACTGATCTCCCGGGCGGCGCCTTCGCCGCCAGGACTGCGTATCTGCCGCGGAGAAACACAGAACCGCTGCTGTTTCAGGCTTCGCGGAGACTGAGATGGCCCTGAAGAGGCCCCATTCATGGTATCAACAAATAATTCGAAAATTTGTTATTAATTACCTAATCTTTAAGTCTGCACCCCTATTAGACGCCCACGTATATATAGGGCCTGGCGCCCCAGAATATAACTCCATGGACAGCAGACTGCTCATTATTGGTACATCAGATGTGCCCCCTTCAGGAAGCTCTCTGTTCATCACGGACGATACTCTCATATTGGCTAGCTTGGGAGGACTCCGTTTTCCTCGCCTTGGAGTCCAATAGAAGACACATTGGGCCCATTGCGTTGATTAACTGGATTTTACAAGACAGATGGATAACGGTCTAATATCTGCAGTGTCTTCACGTGGATGTTGGATTGTGGGGCATCCATTTTGGCTTGCAAGAAACGGGATAGGTTCTATAACCTCATCCAGGGGTACTGAAAGGACTAGGAACCTGTCAATTTGTGTGCAGATGCTGGCGCGGGTTTAATTACCGAGCGACGCTTTGCACAGATTTGGCACGAAGTACGGCCTTGAAGCTTGAATCGAGGTCAGCAGATATCGAATTCCCCTGAAGAATTGCTTTGCAATTGGCTGACGATGTTGTTAGCGCTAACGAATAGAATGCAGCGATATAACCGTTCACTTGGTGCGTTTTGCTGGAGATGCCCCCTCCAGTGTGGAGCGTTCACCAGTATAGCAATTGGATATCAACTTCCTTTACGCAACACTTCTGACATTTCTAAGATTTTGCTACCAAATCACGTTTTTTGCCATCTCCAGTTTTTAAAGATTCCAGTTATACCACACATTGAACTACTATCATGACGGGGCAAGCCCGGGAAAGTATACTGCCATAGGTCGTCCGGTATGGGGTTCCACCACTGCCCTGTACTAGAAAGACGGGAAGTATACTTTCGAAACTAGGGGTGGATGCGGCTCTCCTGACCATAGGGGAGGGGGAGAGGCTACCCACCCCAAACAGGGAGGGCATATAATTTGCCTTCCCTCTATTTGAAAGGGGGGATACATTTCTTCCCTTCTGTAGGGGGAACGCATTTTATATTTCTCCCTATCTGAAGGGGGGATATACATCTCCCCTTCTATAGAGGGGATGCGCTCTCCCTTTCCATGTAAGGGGAGGTACGTTAAAATTCAGTTTTCAGTACTTCAAAAGTTCTATATGTCCCCTCCGCAGCATGGGCTGCGTCGACGTATCCTCCCATTAGGAAAACCGGCGCTAGTATTTTCGCCGGGAGGATAAATATCGCTCTGTTTCACAATTTTTCACAATTACTTGAAACAGAGCGATAAAAGCAGGTCTTTATCGTGCATGTAGCAACTAAAAACCAGTTGGACCTGTGTTCCAAGCGCCAAGTTTTTGCTCACCATGGCCAATCAAGTAAGGCGGCAGTGACGGGATTATGCGACAAGGTCTTTGGTAGGATATGAGCATTGGCGCCGATGAGTCAAAATGTTAAGCTCCTAGAGCTAAGCGACAGATGCTGGGCTGATCGAATCTGTGAGTCTTTAATGGACTGAGTTGTTGCCGTCAAGCGCTGGCGATGAGTTTCCAGCTTGAGTTTCTAGCGGAGTAAATGACATTCCCAATAGAAGAGCGGTATAAAACGGGAGTAACTTTTTATGACTGTCACTTGCAATTTATCATATATTTGGGCGCCAAAAATGACGTACAACACTGCTGCACATTACCACTGCAGGCAGGTTTAAATCATCACTCATAACTGTACCTCACCCATTATCAAATTAATTATCCGATCTATTCACTTTATGTTTTTTGGTAGCAGGCTCGTCGTCGGCCAGTCCGTCGGCGCTCTTGAAGACTTTCATCCGCCATTCACGTAGCCTCTTCTTTTTGGCGTATTTCCTCTTGTCCTTTAGCTTTAGCTCCTTCGGTCTGTACGGAGCAAACTTCTTGAGTCCTATAAGCTCATTCAAATCCTTATCATCTGCAACGAGAATCTCTCTGGTCGTGAGGCCAAACGACTCCGGAGAAACTTCACGGTACCTGAACTTGATTTCCTCTTTATCTTTGCTCCTGCCACGTTCTTCTTCAACTTCCTCCAGAAGTTTGGGGGTGTTGGCACTGACTAGCTTCTCGGCCACTTCCTTCAATTTCTGCCTTTCCTTCTTTTTGCCAATTTTTTCTTCCTTCTTCTTCGACTTTTTGGATTTGTTCTCCTTCGTCTCCTCTTCTTCTTCTTTTTCCACCTCTCCCCCTTGTTCAATTTCCTCCATCTCTCCTTCTGTTTCATTTTCCTCCTCCTCGTCGCTCAACTCCACTTCAGGCTTCTCTGGCTTGCCCTCTTCTTCATAGAAAGCCTCGTTGAAAATCTCCGCCATTTTGCTGTCCCATTCAGCATCGTCAAAGTCATCGTTCAACAAACTATCGCCAAATACGCGTGCTATTGTTTCCTCAGAAACCTGATCGCCAACTGCCTCCTTGATTTCCTTCAAACGGTCCAGAACTTGAGTAGCTTTCTTCTGTTTTTTCTTGCGCAAAAGCTCCTGCTTCTCTTCCTCCTCCCTCAGCTGCTCCTCTTTTTTCTTTAACCTCTGCTTCTTTCTGCTGTTCATCTTCTCTCTTCTCATAGTGGCCTGCGATCTGGCATACGAGATGATTTCGGCGGCGTTCGGGTCCTCAAAACGGAAATTGTAGGCATTTTCGAACTTCTCAGCCGCCTCGTCAAACTCCTCGTCGTCCTCTTCCATCTCTGGTCTCGAATCCTCCTGCTCGGGAATCCATGCTTCTTTCTCCAAAAATGCCTCCAAAAACTTCTCTCCGTCCTGTTGTGGGTCTGGAAGTGACTTCACAGGCTTGATCTCTCGCTGCACCTCTTTTTTCTGCAAAAAGTCGTCGCCCTCCTCGTCACTGAACGCAGACTGGATCTCGGAAAGCAGCTTGCTCTTGTCTTCCTGCTGTTGGACTGCATACGGCTTCTCGCCCTCCTTCCACTCGCGTTCTTCACCGTCATCGTCTTCAAAAGCGTGGCCATCTAAAAGAACTTTTCTGTGGTAATCCTTCAAATACATAGGCTTCTCTTTTTTGGTAACGGGAACCTCTCCTTCCTCTGGATCTTTGAAAAACCTCACATTCTTATCGAACAAAGCCTTGTCTCCGGTTTTGATTGCTTGCAGCACTTTCTGAAATCCTTCTTCAACGTCCTCAGTCAAAAGATCACCGTACTGGTCTTCTTCCTCAGAGCTCTCATCCTCGTCCTCCACATCTTCGTCTGCGATCTCGCTCTCAACTGGCTCAACTGGCTCGGACTTTTCTTTTGAGTCCACCTCTTTTTCCTTTGCAACCGTCTCAGGCCCCGGTTGTTCTGGGTTGTCCTCTCTAGCTCTTTTGGCTGCAGACTTTTTCCTGGCCATATTGATTTAAATAATTTTTTTTTAATTTTTTTTAAATAAAAATATGTATCTTCAACCAAAATACTTAATTACATATATATGCATAAGAAGAACCCTCTAGGCCTATATTCTCTGTTTCTTACACGCCCCATCGTTCCCCCATCGTTTGAATCGTCCCCCATAGTAACACCCATTCTCCATCTTCCTGTCTAGCTACCTAAACGTCCCCTTCACACCCCCCACCATATGCACCCTTTTTCCCAAAACAGAAACGTAATTACGCGAACGCGAAGGTTTCAAACTTTACCTTTAATTCTTTTTCGATCCCAATGACAACTATTGCGTCGTCGCCGCTGCCGTCGTCCCAGGCGTTCCGGACTCAAAGCACCAATCCTCTTAGCGAGTCGCAGCCTCATCTGCCCAGCGACTCGAGAAGACAGGCTGCCGAGGAGGAAATGGAGACCGACGAGCCCACAGCCAGTTTTCTTAGAAGAAGAAGAGATTTGAGTTCGATTCCGAAAGTCACTGACCTAACAGCGGAAAAAGTGAAGGAGGCGTTCGAACAGTTCCTGATGGACTTCACCGACGAGCAGAGTGCCGACGAGCCAGAGTTCCACGGCAAAGTGTACATTGCCCAAATCGCCGCCATGGCCCACTACGATCTGTGCACGATATATATCGATTACCAGCACCTGTTGACTGTTGAAAACGGGATTTTGGCGAGCGCCATCACTGAGCAGTACTACCGTTTCATTCCGTACCTGATTAACGGCTTGCGCACGGTGATCAAACGGTTCCAGCCTGCTCTTCTCAGACGGTCGACCAAGCTTGCCGACGACGAGGAAACGGGCGTCACAGAGCGAATTTTCCAGATCTCGTTCTACAATTTGCCCACCATCAACAGGATCCGTGAGCTCAGAGCAGAAAACATCGGCATGCTCATGTCCATTTCCGGTACCGTCACCCGGACCAGCGAGGTGAGACCAGAACTGTACAAGGCCTCGTTCACGTGTGATGTGTGCAAAACACTGATTGAAAATGTTGAGCAGGCATTCAAATACACCGAGCCAAGCAGCTGTTCGAACCCAACGTGCGAGAACCACGCGTCCTGGACGCTCAACATTGCCAAATCGACGTTTTTGGACTGGCAAAAAGTCCGCATCCAAGAGAACGCCAACGAGATCCCAACGGGGTCGATGCCAAGAACTTTGGACGTGATCTTGCGCGGAGAACTCGTGGAAAGGGCCAAGCCGGGCGATAAGTGCAGATTCACTGGAACTGAGGTCGTCGTTCCGGACGTGACACAACTGGGTCTTCCTGGCGTGAAGCCCATGTCTGTGCGGTCACGTGGCATGGGGTCTACCACGGAAGCACTCAATTCTGGCATTACTGGGTTGAAGGCTCTTGGAGCTAGAGATCTGACGTACAAAATAGCTTTTTTCGCTTCCCACGTGTGTTCTCTCGTTTCCAAGGACGCCAATGGCGATGCAGACGACCTGGAAACTGCCGAGGACACAGACAAGCAGCAGGAGATGTTCCTGAACACGCTGACAGAACAGGAGGTCAACGAGCTCAAAGACATGGTTTCGGACGATCATATCTACGCCAAGCTTGTGTCGTCGATTGCACCTGCGGTTTACGGCCACGAAGTGGTGAAGAAAGGTGTTCTTTTGCAGCTTCTTGGCGGTGTGCACAAGAAAACTGTGGACGGTATCAATTTAAGAGGAGACATCAATGTGTGCATTGTTGGCGACCCGTCTACGTCCAAGTCTCAATTCTTGAAGTACGTCAACAGTTTTGCTCCCAGAGCCGTCTACACATCTGGAAAGGCCTCGTCTGCTGCTGGTCTGACTGCCGCAGTTATCAGAGACGAGGAAAGCGGAGAATTGACCATTGAGGCGGGAGCATTGATGCTGGCCGATAACGGTATTTGCTGTATTGACGAGTTCGACAAGATGGATCTGGTGGACCAGGTGGCCATCCACGAGGCAATGGAGCAACAGACGATATCCATCACCAAGGCCGGTATCCAGGCCACATTGAATGCCAGGACCTCTATTCTTGCTGCTGCCAATCCTATCGGCGGTAGATACAATCCCAAAGTGGGTCTGAAAAGTAACCTGGCCATGACTGCTCCGATCATGTCTAGATTTGATCTTTTTTTCGTTGTTCTGGACGAGTGCAACGAAAAAGTCGACACACAGTTGGCCGACCACATTGTGAACCTCCACATGCTCAGAGACGACGCCATTGATCCGCCATTCTCCAAAGAGCAGCTGCTCAGATACATCAAGTATGCGCGCACGTTCAAGCCCAAGATGACCAAGGAGGCCAGAGACTATCTTGTCGAGAGATACAAGGAGTTGCGCAGCGATGATTCGCAAGGACTGGGCCGCAGCAGCTACAGAATCACCGTGAGACAGCTCGAGAGTATGATCCGGCTGTCTGAGGCCATTGCCAGAGCCAATTGTACCGAGGAAATCACGCCACGGTTCGTAGCCGAGGCCTACGATCTGCTGAGACAGTCCATTATCCGCGTGGAGAAGGACGATGTCGAGATCGATGAGGGAGACGACACTCCGGTGCAATCAGAACAAACTCCGCAGGACACCCAAGAACGCGAGCCGCCAGAGTCGCGCGAAAAACACAAGGTGGCCATTCCGTACGACAAATACGTCAAGATGATGAACCTGTTTGTGCGGAAGATCGGCGAAAAGGAGACGAGCCAAGAGTCGCAGGACGATTCCCAGCCCGGCCAGGGGTACACTGCCGAGTTTTTGGTCGAATGGTATTTGCACCAGATCGAAGACGAGATCGAAAGCGAGGACCAGTATTGGCAGGAACGCAAGACGGCTCTGAAGGTGCTGAAGCGGCTTGTTAAGGACAAAATTTTGATGAGCGTGAATACTGACCAGGGCGACCTGGAGATCCCAGAGGAGTTTGTGGTCCGCGAAGGAATGTCCAGGGCCGAGATCGAACGACGCACCATTGGATTGGAGGAGTGGCAGCGCAAGAAAGAAGCCGAAAGAAGAGCCAACATGGTTTACATTCTACATCCAAACTGCGCTGTGCTGGATTTCTTCGACCAACAGGAACCAACTGAGTAAATTAAATACTATAATTTTGCTTTTTCCTGACTCTCGTTGACATGTTCGTACCACCATTGGATGCCAACGTACCCTTTCTGCGGATAGTGTCTGTTTGTGCCCAGTATACTGTCCCAGAGCAGGTCCAGAAGGTATGTGCGCTCGTCACCGACGGTGCGGAACGCAAGACTGAGGGTTCTCTCCAGCCATGATTGGTATTCGTCAAACGGTATCAGGGGCAGAATTCTGATCAGGAGAGACGTGAATGCTCCGTGGCGTGTTTTTGGCAGAGCTTGAGCATTTGGAAGCTCTTCGCTCGTGGCAACGAGACATCTGTTGTAAACGAGCAATAGCAGCTCTCGGTACAGTTCCGGATCGCACTCGTGCACAGCGGTGTCCGGAAACGTGATTTTGGCAAGTGTCTCGACAATAATGCCGATTTGGCTCAGCGATAGCCGGACCGGAAACTGGTCTAGGGAAAGTGTAAGGTAATCGATCAGCTGCGCTCCAACATGTTTGACGTTGTTCGTGTAGTCCACCAATTGGGCCTCGTTGTAGGTGTCGACGCTGGTGAAGTATTTAACCATGACTGAATGTGCGCTCTCCAAAACGGCCTGGTCTTGAGCCTTACCTATGAGATCTTGGACTATGGGGATGATAAACTCAAACTTTAGGCTGTCGGAGACTAAATTGACGACATTTTCAATAAATTGGAGATCAAACAGTAGTTTCCCGCGCTCTGCGGCAGAATTGTCGACTTGCTTGAATGCTATGCTGCTGGTCCAGCATTTGATGAGTGTTTCTGCCGTAGGAATGTCGTAGCTTGTGAGTGCGCTGAGACACGACGCGTAGACGAAATTGTAGCTCTCGAACCCGCCAGTGCCGATCCTGTCGACAACAAAGTTGAAGTTGAACAACGTTGTGAGGATTTTCCTGCTCAGGGTGGGCAGAACGGTACTGTTGAGAGAATGGTCGTTGATTTGAAAGAAACGGGCCATGATTCCTTCAAACATCATGACTTGTGCAAACAATACCACTCTTAGTGTACTCCATTGCGTTTCTGTCGGATTTGGGACGCTCAACACGCTCTCGCTGAACGTTTGGATCCTGTTCAAAATCAAATCCAAATCATCCACCAACAAAGCGACTTTTGGGTGTATCGACGTGAGCTTGGCGAACAGAAACGAGATCCGATTTAGGTGTCTGACAACGATCGGCGTGTTTGCGTTGCCTACTGATAAAACACGGCCATTTTCCAGACCGTATGGCGAGTTGAACGTGAGCTCTGTGAGAATTTTCAAAATGTCGGATCTCACTCGCAAAATTCGCAACAATTGAGAGTCGACAAGCTTGTCCTGGACACAGGACAACGCAACAACATTAAGACAGAGCAGATCCTTTGAAAGCGGTCCTTCCATGCTCCGTTCCAACGTATTGGCTGCAATGTCCACGAGTTTGGCATCTACTGTCGCAATAAGCTGAAAATGCTCGGGATACCTGTCGTAGTCGTTTCTTGAGTCGACAGAGAGCAAGCATCCAACAACCACGGGGACCACTTTCCAAGCGCACCTGCTATCTGCTGCAACCTTCGCCACGGCTCCAAACAGCGCGTTGTAGAACCTGTAAAAGGGCAGCGTCGGCTGGCTGATCTGGAACTTTTTGTCCATGATGTACTTGAAGCACTCGATAACGCGATAATTATCGTTGAACGACACCAGCTGGGCATCGTTGAAGAAAAGCGGACATCGCAAGAAACAGAGCGTCAAAAGCTCGACATTGTTCTCGTTTTTCAGTTTTGGATAGTAGTATGCCAGATATGATAGGATTCTGTCTGGGGTAGTGGACGATTTGGGAGCAGTTAGTTCGTCAAACAAATAATCCAGAGGAGTCGGAGTAGCAATACCCCACGGCTCTGCATCAGTCTGCCATTGCTCGGCCAGCTGGCGCCCCTGCCGGCCCAATTTATTGTACCACGGCTGCATGGTGGGAACAAGAAATTAGATAAATTATTTCTTGATCTTAGGCTATTTTACGACGCGTCGGTAGTCCTTCAAAATAATATTTAACTTTATTTATTTAAATGTCCTCCTCGCTCCCCACAGGGTTTGTCCATCTGCCGATCAGCTCGGCGTTGACGTCACTGTTCATTGCAGTTCCGCTTGCCGTGTCGATTTTTGAATGGAAACCCCTATTTGTGCTGAGCTACGACCCGTTCATCAGCAAATGGCACCAATACTGGCGTTTTGCCCTGTTCCAAATGCAGTTCCAGAACGAGTCGCAGGTCATTTTGTGTGTCACATTGACGGTTCTCAGTCTGAAGAATTTAGAGCGGGTTTTTGGGAGTCTAAAGTTCCTAAGGACTGTCCTATTTCTCTACATCTACAACATTGCGGCCGTCGCAGTTCTCACGTGGACACTCTACACATTTATCGGCATCAATTTATTTGTTCCCGCCGGCCCATTTGGTATTCTATTCGGCCTACTATATGCTCATTGGAAGTTTACTCCTGTGCTATACAAGTTTGAGCTGAATTTCGGGGGCCTGATCAAGCTGCGCGAGTCCAACGAGGACTTTAAGCTGGTGTTCACTAACGACTTCCTCACGTCGCTGGTGGCTCTGCAGCTGCTTCTAAGCGAGGGCCTTATCAATTCGGTGATCCCCAGCTTTGTTGGGTATTTTATCGGGTCGCTTTTCTTCAACGGGCTCCTGCCAGGCCTCAATTCCAGATTGAAAGTCGTGGAGCTCGTATACACAAAACTCGCCTCCAAAACCCAGCAGCGCCCACTCGATAGCCGCATTCGTGACATGGTCAACAACACAGACCGTACAGAAGACGAAGACTCGCCCGAATTGTCGGACGACAGAGAAGACACGCCGGTGCGAACGCTCGGCGCACAGATCCTCGACACGTTCAGGAGGTAGTCTCCGCCGCCTTCAGGGCCTTGCGCCGCTGCACGTCCCAGTTGTACACCCGTGCCGTGTTGACCTCCATTGTGGTGATGTTTGAGCGCAAATACTCCAGGTCTTCCACGGTGACGGCCTTGTTATCGAGCGCGGCCTGAAGCCGTTTTTCCAGCATTTCAATAGCCTCGTCAATAGGATACTCCATCATGATATCTGCTCCGAGCCACAGCGAAACAGAATCCAGCTCTTTCACGTTGATTTCGGCCGTAGAGTAGACGGTATCGTTGAGCTCGTAGTTTACGTCAATGGTCTCTTCGTCGTGCTCCTTGCGACTTTTAAGGAACCTGCACATATCTAGTGTTTTCTTTATGTCTGGGATCTTTGTATTGAGGTTATTGAGCGTGTTGCGCTTGTTCTCCTCCATGAACTGGTACTGCTGGAGTCTGACCTGTAACTCTTTTAAAAACACCGAGACGTCGTCGTCGGTGCAGGTTTTCGGGTCAATAAAGTCCTCGATCTTCTCGATGAACTTGGCCTGCGGAATCCCGCGCGGATTGGTCTCGTCGGTCCTGTTGTTAGCGCAAAATAGAAGGCGCAATACTCACTTTAAGCGATCCATAACAATATAGGGTGGTAAATCAGAGAAATGTATGTTGTGCACAGCCAGCATCTGCTTGGGGGGGGCTTCACGTGACTGCGCAAAAAACTTCAGCTTCAGCCCTCTTAAATTTTTTTCCAGCGAAAAACTTTCTTACAAACTTCAGCATGGGTAGAGATCACACCTCCAAGCAGCACATCAGATCCGGCCACAGAAAGGCCCCAAAGTCGGAGAACGTTTACCTCAAGTCTTTGGTGAAACTTTACTCCTTCTTGGCTCGTAGGTATTGAACTTGACAATTTTGGTTTTGCACAATTCGCCGACTGCTGGACAGTCCACTTTGGATGAGCCAGAGACCTTTCAAAACGGTCTCTGCGGATTTTGCGAGTACTTTGTCGAGCGCGACAAGTGCGACTTTGAGCAGAATTGAAATAGTCATCCAGCCCGTTACTAACGTACTTTAGGCCGTACCGATGCTCCATTCAACAAGATTATTCTTAAGTCTCTGTACCTTTCCAAGATCAACAGACCACCAGTTTCTGTCGCCAGAATCGCCAGAGCTCTGAGACAGCCAGGCGCCTCCG
This sequence comes from Ogataea parapolymorpha DL-1, assembly GCF_000187245.1. Lineage (NCBI taxonomy): Eukaryota > Fungi > Ascomycota > Pichiomycetes > Pichiales > Pichiaceae > Ogataea > Ogataea parapolymorpha. The sequence continues at coordinate 240,391 of NC_027865.1, read as the reverse complement.
ACAAGATTGTTGTTGTTGTTGGAACTGTCACCGACGACTCCAGAGTGCTTGAGTTCCCAAAGGCCACTGTTGCTGCCTTGAGATTCACTGCTGGCGCCAAGGCCACCATCTTGAAAAACGGCGGTGAGACCCTCACTCTTGACCAGTTGGCTCTTAGAGCTCCAACCGGTTCCAACACCTTGACCATCAGAGGTCCAAGAAACTCCAGAGAGGCTGTTAGACACTTCGGCTTCGGCCCACACAAGGGTAAGGCTCCAAGAATCCTGTCCAAGGGCAGAAAGTTCGAGAGAGCCAGAGGTAGAAGAAGATCTAGAGGTTTCAAGGTCTAAGGGTAATTACGTAGTGCAGAATAAGAAATCAAGATTAGAGATTGTAAACATATAGGAAGACAGTACGGACGAGCCGCTGTGTGAGCTCTGTCTGGCGTTCATGTTGGGCAGGCAGTCAAGCCGTCCGTCGTCTTGCTCTGTGCCTGCTACATATTTTTTTTCACACCTGAAAAATCTACACCTCGCACCAACGTCACACCTCATATTCATTAGAAAATTTTCTCAAACTCTAAACTTGATCATATACAACATGCCAGGTTACTCTGTCAGAGACGTCCCAGCACAGGACTTTATCAACGCATACGCCCAATTCTTGCAAAGACAAGGTAAGCTCGAGGTTCCAGGCTACGTCGAGTTGGTCAAGACCTCCGCCGGCAACGAGCTCCCACCACAAGAGGCCGACAAATGGTTCTACAAGAGAGCCGCTTCGGTGGCCAGACACATCTACTTGAGAAAGCAAGTCGGTGTTGGTGCTCTGAACAAGCTCTACGGAGGCGCCAAGAACAGAGGTGCCAGACCAAGCAAGCACTACGACGCCTCTGGTTCCGTCAACAGAAAAGCTGTGCAAGCTCTTGAGAAGATTGGTGTTTTGGAGATCTCTCCAAAGGGCGGAAGAAGAATTTCTGACAACGGACAGAGAGACTTGGACCGTATTGCTGCCCAGACTTTGGAATCCCTTGAAGACGACGAATAGATAAGTGGTAATAACATATTGATAAGTTGAACATTACTTAAATCTATGGAAGTATCTATTGCGGAAGTCGTTCTGGAGACCGCGCTCCTGCGACGTGATGGTGGTTCCCTTGTAATTAGCGTCCCGCTTTGCGTAGACCAGCAGCCTCCGCGACCACTTGTTGAACTCTTGCACCAGGTTGTACACCAGTTGCAATTTTTCATGCTGCGGAACCAGTGTAGGGATGTCCTGGTCGTTGGCCACGGGCATCCAGAAACACAGTCTGCCGTTTACCGGCAGTCTTTCGGCTGCAAATTGCAGCAGATCGTCCAGCAGCAGGTCCAGAGAGTAGTTCTTTTTCGGCTGGATGAAATCACGTCGGAGGTACGCGTACTCGCCGTCAATGATTATTTTTTCCTTTCCTTCGAATCGCTCTTCCCTGTTTGTTCCGCACACCTTGAGGCCCTCCCGGACGCCGTACGGTGGGTCGCAGACAATTGAATCAAACAGGAGGTTTTTTCTGAACGCGTTATGGGTGAAATCCATGCACAGAACGTCACCAAACAGATGGCTTGTGCCGTATTTTTCAAAATTGGTAGCAAGTCGCCGACTGGGCCCCTTGCCCTTGAGCGCTCGGAAATCTATATCTGTTCCGTATGCAAAGGCTCCATAGTGTGCAGCAGCAAGCGCAAATGACCCTGTGCCCACGAACGGGTCGTATATGAGCTGGCCCGCTCGCGTCTGGGCAAGATTGCAACTCACCAGTGCCAGCTCGGCGTCGAACGTCGTGGTCCCGTAGTATGGCCGTTTGGCAATCTCATGGCGCTCCAGAACCCCGCGCGAGCGCTCAGAAACCTCCACCTCGCGGCCAAAGTACATATAATCCGGCTGCGGAGCAGGTTCCTGGTTGACAATGCTGTAGGCCTCCAAAATGGCGAATATCTGGTCCGGATTTTTCATCTTTATTTTCCCCTCAAAGGCGAGGAACGCAAACGAGTTGATCAGCGCCAGCTGCTGCTCCCGGCTCTTTCTGCTACCCTGGTACGAAACAATATCGAACTTGAAGGTCGACTGCTTGTATTTGGAGATAAGTGCCGAACTGCGCTGTTTAACATCGGCATGCAGGTCGGCCAACGTCGCTCCCTGGCCCCAGAGCTCGTAAATGGCCCGAGAAAGAACAGATCTGCGAATCAGCTGGGCGGCCTGCTCGTCGTTCTCAAGCTGCACCACGAAAAACGGCGACTTTTCGCTCAAACCGCTCAGATCCACGCTAAACCCGTGCATCTCGGCCAGAGATTCCAGCTCTGCACGCCGGAAACCCATATGGGCCTGCGACATGTACACTAGATAGTCTTTCATGATAATAAATTTTTCACCGGGCGGTGCAATCAATGTAGAAGGCTGACGGAAGGTAGCAAGTAAATGCAGAGGCAGGAAGCAAATCTGCTTGATGAGCGGCCTTTGGCAGAGTCTGACGGCCTTTGGTAGGTCGGCTGGTAAGTTGGTATTTTGCTGAGCACCGTAGTTGGCCGTGGAGAGCCATTGGGGCATAGAACAAGCTGGCAACCAGGAAGAGACGGTGTTGGTAAAAGGCGACTGGTCATCCCCACGACAGACAGATCAGAAGAAGCGTCTGAGAAGGTCCAACAGGCTCTCGCGTTCTCTTTGGTGAACACAATTCTCGTAGCTCGACTCGGAAGCTTCAGCTCTCTCTGTTACCCTCCCCACGAAAAATTAAAGGAGATTCAGCACTTTAAGTTTGTCCAGAACATTATGACGAATTCCGACGACGAGGCTCTTTTTGACGACATCTACGACGACGATAAGGAGGAAGTGAAGCAGGAGCAGCAGGAGACGGCGCCAAAGACGGGCGAGACCGCGTCGGAGCCTGCCAACCCGGCCGCACAGGACGGTTCGTCTGGAGCAGGCGAAACGGCACCAGTCGCTGCTGCGGCGCCGGCGCAAGCGCCAGTGCAGGTTTCAGGGCAGTTCCCGGTGATGCACGCGCCGCCACCAATGACAGTGGGCGGCCCAGGCCAAAGACAATTCCAAGACACGGTGCGAGCCGATATCCAGTCGAAGGACCAGGGCAAGATGTTTATTGGTGGCTTGAACTGGGAAACGACCGAGGAGAGCATGAAGAACTACTTCTCGCAGTTTGGCGACGTGATCGACCTGACTATCATGAAGGATAACGCGACAGGACGGTCGCGCGGATTTGGCTTTTTGACATTTGCTAGTTCAAGTAGTGTTGACGAGGTTTTAAAAAAAACACACGTTCTAGACGGCAAGCTTATCGACCCTAAAAGAGCCATCCCGAAAGAGGAGCAAGACAAGACAGGCAAGATTTTTGTCGGCGGCGTGGCTCCAGAGGTCACCGAGGCCGAATTTACGGAATATTTCCAACAGTTTGGTAACATTATTGACTCGCAACTGATGCTCGATAAGGACACTGGCCGGTCCCGAGGATACGGATTTGTGACGTACGATTCTCCCGATGCCGTTGATAGAGTGACCCAGAATAAGTACGTGCTATTTCACGGTAAAAACATGGAAATCAAGCGGGCAGAGCCTCGTAACCAGCAGAAGGCCGGCTCTTCCTACTCCAACATCGGCCAGCCGCAGCAGACGTATACACAGATGGCCCAGATGCAGCAGTATTGGCAGCAGATGCAACAGATGCAACAGTACTGGATGCAAATGCAGCAGGTCCAGCAGCAGGGCGGCGACGTTTCGCAGGCCATGCAGCAGATGATGCAACAGTACGGCCAAACGATGCCTGGCGGCGACGAGCAGCAGAACGGGGCCGACGACGCCAAGGACGCCGGCGACGAGGTGCCTAATCCGCAGGAGCAAACCACGAACCTGCCTTCTGGGCCCCGCGGCGGCGTGAGACACGGCGGACGGCCACGCGGGCCTAAGGACTCGCGTGACTTCCGTGGCCGAGGCGACCGGGGCGACAGGGGTGACAGAGGCGATAGGGGCGACAGGGGCGGAAGAAGTGGCGGCGGCGGTGGTGGTGGCCACAGAGGCCGTGGAAGACGCGGCTACCACCCTTACAACAGATAGCTGGTTAGGTCGCTCTGTATTTTTTTGATAGCACAGCCAAGAAATTAATAAAAAATATTTTTTTTCTGAAATAAAATTATATTTTAGCATGTCTGACGAGGAGTTTGATATTGCAAGCAATATTGTGGCAGACGGCGTTGACAGCGACTCTGACCGCCAGGACAGTGATGCTGAAGTTCAGGATGAGATTGTGACTAGCGATGAGGAGAGCTCTGACGAGGAACCGGCTGCAAAAAGGCCAAAAGTCGATCCGTCCAAGTTTCCTAGTTTGGAGCTGTCTGATGACGACGAGCAGGAAACGACAAACTATTTTTTGAACCAGCCGCTCGCCAAGAAGGCCAAGAGTGGTACTTTTGCTTCGTTCGGCCTCGCGAAGTACATTCTCGCAAACCTGAGCAAGAAAGGGTACAAGCAGCCCACCCCTATTCAGAGAAAAACTATCCCCCTGATTATGTCCAACAGAGACGTGGTTGGAATGGCTCGAACGGGATCTGGTAAGACTGCAGCATTTTTGCTGCCGCTGATCGAGAAACTGAAGACGCACGTGGCCAAGATCGGTGTCAGGGCGATTGTTTTGTCGCCGTCGCGAGAGCTGGCTATGCAGACCTCCAAGCAGTTCAAGGAGTTCAGTCGCGGGTCAGATCTGCGGTCGCTGCTGCTGATTGGTGGAGACTCGATGGAGGACCAGTTTGGCGCCATGATGGCCAACCCTGACGTGATTATTGCCACGCCCGGCCGGTTCTTGCACCTCAAGACAGAAATGCAGCTTGACCTGCGCACGGTGGAGTACATTGTGTACGACGAGGCAGATCGGCTGTTTGAAATGGGTTTTGCCGAGCAGCTGAACGAGCTGCTGGCGGCGCTGCCCGAGAAAAGACAGTCGATGCTGTTTTCGGCCACGCTGCCACGCAACCTTGTGGACTTTGCCAAAGCCGGGCTGACGAACCCGGTGCTGGTGCGGCTGGACTCCGAGACAAAGATCTCGGACGAGCTACAGATGTGCTTCATCAGCACGAAGAAAAACGAGCGCGAGGCGAACCTGCTGCTGCTTTTGCAGGAGGTGATTAAGATGCCGGTGGCCACGCCGGAGGAGCTCAGACGGCTGGACGCGGCGAACCGGCTGGACGACGAAGACGATGAGGACGAAGAGGAAGGCAAGAAGAAACAGAAGAAACGGCCCAGACGCGAGAAACTGCCGCGCGCGGGCGAGCTGCCGACAAAACACTCGACGATCGTGTTCGTGCCGACCAAGCATCACGTGGAGTATGTCACGTTACTGCTCAAGGACGCCGGGTATGCCACCGCGTACATCTATGGATCGCTGGACCAGCACGCGCGGCGCAGACAGCTGCTGAATTTCCGTGCTGGACTGTGTCCGATCCTTGTGGTGACCGACGTGGCTGCGAGAGGAATAGATATTCCGGTTCTGGCAAACGTGATAAACTACTCGTTTCCGTCGTCGTCCAAGATATTTGTGCACCGTGTGGGACGGACAGCGAGAGCGGGCAACAGCGGATGGGCGTACTCTATTGTGGGCGAGGCAGAGCTGCCGTATTTGCTGGATTTGGAGGTTTTCCTTGGGCGCAAGGTGCTTTTGACGTCGATGCACGAGAAAAAAGTGCAGCTGCTCAAAGACAAGTATTTGGAACAGCACGGAAGCATGGCGGGCTTCCAGGAGCCGAAGCTCTCGTACACGGAGCGGCTGGTGTTGGGAAGTGCGCCGCGGAAGCTGATTGGCGAGCTGCAGGAGCTGTACGAGACGATCATGAAGCACAACTACGATATCCGGTCTTTGAAGGCGGTTGCCGACAAGGGAGAACAGCTGTATTTCCGGACACGGAGCGGAGCCAGTGTTGAGTCGCTTCGTCGGGCAAAGGAGATTGTGAACCTTGGCTGGGACGCGCAGAATTTATTGTTTGGCAAGAACGAAGAGCTGGAAAAAGAGCAGTTTTTAGCTAAATTGCAGAACCGGAAAAACAAAGAGACCGTTTTCGAGTTTGGCAAGCGCGACGACTCGCTCGTGGACCTCATGAACACGAGACGGCGCCAGATCGCGTCTGTACAGCGCAAGGCCCAGGAAAGACGTGAGCTGCTGGAGCTGGAACGTGTTTCTGGCCTGACGCACACTCTGGAGGACGAGCTATTCAAGGACGAGCGAGGAGTCGAGGTCGGGTACAACGTGAACGAGGAGGAGCTGCGGCGAACGTTTGAGGACGGCGACGTTGTGCTGGAGTCGAAAAAGCCGAAGAAGAAGTCGTTCAAAGACCCAAACTATTATATCTCGCACTATGCTCCGGCGTCGGCGATCCAGGAGCAGCAGCTCTCGCTGGATTCTGGGTTCACGGCAGAGGCGAATCGGGCAGCGTTCGATATCGACGCCGAGGACGAGAAGGTGGCTGTGCAGCGCCAGACGGCACGGGTGCTCTGGGACAAGAAGGCGGGCAAGTACAAAAAAGTGCAGGACGACAAAAAATACATCATTGGCGAGTCGGGCCAGAAAATCCCTGCGTCATACCGGTCGGGCAAGTTTGACGAGTGGAAGGCGCAGCACAACATCAACTTTAAGACGGGCGCGGCCGAGCAGAACAGGGGCTTTGACGTCGGCTTGTCTGGCAAAAGACAACGGGGCCGTTTTGTGCACACGAAGCAGGACGCTCCTAAACTGCCGGATAAAAATAGAGACAACTACAAAGAGCAGGTGGAGAAGGTTAAGAAGGCGGTGGAGTCTGGACGCCATGTCAAGGGCTGGAACACTAATAAGGGCCGTGACGAGCTGCGCTCTGTGGAGCAGATCAGGAAGACCAGAGAGGTGAAGGAGAAGAGACGGGCCAAAAATGCCCGCCCGAGCCGCAAGAAGAAGAAATAGGCAGGACGGTAGCTGTCCGGTGGCTGCAGAAAAACGCGATGTGCCTCGGAGTAACGATTGAAATTCAGAGCGGAATCCGAGAATGAGAAAAAAATCGGAATTTGGCCAACCGCTTGCGAGAGGGCGGGGTTATATCGCGGTGCTGATTTCCAAGAGGGGTGTATACAGCAAGTGGGGGTAAAGATGGGGTAGAAAGGAAGAAAAGGGGTTGTCGGTGCCAGATCGACGTGTGTAGTAGATAGACTGCCGTCAATACCACACTATATTCGGGTTCCATTTCAGCGGCAATGTCAGCCGATTTCACAGCCGTAGGTTCCATTGCGGATCCGGTTTTTTACACATAGAGCAGCGAATTTCGAGCTCGGAATCCGAAATTCGGTGCGAGGCGTAAGGCCCCGTTAGGGGGTGCAGATAATTTATTTCAGCCGGAGCAAAAGATGTACGCCAATCATTTGCGCATGAGATAATCTCTCCCCCTCTTTTGTCTAGAATACAGTCTGCATGTTTTTTTTTGCCTGCCTTACATAGACAAAACAAATCCTGAAACCCATAGGGTATCACATCATTCTCACCCACCCCCCTAAAAAAAATCTGACCCCAACTGATTACCCCTCTTCTTGTCTTGTATTATAAATACAAACACAGCACCGCACGTTCCCTCTCAGATTTACTTATGGGTTATCAGTTTGAACCGCCAGTCGCTAATATGAAGTCCAGCCCAAGCCACTCCCCATGTCGCTCAGACGGAAACTCGTCAGAGCCGCTCATACTTGACAAGAAATATTTCGATGACAAGCAGAGCATCAAACCCTGGTTGCACTCCCAGCTAGTGTCCAAGGGCATCAACATCGTTATCGAGCGGTCGGACGATACCAAAATCGTGTTCAAGTGCAAAAATAGCCATAGTTTTGCTCCAAGCGCACATTCCGCAAAGGTGAATAAACTGTCCAAGTCGCTAACAAAAGACGCCGGGAAAAGACAGAAGGGTAACTGTCCGTTCAGAATAAGAGCCAACTACTCGCTGCGGGCGAAAAAGTGGTCTATCGTCGTGGTCAACGACCAGCACAACCACGCCCTGTATCCTTCGGGCTCCAGCCAAGCCGACTCGGACACGAGATCTGGTGTCGGCTCCAGTGTTCAGAAGCCTGCTCTCACGGCTCCTTTGATCAACAAGAGACCGACTTTTGGCCCTACCAACACGCTGCTTATGGCCGCTCAGACGGCCAACACCCAGCTGCAGCCCATGCCCAAGTTCCAGCTACCCCTGCCGCTTAACTTCGGACACGTGCAGCAAACACCCGTGCAGGCCGGATCTGACTCCTTGAGCACGTCAAAGTCGTCGTCTTCGTCGTCGTCGCCCAAACTGTCCTTCGCAGAGGGCGCCAACTCGGCCGTGAAGGATGCGAAGGCGGGCCAGAGCACGCCGCAGCAGCAACAACGGCTGAGCGTGCTGCACATCGAGATCAACAACCTGCTGCTCCATCTGAACACGTCGTCGGGCCTGTCAGATGCCAACAAGGAGGAGACCTACTTCAAGATCATCTCCACACTCAAAGACACTCTCAAACAGCAAGCTCCACACACGTACTCGCCAACATCCGGGACGAACAGTCCTTCGCACACACTTTCGCACAATACCTTATTCAACTACACCACAAACAACGCTCCTGGCTCGTCGGAGAAGATCATGCTTCCGTCGATATCCAACACTCTTCACGGATCGTTGCAGTCTATCAGGACTGCGAACGGAGCAGGCGCTGTGGGGGTGAACGCGGGGGGATCTTACAGTCAGTATTATCTATGAAGGCGATATCTGCGGCAGTGGTAGCGCAACGAGGCTTCAGACGGCTGAAGCTCATGGGTACGGGGGTGTTTATAGAATCGGGGGGTATATATAATATTTTTAACAGTGTACTACAATTTTGTGAGACATATCACGACATGTAATTTCGCATCTGATTATTATACAATACACCCTGCTCCGCTCGCGCGGCCGGCCCTCTAACTGCGGAACACATTTTTGCACTCCAAACAAACGTAGAACAGCACCATGCTCGTGTCTGCTCTTTTCTGCTGGGACTGGAAAAAGACACACTCGGAGTTGTGACATTTGGGACACGTTTTGTCCGAGCGGGGCAGCGTCGGGTCAGACCCTATGTCCTCCACCACGCCTGCGGTTTCTCCGATGTTGGTGATCAGCTCGTGTCTGTAGACTCTGGCGTTATCCGCAAGCTCAGAATACGGGCAATTTCGACACTGGTAGAGCAGTCTTTTGTTTTCCTTGTCCTCGCGCGGATACAACATGTTGTTGCTGGCGGAGTTAGCGTACGCAGGAAGGCGTTTTACTTACCATTCGGCACAGAATCTGAACGACATGGTGAAGAGAAATGAAAATTCGACTCTTACATAAGCTCTTTGCAAAACCGGCGTGGGAATGTGCACGCCCTTTTTGCCGTGGTTTTTTCACCAAATTTTCACCAGTACTAATTATTTCTATCACCATGTCTGCAGTTCTAAGACAAACCGCTAGAGCCACCGTGAGACTCGGCAGAAGATCTGCAGCAGCCAACGCCGGCGCCCGTCTGGCCAGACACAACTCGACGGAGGCCAAGCCTGTGGACCCGAAAATCGCACAAATTGTCGACCAGATTTCGACGCTGACCCTGTTGGAGACCTCGTATCTGATCCAGGAGCTCAAGTCCAAGCTCAACATCCCAGACATTGCATTCCCCGCCGCCGGGGCCGCTGCCCCAGCCCCTGCTGCCGCCGCCGAGGCAGAGGCCGCCGAGGCCAAGGAGGAGGTGCAAGAGAAAACCATCTTCAACGTGAAACTCGAGTCGTTCGACGCCAAGGCCAAGCCGAAAATCATCAAGGAGGTCAAATCGCTTCTGGGACTTTCTCTGGTCGAGTCGAAGAAATTTGTTGAGGGTGCTCCAAAGGTGATCAAGGAGAATGTCAGCAAGGAGGACGCCGAACAAATGAAAGCTACACTCGAAGGCCTGGGCGCCAAGATTGTCCTGGAGTGACCTGTATATAATAGAGAGCAAAAGTGCCTAGTATGGAGAAGTTCTTCTTAGTTATCTGTAAGGAGTCATCGGGTAGTACGCCTCGTAGAGGTGTCGCGGGACGCGCATGCTGGCACGCGCGCGCGGCGGGGTGTGCACGCCGGCGTAATACGGGTTCATGTCGTCGAACTCGTCCTGCGGCTGGTCCGACTGGTTCAGCAGCATCGCAAACGAGATCAGCGAGTTCACGGTGTTCTGGATCCGCTCGAGCATCTCGATGCTGGTCGTGTGTGCCGTGCTGCACCGGAAAACGCCGAAATTGTTGGTGATCAGGCTCTCCAGCATTTTTTTGCGCACCAAACTGGTATTCTGGAACGCCCTGACTATTGTCAGCAGCTCGTCTTCCATCGCAAACAATTCGTCCATTTCTTGGCGCTGGCCCACCGGAGCTCCCCGGTATGCTGAAGGTGGCGCGGCCCGCACGGTCTCCTTGGCTGCCAGGTCCAGCTGCTTCAGGTTCGACGTGATGCTTGTGCAAACGGAAGCCGCCGACTCAGGGTCTTCCCTGATGCTGCTGGAAGAGCCAATCTCGGGCGAGCTGGCGTTCCCTTGCGACTTTCTTAGCGCTCTGCGGGATCTCGAACGGCCAAACATCTTGTTTCGGTAAACACTGTCAAAATAATGCCCCAGATTCTTGCCGCACAAACATTTTTTGGGCCGCTTCTTGGTAGCTGCACAGCCTCAAAAGTCGACAAAATACTTGCCGTACGGGTCGTCGCCCACGGCACCATAGTCCAGCTGTTCTTCTGGGTAGTGGTCAAACAGAGATGTGTCACCGACACCGGCGGTAATTGGGGGCTCATACGGAGTCTCTATGTCCTTCAGTAGCAGTTTCTCCCACACAACTTCGCTGAACCACTGGTGGTTCCTAATGTCTGCCGGACCGTTCTGCAGGTTGCCGAGACGGTGTGTCAGGTCCGCGGTGATCAGCCGAGACAGCAGATGGACCACATCCGGATGGAAGTGCGAAGGATAGTGGATTTTGCCCGCCAGAATCTTTTCGTACGTCTTCATTGGGGTTTGGTCGTAGAACGGAGTGTAGCCGGCCAGCATTTCAAAGATCAGAATCCCCAGCGACCACCAGTCCACACTCTTGTTGTACGGCTTGGTGGTAATCACCTCGGGCGCAATATAGTCCGGAGTCCCGCACAGCGTCCACGTGACGGTCTCGACCTCCTTGGCAAACCCAAAGTCGGTCAGCTTGATGTGGCCGTTTCTGTCTAGAAGAATGTTTTCCGGTTTGAGATCGCGGTAAATGATGTTGTGCGAGTGGAGGTACTCGAGCGCCAGGGTCACCTCTGCGGCGTAGAATTTGGCCACCGGGTTGGGGAATCTCTGCGACTTCCGCAGCAGCGAGAACAGCTCTCCGCCCTCGATGTAGTCCATCACCATGAACAGGTTCTTCGCGTCCTGGAACGTGCCCCACATCCGGATCAGGAACGGGTGCTCCACGAGCTTGAGCATGCGTCTCTCGTCGTTTGTGTGTTCCACCTGCTTCATTCTGATGACCTGGGCCTTTTTCAGCACCTTGATCGCGTAGAACCGGTTGTTGTGGACCGATTTGACAAGATGCACGCGGCCAAAGGAGCCCGTTCCCAAAGTTCGCATTATTATAAAGTCCTTCAGAGAGTATTTGCCTTTAGACACCGTAGACCGTTGCGGCAGCAGGGACATGCCAGCTACCCGCTGCAGATGCATGTAGTTTGGCTGGATGATTGCCTGGTACGAGGGCATGTGCTGCAGAATGGCCATCTGCTGCTGTTGCGCCTGCTGAACAGCCAATTGCGAGTTATCGACTCCTCCCACATGTTCCTGATAAACGTTTTGCAGAATCTGTTGGTCTGGTTTCTCCATTGTGATCGTCTGTTGTGTATCCACGGCGGTTTCCGGATGTCCAGCGCCTATATGTAGTTTCTGTAAAAGCCTGGAACGCATACACTGGTTGGCCGTAAAAGAGAGCAGATGAAATTGCTGAAAACAAAAAAGCCGTAACTAGAGAATATTGAGCAAGGAATTTGTCTACTGGTTGGAAAATGAGGGGCCAATTTCACAAACGGCGGGGCTCCTACTGAGTCTGGCCCTTCTACTGACCAGCTCCGCGCCAGGGCAATCTTGCGTTTGAATGCCCCTGTTGCAATTGAACCATCCCTACGTCCTAAAAACCTGCCTCCATATTTCTTTACCCGGCCAAATTTTTCTGAAGGCAAATATATACCATGTCCAGAAGATACGATTCGAGAACCACCATCTTCTCGCCCGAGGGCAGACTGTACCAGGTGGAGTATGCGCTGGAGGCAATCAACCACGCAGGAACGGCCATTGGCGTGATGGCTAAGGACGGCGTCGTTCTGGCGGCCGAGAGAAAAGTGACAAGCAAACTGCTCGAGCAAGACACCAGCGCAGAGAAGATGTACGTGTTGAACGACAAGACGGTGTGTGCGGTGGCCGGAATGACTGCAGATGCCGGAATTTTAATCAACAGCATCAGATACTCGGCACAACAGTACCTCAAGACATACGGCGAAGACATCCCTATCGAGACGCTTGTGAAGCGGATCTGCGACGTGAAACAGGGCTACACGCAGCACGGAGGTCTGCGTCCTTTTGGCGTGTCGTTCATTTTTGCAGGCTACGACGACAGATACGGATTCCAGCTGTACACTAGCAATCCGTCTGGAAACTACTCTGGGTGGAAAGCCACGAGCATTGGAGCCAACAACACGAGCGCACAGACGCTGTTGAAACAGGACTACAAAGACGGCATGACACTCGAAGAGGCGCAAAATCTCGCATTGAAGGTTTTGAGCAAGACCACCGACAGCAACAAGCTGACCAGCGAGAAGGTGGAATTCTCGACGATTGGCCTGGATGCCAACGGCAAGCTGCAGCTCAGAATCTGGACTCCCGAGCAGATCGAGAAGTTGCTCAAGGAGAGTGGGGTGATGACCAGAGACGAGGAGGGCGAGGAAAGCTGAAGTCAGGCAAGGGAATTAGAGCTAAGCGACAGAGTAGAGCTAGGCATGGTACATAATTTTCCTAGTGTAAAATAAAATAATTTATATTATTTAAGTGGCAAATACAAATATATCCATGTCCAGAATTGCAGACACTATTTCCAAATTAGCAGTTCCTGTTGGCGTGGCCATTATGGTCGCACAGTACTCTTTGTACGACGTCAAGGGTAAGTGACAATCCGGCAATATTAAGCTAACATTCAGGCGGACAAAGAGCAGTCATTTTCGACAGATTCTCTGGAGTCAAGCCGCAAGTCGTTGGCGAAGGACTGAACTTTGTTATTCCTTGGCTCCAAAGACCAATCATCTACGATGTCAGAACCAAGCCAAGAACCATTACCACCACCACGGGGTCCAAGGACTTGCAGACCGTCTCGTTGACTCTGAGAGTGTTGCATCGTCCAGACGTGAAAAACCTCCCACAGATTTACCAGAACTTGGGACTGGACTATGACGAGCGTGTGCTGCCATCGATTGGAAACGAGGTTCTTAAGAGTATTGTTGCTCAGTTCAATGCTGCAGAGCTCATCACCATGAGAGAGACCGTGTCTTCTCGTATCAAGAGCGAGCTCGAGCAGAGAGCCAAGGAGTTCCAGATCAAGCTCGAGGACGTCTCGATCACCCATATGACCTTTGGGCGCGAGTTCACCAAGGCTGTCGAGCAGAAGCAGATTGCGCAACAGGACGCCGAAAGAGCCACTTATTTGGTTGAGAAGGCGGAGCAGGAGAGACGTGCTGCTGTGATACGCGCCGAGGGAGAGGCCGAGGCGGCAGAAAACGTCTCGAAGGCCTTGAACAAGGCAGGAGATGGCCTTTTGCTGATCAGAAGACTCGAGGCGTCCAAGGAGATAGCCCAGACTTTGAGCCAGTCTCCGAACGTCACGTACCTGCCTAACGGCTCGCAGAGCGGTGGCGAGTCTACTCCGACCAGCCAGTCTCTACTTTTGAACCTGGGCCGTTAGCTGGTTCTCAGATTATGTAAATAGATTATGACTTAATTATTGTCGTATTTATCATTTTGACTTAATTAATATTACAAATTAAAAGCCAAAGTCGAACGCAGACATGTCCGGTTCCTGAAACTCAGAAGGCGGCGGCGGCAGCACCTCTTTGCCCGTGGAGGGTTCAATGATCTCTTTCGTCTCAGAGAACTCCCAATGCTGTACCAGATGGAGCGACAGATAGTCGCACCCCATTTTCTGGTACATGAGCGCGGCAGCCAGCACAAAGTCGTATTCGGCCCGCACGTCGAGGGCCAGCGCCCCACGCAAGTACTCCACGCGTTTTGTGCGCAGACTGTCGTACATGGCCAGCAGCACAGGGTCCTCGTAGTCCATCTTCACTGGTAGCGCTGCCTCCTGCGACGCGTCGATCGCGTCGAACTTGGCAACGTCCAGGAGAATGTCGCGGGCCGGCTTGATGAGCGCCTGGATGGCCAGCGCGCGGTCGCTCAGGATCCAGAAACACCAGCTGGCAGTCCACCGGTCGTTATTTCGGAGTGCTCTCGGCAGCAGGTGTCTGAGCACGAGATCTTTCATGACTGGTCCATGATCGCCTTTTTCGTAGCAGCGAGCCACAGCGATGGCGAGTCCCGGGTCGTTGAGCTTGCTGATGATCACGTTGACGCAGTCCTTGAGCGAGTCGGCCAGCAGGAAGAAATACGCCGCATCCACGTGGCGGTGTTTTCCCAGCAGCACAAAAGCGTTCTTTTTCGCTGCCGACCGCCAACGGTCCTGTTTAAAATCGTTTCCCAGGAACTTGATCATCTTCTGCTGCTCCGGATGGCCAATGGCCGTCCGCCAGAGCCCCAGAAGCACGTTTTTCTTGTGCAGAGCTAGAAAATGCAAAGAGCACACGCTCGGGTCTTTGTACCGTCCCGAGTCCTGTGTCTTGAAGAACTCGGTTCTTGCGACGGTCTCGAGCACCTCGGCCAGTCTGGTGTGCTCCATCCAGTACGCAAGAGCATATTTGGAGAACTCAGCCGCGCCAATCTGCACCGCGCTGTTTTCGCTGATGATGTCGAATAGCAGGTCTTTATTTTCGCTGTGCAGCGCAAAAGTCACGTCCCGCATGGTGATGGTGCGGAACTGCGCGCGTTTAGTCTCGTTGAGCTGGAAGAGTTTCATACCGAGATAGAACCGAAGCCCATTGGCGTCCAGAACAGACGAGTATTTTTCTGCTATGTCTGCCATTATCTGGATCGTTGACGCGAGCGTGATCTGCTGGTGGCCCGTCAGAAACGGCAGCTTATGCTTGGCCAGCCGCTCGACGATGGTGTTGCACGTTTGTCGCGTCACGGCAACGTCGTCGGCCCTGGACGCTCCGACGATATCGTGCTCCGGCGTTTCGAAGCCGAGCTTGGGGTCGATGCTTGACGCCGTGCCGAGCTCCAGCGCGCGAAGAGCATTGGAAAAATGCAGAACCAGCTTTTCGATGCCTCCAAAACCGCTGTAGAGCAGTGTCTGGATCAGAAACTGCGGATGGTACAGCGGTAACGGGCCGTTTAACGCAGCACACAGCTGAAACACGTCGTTCGAGACGATTTCGAGCGTGCCCATGGCCCGCGCAGTGATGTAGTCGTGCTGCGGGTCCAGCGTCTTGTCGCTGATGTAGAACTGGTTGCCCGAGCCGATCACAAGCAGCCCGTCGGCGAGCCACACAGAGTCGCCGATATGGTGTCGGGTTTGGTGCGAGATGTCCACTTTCTTGATCTTGGTGTAAGTGGGGGTGTCGTTCGTGTAGTCGTAGCGAAGCTGCGTGTACAGGAGCGAGTGCGAGTCGAACCCGATGGCCAGAATGCCCTGTGAGAACGCTGTACATGTCCAGTCGATATCCCTGATTTTCTCGGCCTCAAACGTCTCCGAGTACTCCAGCGTGCCAAGCCGTGTGTCCCAGATGTGCAGCTGGTCGCGACTTTCGTTGACGACGGCGAGCCGGTGGATCGACGAGCCGTTCAAAAACGTCGCGTTGGCTATCCCCGTGGAAAACGTCTGTTTCTGCTCCCAGATAATGCGGCCGTCCTGGACCCGCGTCGAGTACACCGCGACGTCGCCATTTGCCTGAATCGTCGTGAGCACGTCGCGCTGCAGACTCGTGCCGATCGCCGCGTTCCAGCCGACCGGGTCGACGTACGACGCCATATGGACGGCCTCCAGCTGGTCGACTGTGTAAGGGTGTATTTTGCAGCGGCCATTTTCCAGTCGGAGCTCCCACGCATCGCATCGGCCGTCCGCGTACACCGCCACGGCGTGTGCAACGTCGCTCTCGAGCTCGGGGACCAGGAAAAAACAGCACAGTTTTTCCTGCGGCTGGATTTTCAGAGACCCAGCCACGGGAGCCAGCTTGGCGATTTCTGCCTGGTACTGCGACTGTAGACGGCAGTCAAAGCAGACCAGCTCGTCTGCCAGATACACAATCACGTACTCGCCGTGTTTCCAGAACGCAGCGTCAACGATTGGCGACGGCGTGATTAGTGTGGAATTTTTGTTCAGCGTCTTGTGCGAGTCGGACAGCGGAATCGCCGTCCACAGACAGCTTTCGCCGAACCGGGTGGTGGACAGGACGACGGAGCCGTCGCCGGATCGGATCAGTTTGCGGATCGACTTGTTATGGCCCGTCAGTTTGTGCTGCAGCTCGCCGATCGTCACGGTTGTCGATCCTGAGGTTGCAATCTCCAGCTCTTCGAACTGCAGCAGCGACTCAAACGTGAACCCCACGTGACGGATCGAGTTTTTAAACAGATCGTGTACAATCAGCGACAACCCGTAGCCTCCTGAAGTCTGCGTGATCTGCATGTCCTGCAAAAAAACGCTGCGACAGTCCTGGGGTATGCAATTTTTCCCTAGCCGGATACAGGCCCTCGTCAGGCCGCCGTGAGAGTCGAGCACGGCGTCCAACTTCTTCACCCTAATTTCGCCCTCGCACGCATGGAATGCATAGATTTCAATGCGGCCCTCTGGATTGAAAACCAGACACAGTTCGGGCCGCATTTCCAGTAGCTGCAGCAGCGAGCTCTGGCGACGGTGGTACATGCTGAGCGCCGACCCGCTGCGACTGCGCGACACGTCGCCATCGCGGGACCGTGCGTGGCAGTTTCTCTGGTGGCCATTTGACTCCAGCTGCTCCAGCTGCTCCAGAACTTTGTCGATGCCAAGTGCAACCATCTGGTTGTCAATCACCGCCACAAAGCTCTTAGACGGGAACTGCACCGCCCCATCACTAGCCACCTGGAAGCCACGGTCGAGGTAGTACGTCGAGAACACCCTGAGCACAGAGTCGTCGCCGTACACGTATAGCGTGCAATGCTCAGCGTGCGGGATGTCTATGTGTCGGTGCGAGGTGTCCTTGATGATGCTGTTGGCTGGTTTCAAGTCGGTGACAGAGCCGGCCGAGGAGAGGTTGCTGCGCCGCATATTGCCGGACTTCCAACGCAAGAGTGTCACGTACGCGGGCAGCCGCGTGTAATTGAGCTCGAACTCGGCCGACTCGATGCCGTAAGCGACTCTGTGCCAGATCTTGACCAATTTGTCGTAGTATCCGACGCTAGCTATTGCCGTGGAATGGGGCGAGAACTTGACCATGTAAACCGGATTGGGCTGCGTCTTGGACCACAGCAGCCGGTGTCTGGCGGTATGCGTTCCGTCCTTGGCCGAATAATAGATCCGCCAGAGTGCCAGCGACCGCTCAGAACCAACGCACAGCTCGCAGCTCGTGAGCGAGTTATACTCCTCAGGAACGCCAAAAAGCTGTGCGCTCGAGAGCTCGTCATCATAGGTATCGCACGAGTCGGACCACGAAAGACACGTGATGGTGGAATCGTCCTTGTCGTTCTCTATCTCTGTTTCGAGTCCCCATTCGATCTCCAGCTCGGACACGTCCTTGCGGCCACGAAAGTTGTAATTGTAGAAGTTTGACACTGTCGGGGTGTATATCTGGATTTTTGAGCCAATTGCCAAAGCTATCTTCCCGTTAATCCGGTTGACGTCCACCACGTAAGAGTCTCGAGGAAGATATAGGGTCTGCAGATGCTGGAAATTCTTCGTCACAATGACAAGGTTGTTTCCAGAGCAGTACGCCAACACCTGGACGGCGTTCCAATTGACAAAAGAGCAGCAGTGCGGCGAGCGGTTGGGCTCTCCAGGCACAAAATTCAGGGTCATAATAGTGGTGCGAGGATTGATTTATTTTATTCCATTATTTTATTTTATTTTATTTTATTTAATTTAATTTTATAATACAGCATGGTGGCAAGGTAAGCATCCCCACACCGCCGAAAACTAACATCCAGCTGCAAAGACCAGCTTAAACAGGTGGCTATCTGCCTGCAACGATCCCCATGTGTGATGATCGAGCGCAACAAACCCAAAGAGTGCATCTCCAACCCCGAGCTTGCCAAAGATCTGCCGGAGCTCTGCAAAGCCCAGCTCGCCACGTTTCTTGAGTGCAAACGCGGTATTGTCGACATGCGAAAGCGGATCCGGGGAAATGGTACATTGAGCACGGGGAAATACGACGAACAATACGAAAAACTCTCAACAGGAGACTTCAATCCCCTGGAGGAAATGCACAAGCTGGACCAACTCAACTCGAGTCAAAAACAGTGATACAGAAAATCCAATCTCCAACTCCTGTAAATAACGAAATCTAGTCTATTTAATCCAATTTGGGCACCGTTTTGCCAACCTCTACTATCTTGTCTATCAGCTGGTCCACCACATCGCTGGACACAATTGGCGAATTGAATACCACTCTGAAAAACTCCCCATTGTCCTCATTATTGGCTGCATCGTCTGGGTTTGGCGCATAGTCCACCAGGAACTGCCCGCTCCCGTGCAACCGCGTCGCTATATGCCTGGTCACGTGAGTGCGTTCTGCTCCGGTCAGCTTCTGGTTCTCTGGGTTGTAATAAAAGCACACCTGGAGACACTGGAGCGGCGTGTCGCTAACGACAGTAAACCCTGCAGTTTGGGAGGCCCTTTCCGTAAAATACTCGGCTATTGCGTAAGCGTGGTCGACTCGTTCTCTGTATCCATTTGTTCCGTAATAAAGCCAGCCCAGGTAAAACTTCAAAGCATCTGCGCGGCGGCCGCACCCCATGGTTCCATTTGCAAGATCGAAGTTCTCATTGTCATCCTGGGCATTATGGAAAAGATATGGAGCAGACAAGGAATTAGCCTGCGTGAACACACGGTCGTTGGGAACAAGCAAAAACGAGCACGTTGTAGGGACGCCCAGCATTTTGTGCGGATTGGAAGTGATGGAATCCGCTAGATGGGATCCAGCCAGAAGACCAGCTTTATTAGCGCTGAAAATGGCGTTCCCTCCCCAGGAACCGTCAATATGGAACCACAAGCCGTATTTTTTCGCGACGGGAGCTATATCCTCAAATGGGTCGAACGAGCCGAAAACTGTGGTCCCGGCTGTGGCGTTCACATATAGCGGAGTGTAGCCCTTGTTCTTGGTCTCTTGGATAGTCTTTTCAAGTTCTGACACCAGCATTCTGCCCCTTTTGTCAACAGGTATTTTGAATACACTATTAGCTCCAAGTCCCAAAAGAATGGCAGCCTTTTCAACACTGTAATGCGAATGGACGCTTGTGTAGATTGAAAATTTATGCCTATTGCCCTCCACCTTGGTTTCTGGAAATAGCAGGCTTCTAGCCATGTGCAAGCTCGTGATGTTTGACCATGAACCACCACTGAACGTTAGTCCGCCAGCGTTTTTCCCTGTGAAGCCAAACAGAGCAGCATATTTCTGCGCCACTTTGCGCTCGATAACGGTCAGAGCTGGCGACACTGTAAAAACGTGAGCGTTGGTATTCAGCACAGAAAGAACGATATCAGATAACACACCGATCGGATTAGTCGAGGCGTACAGTTTATCCATGAAGCCCGGATGCCATGTGTTGACCGAGTTGTCCAAGATTGACTTGACCGTAGCCAGCAGCTTCTCAGCGGCTTTGACATCTTCGCGTAATCCTTTTTCCAGCGAAAGCTTGTCTAAATTTAAAGTCGAATACAGTATCTTAGGATCCTCGTATCTGGCACCCAACGATCTTTTGCCTTCGTCTGTATCTTTGATCTGCTGGATTATAAGGTGAATGGTCGGAATCACAAGCTCCTCCATTTCTTTTGCTCTGTTGTGCTCGAGCTGCGAGCTCAAAGCCGGTGAGCTATTGAGGGAATTCTGCGGAATCGTCATTAATAATGAAAATTATTGAAATAAATTAGAAAATAAAATACAAAAAAAAAAAAAATACCCAAAAAATGGAGTCTTCTTCTGGACCCTCCGGAGAGCGCGAGTTGGAATCACTGGGCGTGCGCCTTATGGCCCAGGACTCCCTGGAGAAAGAGGTTGCCGAGGATGCCAATAAAATGATAATGGAGCGGGAGATCGAGCTGGATCAGAAACGACTGGAGAAGGCAAAAGAGAAGCAAAGCAAGCTGCAGGGGCGCTTGCGAGGCATGGAGCTCAAAATTAGCAACTCCGGAACACGAATATCGGAAAAGCAGCGTCTAAGAGCAGACATTGATCGTCTAAAGCGGGAGGAGTTGCAGCCATTGCAGGTCGATATACAGGAAATCGAAGCTAGGCTACGTGATAATCAAAATTCGACAAATAAATTGCAAGCTGAAAGCGGATCCGAAATGCTTCCAGGAGAGACCCAGCAGGAATACTTGGTGAGGACAGGAAAAGTGACAGCATTTGGAACCTCCAATGGGTTTATTGAAGAGGAAGACACAGGCGTGAAAAATCACCAGGATCTGATTATTCCAGGGATTGAACTGGCTGATGAGGACGAGGACGACGAAGATGCATTGGTGCGAAAGAGAAAAATGGATGAAAATCTGGACGATGGTGATGAGCGCATGTATAGAGACAGACTGAGACGTTGGACTGAGCGTCGAGCGTCGCTAAGAGCAGAATTACGGCCAGACTATACAGACGATCCACAGGTACCAGAGTGGCAAAAACCACACCCCAACAATGCCGATGCCATCCTCAACGACGAGTTCAGAGTTCCTGGTGACATATATCCGTCTCTTTTTGATTACCAGAGAACGGGAGTCCAATGGCTCTGGGAGCTGTATTCGCACAAAACAGGAGGAATAATAGGTGACGAAATGGGTTTGGGTAAAACCGTGCAGGTCATTTCTTTTCTTGCTGGTCTTCACTACAGTGGTAAGCTCACGAAGCCGGTTCTCGTTGTGTGTCCAGCCACTGTTCTGAGTCAATGGTGTAAAGAGTTCCACAGATGGTGGCCAGCGCTGAGGGTCGTCATTCTACACTCTATTGGTACGGGAATGACCGGAAAACGTGTCGAGGACTCTGACGACGACGAAGAGGATGCCGATCTCAGCAGTCTGCCTTCGGACGGACGTGCCAAGGAGTTGGTTGACTCCGTCATTAATAACGGTCATGTGATCATCACCACGTATGTCGGGGTGCGGATATACTCCAGGTACTTATTGCCTGTGAGATGGAATTACGTTGTCTTGGACGAGGGACACAAGATCCGGAATCCAGACAGCCACGTCACTCTGGCCTGCAAGCAGCTCAAGACACCCAACCGGATCATTTTATCGGGCACACCTATACAAAACAATTTGGTCGAGCTATGGAGTTTATTTGACTTTGTATTCCCTGGGCGGCTGGGCACACTGCCTGTTTTCCAGAAACAATTCTGTGTTCCAATCAATATCGGTGGCTACGCCAATGCGACAAATGTTCAAGTTCAAACAGGCTATAAGTGTGCTGTTATTTTGCGCGACCTGATTTCTCCTTATCTACTAAGACGGGTCAAGGCAGATGTTGCAAAGGATTTGCCCAAAAAATCGGAGATGGTTCTATTTTGCAAGCTGACAGACGTGCAGCGCAAACTCTATGAGGACTTTCTGAACTCAGAGGACATCAACAAGATCTTGAGAGGCAAGAGGAATGCCCTCTTTGGAATAGACGTGTTACGGAAAATTTGCAACCATCCGGATTTAGTGGACCTGAAACTGCGCAAAAAACATCAACGAACGGCCGAGCAGTTGGAGGCTCGCGCAGGAAAATTACAGGTTGTCCATGCTTTGCTTGATGTGTGGTTTTCGGAAGGCCGTAAAACACTTATTTTCACCCAGACGCGGCAAATGCTTGACATTTTGCAGGATTTCATGGAAGCTCTCAATTATGAGACGGAATCTAAATTTTCCTTCATGCGAATGGACGGAACGACGCCGATCTCACAGAGACAGTCGATGGTTGACCAGTTCAACACGAATCCCATGTACAATGTGTTCTTACTCACCACCAGAGTCGGCGGTCTTGGTGTCAATTTGACAGGGGCCAGCAGGGTTATCATATACGATCCCGACTGGAACCCGTCTACGGACGTCCAGGCCAGGGAGCGTGCTTGGAGATTGGGACAGAAGAAGGATGTGGTAATATATCGCTTGATGATGGCGGGCTCTATAGAGGAGAAGATTTATCACCGCCAAATTTTCAAGCAGCTACTGACCAACAAGATTTTGAAGGACCCAAAGCAGAAACGGTTTTTCAAAATGAACGATTTGCATGAGCTATTTACGCTCGCCGAGGGCGAAACGAAGTTCAACAACTCGCGCAGCACGAAAAAGAACGACGACGACTTTTTACAAGTGTCGAAACTAAAAGGTGTTTCTGGGTTGCAGAAGTACGAAGATGGCGAAGACGAAGAAGGACACACGGAGGACAAAGATATTATGGCGGGTCTGATAGGAAACAATGCTTTGCAGTCTGCTTTAGAGCACGAGAGTGTTTTGAATCCTTCGTCATCGTACAGTTTAATTGATAACGAGGCATCGAGAATTGCCAATGAAGCCGTCAAGGCTTTACGGGAATCGAGAAAACTGGCGCGTCAGACTCGAATCAACGTTCCAACCTGGACAGGAAAGTTTGGCGAGGCCGGCAGAAACGTCGGGCGTCCGCGCAAGCCTGGCCTAAGCGGCGCTTCCACGCCAACTGGGAGGTCACAATCGCCTATGGTGTCTTCTAGCTCGATTTTGGATAATATCAAAAAACGCAAAGAGTCGTCGCCGAAACCAAAGATTGAAGATACCGATCTTATTGCCAGATTGAGCAACTACATGGCTGGCCTAAATGATTATTTCAGCACCTCTGCTGCAGTTCTTGACGAGCTGAAGATTGACGTCTCAAACGAAAAAACAGTCAAGGTTGTGCGATCGATGCTCAAATCAATATGTAAATGGGACAAGGAACGGAAAGGCTGGGTATTGAACGAGGAATTTAGATAGTGTATCTTAACAAACAATCATACATAAGTTGAACAACAATGACATAATGTTTTCATGAGCTTTTTATTTCTTGGTTCCCAAGGAGTAGTCACCAGCTATCCATCTATTGACCATAGCCAAAGAGCTCTCAGGCTGGTCGTATGGAACCATGTGTCCTCCATCAAACATTCTAGCAAAGGTGAACTTGCCAGCATTCTTGACCTCGCCGACCTTAGTGCCATCCTTCAAGGTGAGGTTGTACAGCTCGGCGGACTCGAATTCATCGTGTCCAGACCAAGGGAGCTCATTGGACCAGGCTTGGTTTCCGAGCCAATTGCAGATGAAATCCTTGTCTCCTGCGTAAATCAGGACAGGAAGACCTTGCTCCAGCAGATTGATAACGTTCTTGTGGTAAGGTTTCATCCAATCACCAGCAAACAGGAAGTTTCTGTTCACGTCGAAATTACACGACTCGTAAGTGTCAACCTCAGCGCCAACCTTTTCCTTGACAAAGTCCTGGTTCAAATATTGGTCAATGTATTCCATGTCTTTGTAGCACAGAGTTCCCTCGCACATCTTTCTAACGTCGTAGACGTTTCTGCCGGTCTTTTGGAATGGTCCAAGTTGTGCGTTGTTGCAGTAGATGGAGGCCGGGACACATGAGAACACAGACTGCGAGCTGTAGCATGATTCAATCAATGACAAACATCTAGGCAAGGTCTCCAACATTCCTTCGCACTCAGACTCGTCCAGGGTTGGCTCATAGCCACCATCAGTAGAGCATGCCATTCTCTCGTAGAATGGGTACTGGTTAAGTGGGTCGGTCAAACCGTTACCAATCAACACCGAAGTGAGGTTGAAAGATCTGTCAGCATGGGTGAGAATCTCGGAGGCAAACACTGGGATGTAATGACCACCGTACGACTCGCCGGCGATGTGGAAGTCGTTCTTCAGCAAGTGTGGGAATTGCTGGTAGAACAACTCCAAGAAAGCATAGACGTCTTTACCAGCTGCGACCGTGTTAGAAACAGACTTGGAAGAGTACGAGAATCCAACATTGACAGGCTGGTCAAGGAAAATCACAGTGGCATTGGAATTCCACGAATATGGGTTGTTGATTGGCTTGAGATCTGGACCGATAGAAGCAGAGCCGAGCTCAAAAAGCATTCCAGTCAAGGAAGAGCATCCTGGACCACCGTTGAGCCACAGAATCACAGGGTCGTTGACCGGGTCATTTCTGGACTCAAACATCCAATAGAAGAAATGCTTGTCTTCGTCCTCCACATCCAAGTATCCAGAGTACTGTCTTGTGTGGTCCAGTCCCAATGCTCCCGGGTCGGTCTTCTTAACCCTCAGCTTGTAGTTGGAGAACTTCTCATTGAGAACATTGAAGTCCCAAAAATCGGCAGGTTTCTTTGTAATTTTGACTGCCGGCTCTGACTTGAGCTTCATGTTTCTGAGGGTATCTGGGAACTTGGCCTCCATTTCATTCCAAATGTCCCTCAATTCTGGGGAAATATTCTTGGACGACTCGCTCACAACCTCAGAAACACGGTCGAGCAAAGACTTGCCTTTCTCCACGAAAACATCGCCAAAGTTGGAGTTCATTCCGAGGGGGTGTTGCCCCGCGGTATCTTTTTTGATGGCAGCGGCTTGCGCCGACCCAATGCTAGTGGCCACTAGGGCCAGAATAGACATCGAGAGCTTCATAATGGGAATTGAAATATAACAGAATTCTTGTTTTTTGGACGATTGCTAGGATAAACGGATGAATATAAATAGGGAAATATATTTTATCTGGAAGGCAAAAATTGATAACCAGCCTCAGATAATTAAGCTGCTGCGTCAAAAGACCGATAAGGGCTTCGGTGGGTGTTCGTATAAAAATGAGATTTATCGCATTGGCCTTTCTTGAGCTGTTGACCACCGTATGCCGTGCTTCTTCTTGTTTTCAGATTCCTTTTCCAAAAGTGCCCTATCATCCATGGTAGCTGCTATGGCTACTGAGGTGTTTATGTATTCACACCCGTACACCACGTCATTAAAATGGTAGTAAAAAATTACACCAAATAAAAATTAAGACAAAGTAATCATACTCGAGATGCTGAGGCAGTGGAGCAGTCATGTGGCCAGAATGCCAAAGCTGCATAGGCAGATTATACCTTTGAGAAATATTCACGTCACTGGCTCCATGCTGGAAAAAGATCAGGACCAAAACAGCAAGTACATAGAGAGACTTCATTTGGATTCAGAACCCATCAATTCTCAGACAAACGATTCCACCTACGAATCATACCAGAGATTTCAGGCGATGTTCATGGGAGTAATGGTCATTATTGGATCGATTGGAGGGTATGAGTTGTATAGAAACTGGGATTATGTGAAAAGAAAGGTTGTTGGAGATTCTTACGATATGTCAAAATTTGAAGAGGTCTACGCGCAGATTCAGGCAAAGCAGGAAAGAAAGAAGAACAAGATCGATACACTCAATGCCACTGTGACTAATCCAAATACAAGTGACGTTCCGGGATTGTATATTTGTGGAGATAACTCCACCCAGATGGTCTCTAGCGATCCCAAAGTCAAGTTCCAGTCGGTGCTGAAGCGTCTGGACATTTTTGACAACATGCTGGTTCGGGACGTGGCTTTGGGAGAGGCCTCTGGTGCTTTAATTAACGAAAAAGGACATTTATACCAATGGGGTGCAGGATTTGGAGGAGACTCGTCCAAGCCAACGCTGAAGGGTAAAGATTTGGTGAAGGTGAAGATCAGCAACGGACTGATCTACGCTCTTACGAAACGAGGAGAGGTTCTATTTTTGCCTGAGAGCGCAAACGAACAGCAACAATATAGGGAAAAAGATAAGGGATGGTTTTTTTCTGGCACCCGAAACTATGGCAAGTTGGTTACCAGCAGACCGATCAAAGACATTGTCACTGGAAAAGAGCATTTGGTTCTTCTGGATAATAAAGGGCTTGTTTATACTGCAGCTACTGGTCTTGAACCATTGAAGAAGTCGTACGGTCAGTTTGGTCTTCCTGAATATTCTCAGTTTGATGAGCCGCCTGTACCCAACGAACTTCATGAAGTGACTTTGCTAAACCGCGTGCGAGAAAATGATATTTTGACCCAGCGTGAAATTAAGAAAATTGCTGCCGGAGATTACTTCACGGTGTGTCTGGACAGCCTAGGAAACATTTGGGCTTTCGGCAAAAACACCTACGGATCCCTAGGCAAGGAAGTCAATTACAAAACTGAAATTGTGCCATACCCATGCAAGGTGGAATTGGTCAGCAAGAGATTCAAGAGAAGCGATCTTCCTCAGTGCATTGACATCGCTGCAGGTGGAGATACCGCGTTTGCATCGTTCGTGTCTTCGGACATTTACCAGCTGTTTGAACACAGCTTGAAAAACTCCAAAGATCTGGATTTGAGCATGCTTTCTGAGCAGCAAAAGGAGTCTTTAGTTCACTTTGCGTGGGGACACGGATTGAAGGGCGAGCTTGGAAATGGGCGTTTTGTGCATGGCCAGGCAGAGCCAACAAAAATACAGAAACTCAACGATATTCGGGAATTCGACGAGACCAAGGGAAAATTGGAGGTCCTCGGCTTGCGGCAATGGAGTATTGGAAGCAACCATGCCGTGGCTACGCTGTCTAACGGAGACGTTTATGACTGGGGAGATAATGAATTTGGACAGCTTGGAAACGGTAAGCGAATCCGGTCTGGAGTCCCGACCCCGGTTCCTGCGCTTTTGGAGCCTGGAAAGCCTTTTGTCAAAAGTGAAAATAACCGTTTACAACTAAAGGCAACCAAAAAGTACGAACAAGTGGCCGTGGCCGGCCCAAGCACCACTGCTATATACTACAAATGTAAATAGGAATATTGAAAAATATCGAAATAAAAAAACATTATTTTACCGATGATAGTTGTCTGGTCCGAGGAGCCAGAGCAAATACGCCAGTTCATTTCGGGCGAGGAATTTATCGAGACCCAGGACAACTTCTATGAGGTCTTGCGGTTCCTAAGCCGACATCATCTTGGATTTGGCAAGTACAACAAGAACGATCCGCAGGCATACCAGGTGGTGGTAAAGCTGCTATGGGAGGACGGTAAGCTCAATACTGCCCATAAAACAGTGTTTCAAGACTATGAAGACAACTTACGACAATGCGGACTGATATATGCTATTAAGATGCCATATAGATGGACTCTTGTGTGGGTGAAAATCCATAACAGCAAATATGTTGAAATACATCAAATTGACACGAAGCCCCGCGAGATTGGGCGGCTGAAAGAGACCCAATTGGACGAGATCAAGCGCAATATCTGCCTGATGCTGTCTCTGGAGACCACGGACGATCTGGCGTCCAGCTTCCGGTACTGGATGCCAGTGATGGAAGACGAGAATTTGAGCAACGAGGCCTTGCTAATAATCAACTTGAAGCAGATTTTGGAAGGATACCAATGGCATGGGTTCGGGCTCAAATGCGAGAGCATCAAGTTCAATTACCACACGCTAATCACCGGATTCAACGACTTCAGAAGAGCTTTCCATACTCATTTGGTAGAAGGCAGTCCGGAGCCGCAAGAAGTGATGGAAGTGCACGAAAAAACACCCGAACCGGCCAAGAGGCCGCCGACTGAGGATCTGCCTTTGCGAAAACGGACTCGGCGCGGAGGCGAAGAAGAACAGACGCCGAAACCGAAGGAAGTGAAGGAAAAGGTGGTGGATACCGTTATCCACGAAAACCAGCCGTGCTACGTGACTGTGGAAAATTTGGAGCAGATCAAGCAGGAGATCAAGTACGATCCGAAGAAACTGAAGCAGATGGTGAAGGATTTCCAGACGAAATACGAGGAAATCCAAGCAAAGTTCTATTCAAGGTGGGCCAGACAGTCCGGTTCGAACGACGTGGACGAGGAGGACGAATCGAGTTTCTCGATGTACGGTCCGACTCAAGCAGAATACGAGATTCTGATCTCGCAGGAAGTCGTTGCCACCAAGACGCTGCTAAAGAAGCTCTCTCACATGGACATATTTCCGAATCAGCAGCAGATGCGGGCCATCTCGAATGCCAGACGGTGGATCAATCAGCGGTTCAAATACGACCCTTCAACCAAGACAGTGCAGTACCTGCGTGATTCCAACGTGGTGATACCCGACTACCTTGACATTCCATACATCGTGATAGCTACTCACCTCCATTTTGACTGTTTGCCGCCCCTATTAACATACAATCATGTTCGCCGAAACTGGTACATTTCGAAGAAGACCGTGGACTATATCATTGCTCAGTGCGAATACTGCAATCACTGACTATTATCTGATGATGCGGACGTGCGATTGGGGCGTTTGGTACTCTGTGGAAGGCTTTCGGAGCTTGCGCTGTCTAGAATATAGATTTTGATGAATTGTGCGATTAGGAATGATAGGTGTAGCAAACTCCTCTGTGTCGGGTTCTTCAGCTTCCGCAATGTCTGCATCCTCTACCGGCTCCTCTATTCTGTCTGAGGATGATTCGGAGGCCATTTGCGGCTCAGCGCCTCCAAATTGGGGTCTTGCAAGAATTGTCTGGTCGTGAACATGATTCTTATCAGACAACAACTCGGCAAGACCAAGGTCTTTCCAGTTTAGTTTCTTGTGTTTCTGGCGCATCCTGTTTGCATAAGATGAGTTGAACATTGGATTTGCGCCGTTGATTATGTTTAGATCGCTGTCATGGTCTTCTGCCGACGCCAAAAACTCCTGAAGAATATTATCCTGACCATGGTAGGCCGTAGAGTTGATTTCGATGTCATCGAACGGCAGCTTGTCAATATCCCACTTCTCCTGGAAGAGGATATGTTGGGGCTGTTTCATGTGAACATACGAAAAATGGCTATCTTTGGACATGAATAAACAAAAGATTTTGGGTCCAAAATTATTATTTATATTGATTGATTCAACTTTGCAGTAGGACCTTGAAAAGTTTAGGCATAGATAGAAAGAGTTATATTGCACAGCGATTGCGGCTCCCAGAACATACATATTATGTTGATTTCATCAGTGGATATCAACTGTCAGGAAACAGAAGAAGTTGTAGCTGTATTCTCTTTAGTCCTAAGCTGCGTATGGATAAATAATAGCTCGTATCCCCAATAAAAACCGTTGTCAGTCAGTCAACCTTTGAGATGCACTGTAATGGTAGGCCGAGCACCGGTGTATTGTATCACATTCCCGCCGTCTCTATATTGAGCATTTCCCACTGAATTTCGTTTGGTAGCAACTTGTGCCACACTTGTTTTTGCACTATAACAGGTCAGTTATCCAATTCGGGGAACTAACGTGGACCGCGGGTTTCGCCAGAATTAAAGTTATTCTTCCCCACCCACTGGACCAGCACCGAGTGACAGTTTTGAGGAATACTTATAACTAAGACACGCCAACTTGTAGAAGTCTGTTATGAGTATACGTGGAATTGTTCGACTAGGTCCTGGAACCATCAAGCAAAACACCGCTAGCAGTCAACTGCGAGGTCATGAACAGTTGACCGAAAGAGAACGACTCGCTAGGAGACGTGCGTCGTTTTCGTAGCCTGCTATGCTCCCTTACTCGCTGCATAATTAAACGCAATGGACATCGGAATCCAGATAAAAGTTATGTGCCACATTGGCAACAACCGATATTAGGATTACTAATTGGTTCAGGATGTAAATATAGACATGAAGAGATCTTCGTTTGAGGCACGGGGTGGTTACAACTGATTATTTTTACAGTCGCTGTATCTGGGGACCATGTGCAAGAGATTGACTTGATCTAGTTCAGTGTTCAATTAACGACAGTCACCCGGCTATTCACCCAGTTTCCAGTCTTAGTTATAGCCGATATTGGTCCCTGGTTCTGAATGCGGACGTTCAGAATTGATGTTGCATGCATAATGCAGCTTCTACATTTTTCGGTTTCGGGCTTTTGTAATATAGCTTGCTTGCCAAGTCTTGGCTCCGACGTAGATGAACTGAATGGTGAACTCAACGGTGTTGAGCGCGCATATTCTCTAGTTTCTTGCACTTCCGTGGCACTATCATCAGCCAATTACATTAGCCTCTCATGTTGGGGCATGCGGTCGTACAAGTGAGCGTGACGATCTGTTTTGGGCAAGAAGCACTACATGCTGCTCGCATCGTAACAAGCTGATGCAGCAAAATCTCAAAAATCTCGCATACCAGACCTTTCAGCTAAATGAAAAAGAGCTTCTGGGAAAAATCTTCTTTCTAACTCCAAAGCTGCATCTGCCAGACATAATACAAGGAAATCCGGTCCTGACAGTAGCCAGTACGCAGAACAGATTCCTGACATCCACTAGGCTTAAGCAAATGCCAATTGCCCCGTAAGCTTGACCATAACTCCGCTTGAATCTTCAACCAACCAACTGCAGGATGCAGTATCATGCGGCTCCGAATACTTCAGGAAAGGTCTCAAAGACAAACTTGCTTGTTTTGGAGACAAGGATGCTTGGTTTCTATTGGAAGGACGCAGCTCAATCGCGCGTTTGGCCCTTGCGTGATATAACAAGCCCCGCTTCACTTGCAAATGCCTTCGGATTTGCTTTCTGCTGCCCCTCAGATAATATTCACTCTGAAGTTTGACTGGAGGATGCACGCGAACCTGGAATTATCGCGGTTTTGCATGCTCTTTTACGAACTTAAGTACGCGACCATAATTACCTCCACAAAAATTACAAAGCCAACCCTGACACCAGAGGGCATTATATAAAATTGGGCTTTTGTTTTAAATTAAAATTGGTTTTAGTTTACACTCTTGATATGAAAAGCAACTTGCTGACTTTATACCTTTGTTTGGGCGCAGCTGCGGCCAAAAATGTGTTTCAGGGGCTCCAGGTGAATGATGTTGACTCTTTGGAGAAAGAATTGGAGCTCAACAAGCGGGATGGCAAAAACGTGGTTTCGTTGGAACTGGACGAGGCCGACTTAGGTTGGCTCAAGAAGGAAAAGCGAGGTGAGAAACATGACCCTCTTTGGCCCAGCAGAGTTGACAAAAGAGGTGAAGAGCATGACGATCTCTGGGCGAGTAGGGTGAAGAGAGACGAAGAACATGACGCTCTTTGGGCCAGCAGGGTGAAGAGAGGTGAAGAACATGATGATCTCTGGGCGAGCAGAGTGAAGAGAGACGGCAAAGCGTACCTTGGCCTGCAGATTCCGCTCGAGGGTCCTCAGCCTGAGCTGGAGGATGCTCTAATGCCGGATGCCAAGACAAGTAATTTGGCTACTGCTTTGACGCAAATTCAGGACGTCTCCATCTTCTCGTCGTATATTCGCGACATGGTGGACCTTTACCAGAAGTGCGACGACACGACGCAATTCAATATCAACTCGCAGAGCGACAACATGCTGCTGATTTTTGCGCCAACGAACGAGGCCATTGCCGAGCTTTCCGAGAAGCCATGGCAGTTCCCAAGACCGGTTACCAGGGAGTCGGACGCTGACGACGAGGCGTCGAGCTACAACATCAGGCACTTTGTGGAGTCGCATGTGGTGCAGAGCTCGAATGTGGCAGACTTTGCCAAGGCAGAGGCTGTCCTGGAGTCGCTGAACGGCAACCGGATCCATCTGCGTAACTCCGGTACTAGCTTCGAGCTATCATTGGACGACGTGGACGAGTGGCTGCCGATCCGCAAGATCGAGCTCACCGCGAACGGCGCGCTCCTACTCATCGACAAGACCCTCTCCTGGCCGCACAGAGGCTAGTTTTTTTTCGCAGTTTAAGCTATATGGTTTTATGGAAAGGATTATGCAAATTAACATACTAGTAAAAATTACGCAGCTGCCGCAACGGGGGCACACAGGTCCTCGAACAGCGTTTCTTTCTTCCGAAGCTTGTCCGGGTCGACTTTGCTCTGTGCCGCCAGCTTGAACGCTCCCGTGCCGATGCTCATCGTTTGGCCCAAAATAATTCTTTCAGAAACACCTTCCACCAGATCTTTTTTCATGTAGAACGCCGCGTCGAACAGATGGTCGGTGGTTTTCTCGAACGAGGCCAGCTGCAGCACCGAGTCGCGCATCTTGGCGAGCCCGAACCGCGTAATTCCCAGCACCTCGCCCTTGTACGTCATCACGTCGCCGAGCAGCTGGATGTGTCTTGGGTCGACGGCCATACCGTGCGAGCCCATGGTGTAGTCGATTTCCGAGATGATGCTGGCGCGGGCTGCCTCGATACCGAGCACGTCGAAAATTTCGAGCACGTGGTTCGTCTTGGTTCTGTGCGCAACCACGCCGTCCGTCGCCATCACCGCCTTGAGCCCGTAGCCTTCCACCAGCAGCTCCTTCTTGCCGTCGTCCTTGACGTTGATCACCGCACGCGAGATGTCCGGCAGACCCTTCACGACGACCTTGGTGAGAACGCGTCTGAGCTGCTGCATGCGGAAGAAGAGCGACGTGCGCTCGAGCCGCTCGCGCTCGTCGGCGTCCTTGACCACCGACGACTCGCGCGACGACGCCGTGCGCGCGGTCTTGCCCGTCTCGTTGCCCGTCTCCGACACAAACACCTGGATCCTGTTTTTGCCGACGATGGCCACGTCGCCGCGCGAGATCTTGAGCTTTGGCGCGTCCACGATCGCCGACGCGATCTGGTCGATCGTCAGCTCGAGCTGCAGCCGCTCGATCGTGTGCAGGTCGATCTTCACCTGCAAGTACGCCTGGTTCTCCTTGTACACGTCCTCGATGAAGAACGCCACGTCTTCCAGAATCGTCTTCTCGATGCGGCCCTTCACCACGCGCGCCGCGCGCTCGTCCTCGTCGTTGACCAGCACCGCGTTGATGATCGGCGTCGAGATCACCTTCGACGCGTTGATGATCTCCTTGATTCGCGGCACTCCCAGCGTCACGTTCATCGACGCGACACCCGCAAAGTGGAACGTCTTGAGCGTCATCTGCGTGCCCGGCTCGCCGATCGAGTGCGCGCCGATCGCCCCCACAGCCGTGCCGGGCTCCACCTTCGCTTTCAGATACTTGTGCAGACACAGCCGCAAAAACTCGCGGATCATGCTTTCCGACACCTTGGCCAGCTGTGTCACCACGCGCTCCCGCTCCGGATCCGACACAGGCCGGGTTCCAGGGCCCTCAGAGGCCTCTGGCGCCTCCAACAACGGATCCAGGCCGCGCTGTTCCCGCAGCCTTGCGATGCTCCGGCACTTCGTCTCGATATACGCCCTGATGGAGCTGTAAAAGTCGCGCTCGGCGTCGTGCCGGTCGACGTACTCGATCTTCTCCGCGTCGCGCCCTGCCAGAGGCCGGCCCAAATTGTCCACGCGCACAAGC
Organism: Ogataea parapolymorpha DL-1; assembly: GCF_000187245.1. NCBI lineage: Eukaryota > Fungi > Ascomycota > Pichiomycetes > Pichiales > Pichiaceae > Ogataea > Ogataea parapolymorpha. Next base: position 206,802 of record NC_027865.1, on the reverse strand, counting down.
CGGTCCTTGAGCGGCTGCAGCACCGAGTCTGCGATCCGCAGCGCCTCGTACGGATACAGTCCCTGCTCGTGGTGGTCCAGAGTCACGTGGAACGCGTGGTCCCACGTTCTGTTGAAGTTGACAGGACGGGCGTCACCCTCCATGTCGAGCGGGTCGAGTCCGTCGCCACCATAGTTGAACTGCACAATGCCGTTGCTCGAGTTACGCACGGTCTCGTCGTAGCCGGCACTCAGGTCCTCCATCGACTTCATCAGTCGCCGCGAGGTGTAGCCCGTCTCAGCGGTCTTGACGGCCGTATCCACGAGCCCCTCTCTGCCGGAGATGGCGTGGAACAGGAACTCTGGCGGACTGAGCCCGGAAAAGAAAGAGTTGCGCACAAACCCTTTCGACTGCGGCGATTTCGAGTTCTTGAGGAAATGCGGCAGCGACCGGTCCTGGAACCCGTCCGGCACACGGTGGCCAGAGATGATCTGCTGCCCGACAACAGCCACCATCTGCGACACGTTCAGCGTCGAGCCTTTGGACCCGCAAGTCGCCATGATCAACGGTGCGTTCGACTTGTCCAGCTCCTTGATGCACACCTCGCCGACTTCTTCCCGCACTTTCGACAGCAGTCCACCGATCTTGGCTTCCAGCGTCTGCTCTTCGTTGCAGCCCGGCTGCGTCTCGAGCTTGCCCGTCTTGAACAACGTAATCAGCTCGTCGCACTTGCGGTAAGCGATTTCCACAAGCTGCTCCTTCCTGTTCTTCAGGTTCTCACCTGGTGTCACGTCGTTGATACCTATAGAGAATCCTCGGTTGCCCAGATACCGCGCGCACAGCTTGGCCATCCTGTTCATGGCGTTGGCCGCCTCATCAGCCCCGTAGTCGCGCAAAATCGTGTAGAACACAGAATGCTTCTTCCCGTCTCCGAGCGTCGATTTGTCCATCACGCCCGACAGGATCTGCGAGTTGCGGATCACCACAAACCCATCGTTTGGCGACATCTCGCTCGGCATGCCCGGCGGCGGCGGCACAAACGTCTTGTTTTTCGCGTCCAGGTTGATTACAACCTTGGACTGTCTGTTGGGCCGGATCAGCAGACTGAACAGCTGCTTGCCCGTCCACATGAACGCAGGCTTGAAGATCGCCGGCGGCGGAATGTCAACGTGCAACGCACCGTCAGACATCATTGCCAGCATCTGTGTGAACGTGGCGCGGTCGTAAAACGAGTCTTTGTTAGAGATCAGGTACGACCCCGTGATGAAGTCCTGTGTCGCCGCAATGATCGGCTCGCCCGACTTGGGCGTCAGCAGGTTGTTCTTCACGCCCATCAGATTCATGGCCTCTGCGCGCGCCTCCTCCGTCTGCGGAACGTGTAAGTTCATCTCGTCTCCGTCGAAATCAGCGTTGTACGGCGTGCAAACACACTCGTTCAGCCGGAACGTCCGCCACGGCCGGATCTTGGCGAAATGCGACATGATCGACAGTCTGTGCAATGACGGCTGTCTGTTGAACAGCACAATGTCGCCGTCCTCAATGTGTCTTTCCACGATATCGCCCACGGCCAGCTGTTTCGCCAGTTTGTTGCGGTCACCGTACCGCAGGTTCCGTTTCACGTCCTCGTGTTTTTTCACCAGATAGTTGGCTCCCGGGTGCACATCGGGGCCGTTGATGATCAAGGCCTGCAGCTTGGCCTTGTTATAGCGCGTCACACGCTCAGGATACGTCAAGACTTTTGCCACGCGGTCCGGAACAGCCACCTCGTCGATGCGCAGGTTCGGGTCCGGACTGATCACCGTGCGCCCTGAAAAGTCCACTCTTTTTCCCGACAAATTACCCCTGAACCGGCCCTGCTTGCCCTTGAGCCGCTGGCACAGGCCCCTGATGGGTTTGGCCGACTTGGTGCTCGTGCCACCAGAAAGAGCCGACGGAGACGCCGAGTCCGAGTTGATGTACATGGCCACCGCCAGCTGCAGGTAATCCCACTGCTCCATCAGCGAATTGATCGAAATGCCCTTCTCGATGCCCGCCCGGATCATCGACGACGTCCACACGATCTCTGTCAGCTTGACCGTCAAGTCGTCCTCGTTCGACGTGTTGGTGTCGGTCATCACCACAGACGGCCGGATACACACGGGCGGCGCGGGCAGGTACCGCCACAGGTACATTTCTGGCCGTCCGCCCTTGGACGGGTCGATTCCCAGCAGCTCGCAGTCGCTCGTGTCCACCTGTTTAAACAAATTCAGCACTTTTAGAGGATTGAGGTCGTCAAAGCATCGCTTGAAAAATTTCTCCAGATCTGGGTTCTCGTCAAACAGGTCCTCGAAATCCTCGTCCCATTGCAACTTCTCGTCCGCACCCTTCTTGCCGACCCATCTGAACGTGTCGTGGATGATCTTGAGCGCGGCAGGACCGGCCCCGGCAGCCGCTTTCTTGACCACGCCGTTCAGTGCACCGCACCGCAGGCACCGGCGCTGTTTCTTGGCCTGGTCAAGCAGTTTCTTAAGGATCTTCATGCGCCGCAGGTTGTCAAGACCGGGCCGTCTGAGGTCATTTAGAAATTGCCGTTTGCTGGCCTCGTCCAGTAGCACTGCAGAGCAGGTCTTGCAGATCGTCTGAAGCACCTGGATGATAGACTTAAAGTATCCCACGTGGAAAACGGGCAGCGCAAGCTTGATGTGGCCAAAGTGGCCATGGCACGTGTTCAGATTGCCATGGCAGGTGGCGCACTCGCCGCTCTTGGACGAAATACCCATCTTGGTGTCCAGGGCACCGTTCGCAACTGGAGCACGGCCGTGGTCCAGATCGAACAGGTTGCGCGTGGCCACCTCCACCTCGCTCTGGGCAACTATCTCTGCTGCCGACAACGCGCCAAACTCGATCCCAGAAATGCATTTGGGCGTGAAATCAACAACAGTTTCTTTCATGGGTTGTATATGGATCTGGTAAAATTTTTTTAGTGCAGATTTAAGTATTTTTTATATGGAGGCAGAAATTGGTAGATTTCAGTTTAGCTATTTAGTATGGCGGAAACCGCTCCTGCATCTCGACCACCGCCTTTTCAAAGCCCTTCTTGTCCAACAGAATCAGGCTCAGCTTCGGATCCACCCCGTAGTCGTTGAACACTCTTCGGGAGTCTGCCTCGATCGTCCTGTTAGTGTAGTCAAAGTAGCCGTGGTGCTGCGCGTGCTTCTCCAGCACCTCATCCTCGTAATGGAAGTAGTCGAGCGTGTCTGTGGGCACTGGGGCCTTTTTTGATTTTTTTGGACGACGGAGTGTCCTCCATCTCCTGGTCGATCGTCGAAGCAACCAATTTGTACACTCTCGACGGAACGAGATAAAAATCAAAATTGTATTCGGTGGCAGCATTTTCGGCCTTCTCAATCTCTTCCAACAGCATCTTGTACATTGGAGGCACAGTTTCCACAGGCATGTTGATGAGTCTCTCGCTAACGACAAGTCCTACGCGCGACTTTGAACTTCCTGACAACAGTTGCCGAAGAACGATGTTGAATTGAGGCTTTTTGTTGGTTTTTTCCAGCACGTACTTCACCAGCGCCTTAATCGAGGTGGCTTCCAGATTGTCGGTCAGGCTGATCACACTGAGCACTGAAAACGGATCCGACTCTTCACCGTCGGTCTTGATAGTCGAACCTGCACGGCCCTCCGTCAGCACCATGTCTGCAATTTCAGACAGCGAGAAAAAGGCCGAGTCTTCTCCAAACAGCTGTCTCAAGAAATTCTTTGTAGCGTGGAAGTCGATTTTTGGATTTAGGTCGAAGAAGTCAAAGTCGACGTTGATCATTTCTTCCGCCTCTTCATCTTCCTGTTCCACTTCTTCATCTGTCGACGAGACATCGATATCCGACAAGTCGTCATTCTCCAGCTCCTTTTGCGATCTTTTGGACATGCTTACGGGGATTTATTTTTTTATTTTAATTTTTTGAATATTTTTTATATTTTTTAATTTTTTTGAGCCGCATGTCTCTGCTAGGATACGCCAGCGACTCTGACGACGATGCCAACTCGCAAATGAGCCTTGTTCCCGCGCCTGTTTCAGAGAGCCGGAAGGAGCCAGAAACACAAAAGTCAAACGGAAAACGGACAATCACAGGCTTTGTTGAGACAGAAGTGGTAGACGGCCTAAAATTTCAGAGAAATAAAAGATTATACGAACAGGGACCAAAAGACCCAGAAAACGAACAAACCAAGTCCCGAAAACAGCGTGCAAAAGAATTGAAAAGACGTCGGAAGAATAAAGGAGATCCAGGGGAGCTGGACGGTGAAAATGCATACAGAGGACCTTGGGCCAGCTACAGCGAGAGCGAAGACGATGGTGAACTAGAGGAAGAAGAAGTGCAGGCACCATTAGAAGCAGCCTCCGAGAACGGATCAGAAGAAGAACAAACTGAGGAAGAAACCACCACCTTCTACGGTGACTCGCAATATGACTATCTCGGGAGAACGTATATGCACGTTCCTAACGACGTGCAAACCAACTTACATAAGGAGCCAGGAAGCCAGCGCTGCTACGTGCCGAAAAAGAAAATACACACATTTGCCGGACACGCACGAGGTGTCCAATGCCTGCAATTCTTTCCTAATAGTGGCCATTTGCTGCTTACCTGTGGAAACGACTCGTCAATCAAATTATGGGATGTATATCATAAACGGAAATTGCTTAGAGGATTCTATGGACACATGAAGCCTGTGAAATGCGTGACGTTCAATTCCTCGGGGTCTCACTTTTTGAGTTGCTCGTACGACGAAACAGTCAAGCTGTGGAACACAGAGACCGGCGAGTGCGAATTCAAAAAAAAACTGGATGGCATTCCCAACGTTGTCAGATATATCCCCGACAATGACAACGAGTTTCTGGTTGGCATGTCCAACAAAAGAATCGATCATTATGATCTGAAAACAGGCGACGTGATCCAGTCGTACGAGCACCACACAGACGCGGTTAACAGTCTCGAGTTCATTAACGATGGGGAAAATTTTGTGTCTTCGTCGAGCGACAAGTCGCTGCGCATCTGGGAAGTTAAAGTCAACATGCCCGTAAAACTCATAGCCGACCCCAAACAGTTTTCCATGCCGTTTTTGAAAGTTCATCCTAAAGGTTTCGCGTTTGTCGCACAATCTTCCGACAACACCATCCAAACATTTGCAGCCAGCGCCGAAGACAAGTTCAAGCGAAACAGAGATAAAACATTCACTGGTCACAACTCCGCCAATTACTCCATTGGGCTGCAGTTTACGCCCGACGGGAGAACTTTAATGAGCGGCGACTCGCACGGATTTGCATTTTTCTGGGACTGGAGGTCCACAGAGCTGATCTCCAAGCTCAAGGTCAGCTCCAAGCCGATAACCTGCATCGATTCACATCCCCAAGAAAGTAGCATGGTGGCTCTCGCAGGAGCCGATGGGAAGGTGTATTTGTACGATTGATGTGTAATTTCTTCATGCATAGAACGAAACGGACTTGTTTTTTCTCGATTGCACTTCGCTGATACCTTCCACGAAGTCCTCGTGCTTGATGACAGACTGTCCGTTTCTCAATGCAATCATTCCTGCCTCCACAGTCACGGCCTTCAGCTGTGCACCATTGAACTCGTCTGTAGATCTGGCCAGTTCTTGCCAGTTAACGTTATCGTCACAGGTCATCTTTCTCGCGTGAATTTGAAGAATTTGAGCTCTGGCCTCCTCAGATGGCAGCGGGAACTCGATCTTACGGTCCAGCCTACCCGATCTCAGTAAGGCAGGGTCTAACGTATCCACTCTGTTGGTGGCAGCCAAGACCTTGACTCGGTCGTCGGAGTCAAAACCGTCCAGCTGGTTAAGCAACTCCAACATGGTTCTTTGCACTTCTCTATCACCAGACTTATCAGAGTCAAATCTCTTAGTTCCAATGGCGTCCAGCTCATCGATGAAAATAATAGTTGGCGATTTCTCCTTGGCTAGCTCGAACGCATCCCGCACCAGCTTGGCTCCGTCACCAATAAACATTTGAACCAGCTGGGGAGCAGCCAGTTTCAAAAATGTAGCATTCGACTGCGCGGCACATGCTCTAGCAAGCAACGTTTTGCCCGTTCCTGGAGGTCCGTACATCAAAGCGCCCTTAGGCGGCTTAATTCCCAGGTTTTTGAACTTCTCAGCCTGCTGCATTGGCAGCACGACGGCCTCAACCAGCTCCTCAACCTGCTTATCTAATCCACCGATGTCCGCATAGGTTTCAGTAGGTTTTTCGTCCACTTCCATGGCCTTCACTCTGGAGTCGTATTCTGCAGGCAATTGATCTAAGATCAGATACGAATCCTTATTCACGCCAACAAGATCACCAGGCTTCAATTTCTCTGGCTCCACCAACCCGATCAGCGGCAAAAAAACGGTTTGTCTCGTGGATGTCTTGATAACGGCCGATTTACCCACTCTGGCAGCGTCCAAATCGACATTGGCGCCTTCCTCGTTGGCCTCCGCTTCAGCCTCCATGTCTAATAACTCAACCACGTTACCCACCAAGTACGGGAGTTGCTTATTGTTTTTGATTTTCAACTTGTTGTCCTCGATCTTCTGGAGCATGGCAATTTTCTCGTGCTGGAGACGAAGCAGTTCCGATCTGAACAAACGGATCTCGTTCTCCATCATTTTCGTCCTATTGATAATGTCACCCGTCGACAAGTTCAAGATCTCTTGGTCGATCTCCAATTGCGGTTCGTTTTCCAGCTCCTCCAGTGTCGACATGTTGGTAAATATTGTAAAAATATTATTTTCTTCGCCACCCATATATGGCCTTCGCGTCGATCGACGCAAACCAGATGGCAACGAGCACCTACAACCTTACCGGTCGCAAAACACAACCAACTTCTACTGGCCACTACTAATGTATCTTATGATCGCATGAATGTATGTTTTCAGGCTACTTCCTATATATTTTGACCTGATACAGCAAACCTTCATTTCTTCAACTCAGCACTGCTTGTTAATAATTGTCACCCAATTCTTACTTACCTCAGCTTCTTGGTGAAGTCATCCTCATTATCGTCATCGTCCCAGCTCTCGTCCCACAAATGGTCTTGCTGGGTCGCTCCAAGCGACTTTTCGTCCGTCCAGTCTGGCTGTTAGTCCCATACAACTCCGTGTCTCATACTTACCGTCTTCGGGGAAATCTTCAAATTCATCATCCTCTTCCAGAGTCTTGACAGACTTGGATGGCTCTTTGACAGTTTCTGCTTCAGACATGTCGGATCTATTAATTGTCGATTTTTTGTCACCTAAAGAATAAATTTAGATATCAAATAATTATTTCTATTATTTTTGCCCCCTCCATTTATGACCTCTTCTTATGTCTGAGCCCAATGTTCGTGCCTCCTTTGCAGATAATCGCCGCCCACTTTCCAAAACAAAGGGGCAGCTGCTCAACATGCCGCCGGTGATCACAACTGCACTGTATACGGCATTTCCGGTTATCTTTTTACTGGATAAAGTACTTGCCTTTTTGACCTGGACAAACGATGATCCTTATACCAATTTTATTGCCATTGCTATTTACATCATGGTGGTCAAGTACTGGACAGTAGTGGCGTGCACTGTACTGCCCACAATCATAGCTTTAGGCACGTGTGCTTCCCTGTGGTTCTTGAAGACCACCATTGACGATTTGCGGTCGGAGACGGCTCCGCCCACAATTGAGGAAATTATTGACACGCTTATCAACATGCAGGCACGGTTCAGCTACATCGTGGAGCCGTTCAGCTATTTCGGGTCCTTATCCGGTTCGGACTATTTCAATCTAGGGTTTAGCCTTATAGCTATCACGCCTTGTTACATCTGGCTCATGACGCGGATTTTCACAGTAAGATCATTTTTGCTTGTCTTTGGTGTTGCATGGTTGTCGTTTCACTCGTCGTGGTCGGTTGCAACCCGGCATCTTCTGTGGAGAAGCATCGTCATCCGCAAAATACTTACGTTTACGACAGGTCTGAAATTCTCGCTAGTCGATAAAAATATCGAACTGACAGTGCTGAATGATTTCCAGATCTCAAATGTCGGAACAGGCAAGACGGTTGAGTTCCATATCCTCCAAAATCAGCGAAGATGGCTCGGAGTTGGATGGTCCAACACCCTGCTCCCCTTTGAACGCGGACCTTTCACCACTGAAGATTTAGAGAAGTCGTGGGACTCTCTTGAAAGTTTCCAGTTCCCAGAGATCACACAAGCAACCTGCCGGTGGAGATGGCTGGACGCAAACTGGAAAACAGACGACTCTTTTGCGCCGGGAGAGGGGTGGATCTATTACAACAACAGCTGGGAAGAACCTTCGAACACGGACTCGCTCACAAGATTTACACGCACCAAACGCTGGAAAAGACGCGCACTGGTCATCGTCGAGGACGACGGAACCACCTAGCCGGATTGCCGCTGCTGCGCGGTGCACGGGTGAGGTGTAGAGATGTTCCGAGTTTGCGATCGTTCCGCACCCAATTTCTACAAAAAATTTTCGACAAAAAGTTGTCGTGTATAGAGGAGGCTGGGGAACCCATTCATTGAGCAGCAAAACAGGGAAAATTAGTTGAGACTCGGTATATATAGCGCGCTTAGCACCCTAATCGCACCGACAGCTAATTGTGATCACCAAAAAACAACCTTTTCCCTTGGTTTTTCCGTGTTTTTGAAGTGCCTAATTTCCCCCCGGTGGCGCAAAGTACGACGATAAAATTGGGTGGTGCACACCTAAACATACAGAACAGAATGGCACCGGACATTGTGGAGACTAAAGCAGCCGGCTCCAGTGCTTCTTTTTCCATGGATCGGATCCGGCTCGAAGCCATCGAGAGCCGACGTCAGGAATGCACCAAGGCAATCAATGACAGGAAAAGGAAACTGGCCGAGCTTTACTGCGTCTCGCGACTGCCGCTTCTGCCTATATCCAATGACCAGGTTTTACAGATCGAGGACAAGCTGATGGCTTTTCTGGAAAAGAACGATTTGGAAAACGGACACGAGTTCAACATTGCCATTTTATCTCATGAAAACCAGCAGAGACGACTCTCGCCTCCCCAAAATCAGATTACAACAGAGACATCAGAGATCAAGGAGCCTGCTACAAAGCGTCAGAAAGTGGACGGTCAGGTTAGCCAGCAGGAGACGGTTTCGCTGGAAGCACAAAAGAAGATACAGGGAGCAGCATTGGCCACCAGAAAACCACCGTCAGACCCGTCTTGTCAGGAAGGGTCTCTATCGTCTTTGGTCCACTCCTATGAACAAGTTCAGCCGCCTAGACGGAGTGACGAGAAGTCTAAGCGCGATTTGGACTATGAACATCTTGACTTAGATCAATTGATGATCATGTTAATGCCCGAGCTCAAGCCCCACAAGGTACCAGAGGCTCGCTCCTTGACAGAACTGTATTATCACCAGCAGACATTACAGCTACCCAAGCTGTTACTCAGGGCTCACAAGTCTCTTACCACCGACTCTTATGAGACTGCTTTGGTAGAGGGTAAGATTTCTGTATTGTATTCACGCATGGAGGAATTGAAACGCAAACATAGTTGGTCTCTGAGACAGCCGAAGAAGTTTTTGGATCCTTTTTTGGCTACCGGAAAGAAAACGCATTGGGATTATCTCTTGTCGGAGATGAAGTGGCTGGCTACTGACTTCAAGCAGGAAAGAAGGTTTAGAATGGCTCAATGCCATTACATTGCACAAGCCGTCAAGGAGTATTGGAAATACGGAAAGGTATGCTGTGTGCGAAGAAGACCGGCTCGACTTCTCAGTGAGAAAGAGATTGAAGAACGGACAATGCCAAAAGACCTGGGCCTTCCAAACAATTCTGAGGCTGCTGAAGTCCCAGAGAAAGCTGAAGAGTTGGCAGAGTCCACCCAAGATGCAGGGAATAAACTGGATGATGGAGCCAACGCGCAAATTGAGTCAATCACTGTGAAACCAGAGTTGGAAGAGAATACTAAAACGCAGGTGTCCGAAGATAATGTGGAAACGACTAAAGAAGCTATTTCCCACGATAGTACAGAGCCTGCTAAGAATACCGAGGCTTTATCAGAAGAGCAGCCTTCTATTAACCCATCTCTTCTGCTTACCTTCAATGATACCGCTTATTCTGGTGAGGAATATGAACAAGTGAAAAGACACAGGGAAGACATTCAGCCATTCAAGATGTATGCAGATTTAAACCAGTTCAACAAAACTGAAACAACTGTCATTGAATGTTTGTCTACTTACGCCCCATTCAAAGAAACTGAGAAGGACCATCTTATTGAACGCTATGAATACGGACACATATCCTCGATGCTGCCTCCTGCTGACGAGGAGCCAGATTGGGAAAAGATAGTTCTGAAAAAGAAGAAGGAGACAGAGAAACATAGTGTTCCTTACCAGAAGGGTCTATTTTCTCCGGCTTACAGGCGTTTTAACATTCTGAAACCCCCTTCTCCTCCCTCCATCAAGAATTTGGAGCTTCGCATTCCAACTATCTGGCTTCCGCAGGACGACAAGTATCTCATCAGGTATGTGACCGATTTCTCATTTAATTGGAACATCATTTCTGCTCATTTGTCCGCGAAACCGACACGGAGTTATACATCGAACATCGAGCGGCGCACTCCATGGCAATGTTTTGAAAGATACATCCAGTTGAATGACAAATTCCAATTTTCCGATATGAGAGGTCTGTACCCAATGGCTGCCAAAGAATGGCTGGAGGCAGCACACAAGGTCCAGATTTCCACCAAAAGACGAATCTCGCCCCTTGGAGTTGGTATTGAATCTATTCAAAGAGGGCATAGACGGCTCAGATGGGGCTCCATGTTCGATGCTATGCGGAAGTTGATGAAGAAACGCGAGAATGTTCAAAAGCCTTCTCAACAGCAAAGAAAGAATAATATAGAGGAGAAAAGAAGCGACACACCAACTCCTGAACAACTGTCGAAGCTCAAGTTCGAACGTGATCGGGCAATACAGGAAGCGTATGCTCAGGGAAGTGGTAATGGAAATTTCACCAGACTGCGTGTTCCGCCAAACGCTCGTCAACTGGCAGCAGGAGCCGGTAAGTCTCCGTTCTCTACCGATGGCCAATCCAACCCTGGATCGTCAGCTGCTGCGCAGGCGGCAATGAATGGTAGACGGCAGCTATCCAACAAAATGGCTCCTCAGGCTAGTGCGTCTCCCGAAGCACAGCAGGCTCAAATGCGTGCTAATAGTCCACAAGTCTACCAGCAGCAGGCGAATCAGGGCGGCATTCCGATGCCGACGGGTCCTGGCGGAGCGCCTTTACCTGAGCAGGTTCAGCAGCTGATGATACAACGTCAACGGCAGATGATGCAACAGCAGCAGAACAACAACTCCAGACAGCCAAGCAGACCACCCTCTTCGTCGATGAGCTCCCCTGTATCCACACCAACTCCACAGCAAGTTTTGCAAACGGCAGGCAATTCGGGATCTTCTCCTCAAGCCTTTTCACAAGTGCAGTTGCAACCGGGCCAGTCTCCGGAGCAGATGCCTCAAATGAACATTGCACCGCCCCAAGGGTATCCCGTGCAGCCTATGGGCAGCAATGCACCGTCTCCCCAGGACATGCATGCCAACGCGCAGCTTTCTCAGCAGTCGCGTCCCGTGTCGCGCGTGAACTTCACCACGTCACAAGTGTCTGCCATCATAAACCAGATACAAACTCAAAACCCAAACCTGCCCAAAGAACAGGTTACGCGTCTGGCGGTCGCGTATCTAGCCAACTACCAGCAGAACCAGAACAGAGTCGCGGACCAGACAGCACAGCAACCTGGCAAACAGCCCCTGGCTCCTTCCAACGGAGGTGCAATTGCTGGACAATTGAACACTCCGACGAAGCAGGGACAGCCGTCTCAGGGGACGCCGCCAGCGCAAGCCGGCCAGCCCTTGACTCCGCAGCAGCTTGCTATGTTTGCCAACAACCCCAATCTGACTCCGCAGCAGCGCAAACAGATCCAGGTCCTGCGGCAGCACCAACTGCAACAGCAACAGAGAAGGCAGCAGCACGTGCAGCCGCAGGGAGATCCACAAAGTCCTGTGCCGGCAACTCCGCAGCCTGCGCAGCCTGCCCCATCGAATGCGAAAAAAATGAACTCTTCGGCGATTACAACACGGTTTTCACCCCAACCGGGAACCAACGTGGTGCCGGTGGTGAACCAGCAGTCGTCGTCAGTGCCGTCATCGGCAAACAACAGCTTTGTGTCTTCACCGACAATGAAAAACATGAGATGAAGCGCTTTGTATATTAGTGAGTATAGCATAATGCAACTACAATGTTTGACGTCTAATTCTATTCTTACAGTCTGTGAAGAAATTCTGGTTTAAAACGAAATTGTTGCGACGCCGCTTGTTTCCTTGGCGGTGCCGTTCTCCTCATAATCGCACTTGAATTTGATTTTAGTGGAGTTGAAAGGCTCACCGTTTTTGTGCTTGATGGTGACCTTTTGGGTCACCGGGCCGGATCCGGGGCCAACGGCCGAACCGGAGGGAGGCAGCATAGTCAACTCAAAGCTTTTCGTCACTGCAATGGAGAATTGTATTTTCGAGAGCGTGGATAGGGGGGATGTGTTGCCAAACTTGAAAGTCAACGACAGAGGCTGTTTTTGATCAATGACATAATCGATCTTTAGGCTACCGTCCGTTACCATTGTAGTTGCAGTGCTGGTTTGGCTGGTCACTGAGGCGAAATCAAACTGGAATGGGTCCAACGCAGCTGGCTGAACAGCGGGTTGTGCAGGTTGCAGAGATAGTCCCGTGTTCTGCACGGGAGAAGAAAATCCAGACAAAATGTCCACGGAGGGAGATTGTTCTCTGGTGTTGGTGTCGAGCAAATTAATGGCACCAAATCCACCCAAGCTCCCAACGCTCTCGTTGCCCGTGCTTGTTCCCTTTTTAGGCTCGAACGACAGTCCACCAAGATCCCCGAGAAGGTCTGCAATGGCGTCGTTTGAAGTTGGAGCTGGGGCAGAGTTGCTGGAAGGAGCAGGCGAAGGCTCGTCGTCGTCAAAATCAATAAGGTTGAACCCTGCCCCCGAAACCTTGACTTTTGAAGCGTTGGCCACGTCTCCTTCTTTCAAAAGATCGGCTTTTTGAAGAATTGAGTTGATTTTGTCGTTCAGAGAAAGCAAGCGCCCGACCTGCTCCTGATCGTCCGACTCTTCCTGGACCAAAACTTGCAGCTTTGGCTGGGCCACTTTCAGGGCACTGATTAGCTCAGAGATGGTTTCATCGGATGGGTCGAAAGTTCCTGCGTTTGTGGCATTGTTCAGCATTTCATCCAAGATTTCGGCCTTTCTGCTGACCTTCTCCACGTCCTCGTTGACTCGCTGTCTGGTCTCGTCCAACGTCTCATCGTGCTTGAAACCAGACATGATCTTCATGAGCTCGTTTGCCTCCTTCAGATCTTGTGGTCTGCCTCGTCTGATGAGCTCCTGCAACTTGGCACTCTGTGCAATTCTCTCCTCCCTCTGGATCTCCTCTATCGACTTGAGATTATCACTTGGGTTGAGGACCGCTGCGTCCTCCTTTTTGACAGCCGGAAACTCGTATCCCTTGCTTCTGAGAAGCCTGTGCATGTCTCTTATGTATCCTAGGTCCTCTTTGTAGCGGGAGGTCTTACAGATCGTCTGGACCCATTCGGCAATAGTGCCCAGGATAAGCCTCTGGGTCCGGGTGTAGACAGGCGGAGGCCTTTCGGGAAACCTCTTCACCAGCTCATTCAAAAACTCCTTTCTTGAGATTTGCAGATGAACCGGATACCCACAATTCTTGACCAAATAATCAAGCAGCTATATCACGTTAGCACTATTGGATGCATCTAAATTAACTTACCGAAAGAGCCAATTCGGAAACTTGCGGATCTCTGCTGTTGATCAGTTTCACAATTGCCACTGTTGCTTCGCGTGGACTGCGGTGTTAGTCAAGCTTGTCTTTATACTTACAGATTTCCCTGTTTCTCGTTTATCAGGTCGCAAATCTCAAGGTTCAGCGCAGCATTCGGCTCGTCCAGCGACGGGCGACACGCGCGATCTGCAATGTTAGCGGGCATTGAGTTTTTCATACCTACGAATTCTCCTGAGCAGCTTGCCGCTAGCTCCTTGCAGAGATGACAACGATGACATCTAGTAGGGACACCAAAATGGAGGAAAGGTAATGTGTGGCAAAAAAAAAAACCGTCGCGTCGAATTTTTTAAGCTGCTCGCTTTGTGCTTCCTCCAGTAAAAGGATCATGCCCTCTAAAGATTTTTTTGTGCATTTGGCGCTACAGGACCCTGAGGAATAGGTTATTGCTATGCCTTGCTGTATTAAAGGCCGTGAATCACGGAATTCGTTAGTCTAAAATATCTCCGTTGTCTCCGTCTTCCATTTCAAGCCTATAGACCGAAGACCGAACAACAGGTGGTAAGCTTTGACACTTGCTACCATCGGTTAAATACCCCGTACAGATAGCTTAAGAGTATTATTAATATATTTTTCACTGTCTCCTTTATATGCCCTTTTCTCCTTTTTTCAACTATGTCCCAGTTGATCAGCCAGCTGCTCCAAAAGACGCAATTCATCAGCAATCGCAGCTACGAGCTGGCGGTCCAGCTTTTGGACCGCAAGGTGTTTCTCAAGCCTGACACAATGGTGCCTATCCGAGGATGTCTTGTTTTGAGGATCAAGAAAAAGCAAATCAATATCCCCTCGCTCACAGTCCAGCTGATTGGGAAAACACAGCTCGACAAATCAACAGAGATCCAGATCAACCCCAAACGACAGTGGCGCTGCAATTGGATGGAACAAGGCACATACTATTTCCCCTTTGAGTTTTTGCTGGATGGTAATGTGCCCCAATCTTTCTCGCACCACATTGCAAATGTTAGCTATTTTTTGCAAACAGAGATAACCAACCCTGAATCCACCTTCAAGGTGCAGAAATGCAAGACGTTGCTTACCGTAGTGAAATGTCACGTTTATCCGGAAGTTGAAGACTCAATTGCTCTTGGTAACTGGAGAAACCTGCTGATCTACAGAATGTCTGTGAATAACAAAACGATTTATTTGGGAGACTTCATTCGCATCAATTTGAAGCTCATCCCCTTGCATAACGACCGCTACAAGATCCATCGAGTCAAGATAACTCTTGTTCAGCACACACGAAGGGGGCTAAAAGTGCACAAGGATAAGGTCCCCTTGTACAACCGTGAACCACCAGGCAACGATCTCGAATTGGAACTTCCGATCGAAACTGGCTACATTAAATTCAAGAAAAACAACATCCTTTTGTATCCCTCGACAACACTCTCCAACACTAACGGGGTGCTCGAAATATCGCACAATGTGGAAATAAGTCTACTAGTGGAAGAGCTCAGCTGTTTACAAAACTCTCCACTATCTCCCATCTGCTCCGAGTCCACCAAGTCTAGTCAGAACATCGACGACGATTGGGCAATGTCGAATGCTTCGATGATTGACGAAGCTGGCACACTGCGAAACAAAAGGATACAGCTTACTATGTCAACGAAATTGCAAGTCTTACGGTACGAAAGTCATTTAGGGATCGAGCCTCCGCCAAGTTACAACTATACCCTCAAGTTCCCACCAGATTATTCCATGGGATGCTAATGATATTACTGTTTTATGTGCTCATCCATGAATCTAAGTACAGAGTGTCGTCCTTGTTTTCCTCCACATCGCCCAGAGGATTCATGACTCTATAAGTGTCACTGATGGAGAAAATCTGGTTGTGCTGAGGAGCAAACACGTCGACACCTCTGTAACGCCCGCCTCCAGCTTCCAAAACGCTTTGCCATGTTGCTTTGTACAGATTGTCCACTTGGACCAATTTTTCCTCGTATTCGAGCACAGAGCACAACGACCTTATATCCGAAAGACTTAATTCCACCGATGTGACTCCACTAGATCCAATAAAACGGCTTATCTCTTCAAGAGAGGGCAGATTATGGTTGTTCGAAACGGGATATGAGTACTGTTCGACATCCATCCCCCCTTTCTTGAAACATTTAGGATACGATTTTGAGGCCACGAATCGCCAAATGACAATAAGCAGTGAGTCGATAAAATCTGAATCGAGCTCGCTATCTGTAAACCAGGGGCCTCCTGTGACCTCAATGGAGGGAGTCAAATGGTATAGCATATATATCTTTCGTTGCGGGTATTTGACCGATTTCACAGATTTAATGTACGACTGGCTTTCCAGGGATTTGAGACATCTCTGAACCACATGCTGATGGAGGTTCGTTTTCGCTTTGATTGTTTTCGTCCATATGCCTTCCCGTCCAGCAGCCTCGATATAAGAGTACACCATTGCTTCGTCGCTGGACATATTGTTAATTTTCACAGCTTCGGCCTCTGTTATTGGCTGGAACAGCACTTTACGGTCTTTGCTCTCTAGTAATCGCACTATTCCTCTATTAAGCAGTTCCTGAACGCATTTCATCAGTTCCTGATTCGAGTCCATCTTGCTGATCTCGAGCAGTTCCTCCTGGGTGTAAGAGGACTGCCCCCTTGCGAGCATATCACGATGGAGTTTTGTGCATGTCTCGGCAAAGCTTCCGTTTGCGTCTGAAATCGTGGACTCTTCTGTTTTGACGCTCATTTTCTGATCGTCAAGAATGCTCAATTTTTTTTGAATTTTTTTTATTATATGTATGCACGATGAGACGAATATCATTTCTTAGCGATCACGAGAACGAAACACCATCAAAGCCAGCACGACCGATTTTCAAAAGCAGGAAGCGTAAAGTTGGTGAAGGACGGCAGAAGACCATGCTCGAGCGCGGGTCGTCGCCGCAGCCAGAGGAAGACCCTGATCTGGACATCAAGGTGACACGCAAAAGCAGGATAAAAATGGGAGTGACCAATGAGGCCCATGCTCCGAGCACAGAGCGCAAAAGTGCACTGGAAATGCTGAGTCGGTATAACGATTACACGAAGGAAGTAGCCGAGACCGCGGTGGTGGAGGCCCCCACGCAGATTCCTGACGAATTGCAGATAAAAGAACTCAAGGAGCGCCGATACAGAGCTCAGCTTGGTCAATTGGAGAGCGCGAAACAGCAGGAGCTGGACGAGGATTATGACTCAGAACATGACTTCAAAACGAGACGCGGCATGGACGACGACATCGATTTCGACATCGATTTGGATGATCGACTCGGCGACGGCCGGTTTGCAGTGGGGACTGGCGAGCAGCGTGTGCAAAAGCTTTTGAGGCAGGAGGAAATCGAAGAAGCACTCTATCATGCACAGCTTTCAGAGGATGAGCAAGAGTTAGATTACGAGGCCGAGGTGAGCAGACTAAAAGAGCATATCAGCAACTTGCAGGCGGCAGAGAACAATGCCGCGGAGAAACAAGCCGTTCTCCAACAAAGGATCGCTGACTTGGGTGTGCAACGGCGCGCGATCGAAGAACAATTGAAGGGTTTATGCTAGTGCCATGACAATAAAGGGTCGATCGACCCGGTTTCCGAATCTGGCAATTCGTCCCAAGTGCGCTTAAAGTTGTTCGGTGATCCAAGAAAAATCTGAAAAATTTGCGTCGTGACTCAAGCTATAAATACTCCACAATCGTCTGCAGTCCAGAATGTCTATGACTATACCATTTAAGAGATCTTTTTCGGGAATGTCTAAAGGTATCAAGCATTTGGTGTCGATCTCCGACCTTACCACTCCCGAGTTCACCTCTCTGGTGAACCGTGCCGCACACCACAAGAAAATATTCAAATCTGGCCAGCCAGTGAGCTCTGAGATTAGCGATGCCCTGAAAGGCAAGCTGGTCGCAATGCTGTTCTCCAAGAGATCCACCAGAACCAGAATCTCGACCGAAGGTGCTGCAGTGTATTTCGGCGGACATCCAATGTTTTTGGGCAAGGACGACATCCAGCTTGGTGTGAACGAGTCTTTCTACGACACCACCCGTATTGTGTCCTCGATGACCTCCTGTATCTTTGCGAGAGTGAATTCGCACTCTGAGATCCAGCAACTGTGCGAGCATTCCAGCGTGCCGATCATCAATTCGCTGTGCGACACCTACCATCCGCTGCAGGCCATTTGCGATATCTTGACAATCAAGGAGGCCTTTGGCGAGACGAAAGGTCTGAAGCTTGCGTGGGTCGGCGACGCCAACAACGTCATCAACGACCTGGCTATTGCTGCGCTGAGATCTGGAATCCACGTTTCTGTTGCTGTTCCTCGCGGGATTGAGATGAACCCGACCATCGTGGACGTCGCCAAGACGGTCTCGCAGGAGACCGGAGCCTCTTTCGAGGTGACAAATGATCCAAAGAGCGCCTGCACCGACGCCAACATCATCGTGACAGACACCTTTGTGTCCATGGGCGAGGAGGCGCAAAAACAGATAAAATTACAGCAGTTCTCCGGCTTCCAGGTGAATTCGGAGCTGACGAAGCTGGCTGCTCCTAACTGGAAGTTCATGCACTGTCTTCCTCGTCACCAGGAAGAGGTCACTGACGAAGTCTTTTACAGTAACAACTCGATTGTTTTCGAGGAGGGTGAAAACAGATTATATGCTGCGATGGCTGCGATCGAGGCATTTGTTATCAAGAAGGAGCTGGCATAAGGAAAAAATAAATCAAATAAATAAATCTTGTATAATTAATTTAATTTTTTGTTTACATGGCACCCGACGTTTCGGTACTTTCTAAAGTAAACGATCTCCTACGCGATGAGGATGATCTTGAGCGCATTGAGTTGCTGCGTAATGACTTGAAGAAAGAGAGAGCGTCGGTCGGGTCGCAACTGAAGATCGAGTGTGACAAGAGAATCGCCATCATTACTGCCGTCCTGGAAAACCTACAGGCTTCCAGCAAAGACCTAAAAAATCTGAAAGACAATCTCAGCAAGGTTGAGAGCCTCAGACAGCAATCTGTGTCAAATATCAACAAATACGAGCTCTTCGACAAGTCGTCGGTGGTGTACTCGAATTTCGAGAAAGTTGTGGCCACATACAACAATTTCGTCCAATTGGAAGACCGTCTTGCATACGTGGACCAGCTGCTCGATAAAGAACTTCCGGAAAACGACTATTTCCCGGAAGACTCTCCGGCAGAGAATCTTCTGCTCATTCACTACGAACTGAACAGATTACGCGACTTTAAGGATGAGCTCATGCACCTGTCGGAAGCGAGTCGTGCGGGCTTGCGCTCGATCGTGGTACAGTCATTTTTGCGTCTGGATGATGTTGTTGCTCGTTTTGAGCATCTGCTGCGACTCATCGTCGACAACTTTGTCAGCATCATTGGATGTTCCAACTTTGGACTCATAGTGAAATTGGTGAAAATCCTCGAGTACGAGGACAGGGAGGATCTCAGACTTGCTCTGATGAACCACCTCATCAGCCAGTCTAAAAGCAAGGACGAAATGGCTGTCAGCAGGCTGGCCACTTACGTCAAACGCACTGCTCCGCGCAACTACAAAAAACTGGTGTACGGGTTTTTCCGCGAGTCGATCGAGACGAGTTTCGAGGCCATTGTGCAAGGCTCAGACCCGAACGAGGTGCTCTCAATCATCGAGGAGAACTACTATGAGATTCTTGTGGCGTACAAGGTGGGGTCGGAGCGTGGGTTCCCTGCGAGCTGGAAGTTTTTCAACAAGATTTTGGAATGGTACCAGAACAGTCTGCGTGCCGTTGTGAAGCGCATTGTGGCGGACCCGACTCTGCCTTCGTCGTATATCGTTCGTGTGCTCACTTTTGACTACGACAATGCGCAGGCCATCAGGGAAAAGTTCGGGTTCACCAAGAAACAGGTCGAGCCGTACATGTTGCTCAGCACCGACGAGCGCAAGCGGCTGCTCAACGAGTGTCTGGAATTCAATATTAAGAAAACTCGCGAGTGGGCCGAGAACGCATTTGGTCCAGCGCTGAAGCTTTTCAGCACCATGGAGAAGGAACCGTCCGACTCGTCTTCTGAGAAGCTGGGAATCGAGATGGCGCAGATTCTGATCGAGATCCTGCGCTCCAATATGAACACTTTGCTCGACGCTGGGGACAGCCCGATCCTGATAGAGTATCTGCAATTTTTCTGTGCACAGTTTCTTCGCCAGTTCTACGACAGATGGATCGAGGCGCTCGAGAACGGTGCGCAGCAGTGGAACGCCGCTGCCGAGGCCCCGGACAACGAGAACGTCGGCTGGCTTCCGCGGTACGTCACGATTCTTGCAAACGACTGCGTGCGGCTGGTCAATGGGCTTGAAAGTCAATTCAAGGAGGTCGAGCAGATGGTGCACTCAAAGTTCCATCCCCAACTCCAGAGCATTCTTTCCCAGGGCACGCAGCATGTTCTGAATCTGGGAACAGAATGTTTAGTGAAACTCAACGGGTTCATTGTGGTCGAGTATGACCCGTATCTGAGCGAGGTGTTCACCAAAAGATGGTACAAGAGCGATGAGATGGTGACCACGTCGCTGCAGATTGTGCACTCCTATATGGTTCCGCTCAAGGAATACTTGGATGCAGAATTATTTGAGTCGCTATTTGAGCTTGTCTATGACACCTACTTGTTGCACTATCTACAGGCACTTAACGCCAAAAACAAGATCGACACCAAGAAGTTCGAGTCGGTCATGGAGCGCGATGGACACCTCATCAACACACAGTTCTCCAACTACGTCGAAAATTCTCAGATCATCGAGGACCACGTCTACATTTTCGACATCCTCATTTACCTCGCCACGTTTGAAAATGAGCAGCAGTACCTAGACGCGTGGCCAGGGTATTTGGAAGTGTTCAACGATTTACCGGTCGACTTTTTGAAGGTGGTCCTGGAATGCAAACGGCTCAAAGACAGCAAGATCAAATTCATCGTCGGAGAATGCATGCACATCTCGAAGCTCTACCAGCCCGAGAATTTCACGCCAACGTTCATGTCCAAGTTTAAAGCAAAATAGTCACGACTCTTATCTATTCTCGCCGTAGAAAAACTATGGTAACCACTAGCCATCCGTTGTCCAGCTCTTTTTTCAGCGTAGCCGTGCCATCCGTAGAACTATTCCACGCGGCACCAAAAAATGACTGGATCCCGCAATCGGCCTCCTTGGAATCGATCAGGTGCGCATTCACAACATACTTGTACTTGGAAGATGTTTGCGTCAGCTTGGCTAGCACATTTTCGACATACTCGGAAACATCGCCCTTGAAAAGCGTGTCCAGCTGGTCTGCCAGTTCTGTTTTGGTCACCGGCTGAAGTTAGAACAAATTGCCTCGCAAACTTACCAGTTTGTCGCCGTTGAGTAGATCCACCTCCAACGCAGACATGCCATCTCTGCACCGTAAAAAGTTGTCATATATTTTGCTGGCTGTGATTACGTCAGCACGTCAGCTGGCATATCTAACGCACGTGTGATAACAATAAATTTACTGCTGCTCGGACAGAATTCTTCTCCATGTCTTCGGCACCGCTTCTACAAGCTAGTAAGTATGGGCGATCGCAGATTGCTGCACCAAGGCCGCTCTAACACACAGCTCCCGGCAAGCGAATTGCTCTGCCCACCAGGGTCGAGCCTAAAGTGTTTTTTGCCAACGAGAGAACATTCCTCTCGTGGCTGAACTTCACCGTGGTTCTTGGATCGCTGGCTATTGGTCTTCTCAACTTTGGCGATAAAGTGGGGAGAATCTCGGCCTCGTTATTTACGCTGATTGCTATGGGCACCATGATCTATGCACTGGTCACATACCATTGGAGAGCCGCTGCCATCAGAAGACGTGGGTCTGGACCTTACGACGATCGGTTTGGCCCTACGATGCTTTGTTTCTTCCTGCTTATTGCTGTGATTGTGAACTTTGCGCTGAGAATAAGGGCCTAGGGTAGCAGCAATAAACAGCTACAGCTATGGACCGCAACAGTAACGAAATAGATTAATAGCAAAAGTACGTGTCATGCAGCAAACTGGTCCTTAGGGGACATGGTTGAATGTAAATCCCTGTCGGGCCCAGAAAGTGCCTGATCCATAGCCTGTCAACATACTTGGAGGGCCCCTGCTGTTGGATAAGGAGAGACGTGTGACTGTCTGTCACACCTAGCACCGACACCTCGCGCCATTTAATTTTTGTAAAGTTTTTCAGACGAAAAAAATTAGTATCTTGAACAAAATGGTAAGTAGACAGAATGAGCTCGAAACTAACATCGCAGTCTGACGCTATCACCATCAGAACCAGAAAGGTCATCACCAACCCACTGTTGAACAGAAGACAATTTGTCATCGATGTCATCCACCCAAACAGAGCCAACGTGTCCAAGGACGAGTTGAGAGACCAACTGTCTGCTCTTTACAAAGTTGAGAAGGACTCTGTCTCTGTGTTTGGCTTCAGAACCGCTTTCGGTGGTGGAAAGTCGACCGGTTTCGGTCTCGTCTACAACTCTGTTGCTGACGCCAAGAAATTCGAACCAGCTTACAGACTCGTCAGATACGGTCTTGCCCAGAAGGTTGAGAAGGCCTCCAGACAACAAAGAAAACAGAAGAAGAACAGAGGTAAGAAGGTCTTTGGTACTGAGAGAAAGGCCCAGAAGAAGGCCGCTAAGAGAAATGCTGATTAGAGAGATGTAATTTAAAGATTGAGGTTAGCAGAGCGTACTTTGCGTAAATAAGTAGTGTTTAATCCTTTTGGTGAAAATCTCTACATCCGTCCTTTCTTTTCCTTCAAGGCCTTGACTTGCTCCTCAAGCGTCTTGAGCTCGTTCTGCAGAGTAGCCAGATCGTGGTTCAGTCTGTTTTTCTCTGTGTGAATGTTCTGTTTCCACTGTTTGAACCGTTGATCTTCGTTTCTTAGCTGTTCGGCAAAGTAGCGCTTGATGCGCTTCTCCTCCTCCAAGAACTTCGGATTGCTTGAGAACCGGTCAAGCTTCTTGTCCAGAGCCGCCGTGCTGTCAGAATCGCCCTGAGTACCATCCTGCATCTTGATAGTGCGGAAAGTCTCGTAGTGCAGCTCGTTGGTGGACAGAATTAGGTCCAGCATGTTGGTTCTCAGAAGCAGGCTTCTCAACTTTCTGAAGTCGCAGTGCTGGTCGTTCTCCACGTCCACAAAGCCCCACGGATACTTTCTGCCCTTCACGTAAGTACCATCCACCTCGAACTCCTCCTCGGACCCAATCACCGCAAATGGCATGGACTCGATCAGCTGCTTGGCGTGTTCCGACGCAGCTTGGTCGTCCAGCTCAATTGGCGGCGAGTAGATCCGGATGTCCTGGACCTCGATGATCTCTCTTATTCTCTTCTTAAACTCAAGCATTTCATTGGGAGTCAGCGTATCCGCCTTGGCAATCACTGGAATCAGGTTCGCACGCGTGCCTAGCTTCTTCATCACCTCGATGTCCAGCGGTTTGAGCGTGTGGCCCGTAGGGCGAATAAAGTAGAGCACGGCATGGACACGTAGGTCCTTTCTGTTTGCACGCACAGGCTGGGTTTCTTGCTTCAAATACGAGTGGTGCTGGTCGTCAATGAAGTCAATGATAGGCTGCCAGGCGTTCTTGTTGTTGACGTTGTCTCCAAACCCTGGCGTGTCCACAACGTTGAGGTTCAGCTTGAAGTTCTTCTCTTCCAGCTCGGCCCGGACAATGTCGATCTCCACGGTCTTTCTGATCGGGCTGTTCAGTCTATTGCGCAGTTCTGGATGTGTCTTGAGAGTCGTCTGGAATAATGTGTTGATAAACGTTGTCTTTCCAAGTCCAGATTCGCCAGCAAGCATAATGGTGAACGTGGCCCCTTTCTTCGACACGATCTTGTACCTATTGAATTAGATTTGGGGGGAATTCTTACTTACCGTTGGTTAGGCAAATTCGTGATGCCGATCGGCTCAATAGCGGCTTGAGACATGGTTTTCGTTTTGTTGTGTAAATTTGTCGAACGCGTTTTCTAGTTTTCCAAATTAATCTACAAACATATGCGCTGTAAGCGGTGTAGGGGTGCCTATGGCGCACTTTTTCAACCGTAGATAAAATCATCGCTTCAATGTCCAAGGTGCTTACGCCGTACCTCCGCAAACTCGTGGACAATCCCGCGTCGTTTTCCGTCGACGACTTTGCAGCCGCCCTCCGGCTCGTTTTCCAGGGCCAGACCAACGACATCGAGCTGGCATCTCTCCTGACCGCTCTCCGTATCCGCGGCCTCGACTTCGACTCAGAATACATAGCCACCGCCGTTGAGACCATCCTGCAGTTTTCAGACGTCATCCCGGGCCACACCGTCGACCCGGACGGCTACATTGACGTGGTTGGCACCGGTGGCGATGGCCAAAACACCTTTAACGTCTCCACGTCGGCTGCCATCGTCGGCGCCGGAATGGGGCTCAAGGTGAGCAAGCACGGCGGCAAGGCGTCGACGTCGACCTCTGGAGCTGGAGATCTCATGACCAATCTCGGCGTCAAGCTGCACAAAGTGGACTCTAAAAGCGTGCCTGGAATCGTCGCGTCGTCGCGACTGTGTTTCCTTTTCGCTCCTGCTTTCCACCATGGAATGGCCAAGGTGGCTCCTGTGCGTGCCAGTCTCGGCATCCCAACTATCTTCAACATTTTAGGGCCGCTGTTGAACCCGATTCCTATCAAGGCCCGTATCCTCGGCGTCTACACCGAGGCGCTCGGCAAGATCTACTGCGAAGCAGCCGTCAAACTGGACAGAAAAAGCGGCAGAAAGCCGGCAGAAACCATGGTGGTCTTTGGCGAGGTCGTCCTCGACGAAATCGCGCCGATCGGTGCTACCAAAGTCTGGAGATATAATAAAGAGACCGACAAGATCGACGAGTTCAAGCTGCGTCCTGTCGATTTTGGACTGCCCGAGCATCCGCTGGAAGTGGTGAGGTCTGGAACACCAAAGGAAAACGCTGAGTTGCTCACAAAAATCCTCAACAACGAAGTTGACCTGTCACCGGGAGCACATCCAGTTGTCGACTATATATTGATGAATACGGGAGCTTTGGCCGTTGTGGGTGGCCTGGCGTCTTCCTGGAAAGAGGGCACTGAGCTCGCGCGGAAAAGTGTGAGCTCTGGAGCCGCGAAACAGGCATTGGATAACTTTGTCAAGGCAGTCAACGATATATAGGCCTGGTGTGATTATGTAATACACGTTTAGAAATTGGCGACGCGCAAAAAAAATAAAACATCTGTAAACAAACAAGAGTTTGTTATCATTGGGGTCTGCAGTTGCGCGTTGTCGACATGTTTTCGTCCCACAAGCCTCTTATTAATACTCCCCGAGAAGCTCGACGGGCGCAGAGAGGCTCTGGACTTGAGTTTACGCCAATAGGGGCCAACAGGAAACCCGTCATGTCCACTAGCGGGTATTTCCCGATGCTGCAGCGCAACATGGCGCAGAAAACGAGCATTGAGAACGGGTCGCCAGTCAAGCGAGGCAGCATCACCAATTCTTCTTTTGATGAGACATTTGATGTTCTAAACGACGACAACAGAGACGACCGTGTTTTTAGGGGAGCAGACATTTTGCCTGATTTCTCCGACAACGACACAGAGCCAATAGTGCGTGATGCCAAAAACAACGTGTTTGTGGAGGATGGCAGTAATTTGCTGCGCAAGCAGCACGACCAGGTGCAGAACTTGCAGGAAGAAAACCTAAATCTACGAATCGAGCTCCTGACTCTGAGAAAGTACCTAGAAGGCCAACCCAAGGACAAAGTCGATATCATCAATCAAAACGTTGAGCTCAGCCAGGAGAACGTGAACTTGAGAGACAGGGTGGAAGCTTTGCAACAGCAGTTGCGAGACGAAGACAAGGAGAACCTGCGATCGCACAATAAGAAACAACTTCGACACTATGAGCAGGAAATCGAGAAATACGAGGTGCAACTTCGCGACTTTGAGCATGTAAAACGCGAGCTGGAGGCCGAGCGTCAGCGCGCAGAAAAGAACGAGGACCGTGCACTTGATCTGGAGCAAGAGGTGCACACATTGATGGACGAGAAAGACCAACTACAAGCTTCGCGTGAAAAGCTGGAAGCAGAGCTCCGAGCATTGCATTCGCGGTTGGAGGATTTGCAGGACAATATCGACGACCAGTCGCACTCAAAGAGCAAGATAGACGACCTAGTGGACAATTTGAACGACGCCAATAAATTTATCGACGAGATTGGGGACAAGCTTGAGCAGAAAACAAGCGAAAACACAGAATTGAAGCGCAAGATTGAAAGCTTGGAATCCAAAAACGAGGAGCTCAAGTCCAAGAACCACCGATTGTCCGAGATCCTGGACCAGCTAAAGGACGAGATTCGTCATCTGGAGGACCGCAGATCAAACAGCACTATACGCAAACTTGAAGACGAAAACAGAGACCTACGACAAGAGGTGGAAGAACTGTTCAACCGCCATCAGCAAGACACCAAGACCATCACTAATCTACAGCTAGAGCTTCGCAAACTGGAGTCAGAGACCGCAGACCAAATGGGCAACGAATCGTATATCGATGCCGTTGAGGAAGAGAAAAACACACTCTACGACAATATTATTAAGCTGAATGAGAAGTTGAAGGACGCTGAACACAAGTGTAAGCGTTTGCAGCGCGAGCTCGAAGCCAAAGGCAAAGACCTTGAAGACCGTGAACTAGAATTGCAACGGCTGAGGAAACTTGATCGCGGTAGCAGCAGGAACGATATGATGGACACTGTTGAAGAATTACAGAACAAACTTATTCAAGAACGCAATAAGTTTGTCAATGAGATCGACAAGATGGACTCCAAGTTTGTGAGCGAGAAGAACGAGCTGTATGACACAATTGAAAAACTGCAACGCGAAAAGCTCGAA
This sequence comes from Ogataea parapolymorpha DL-1, assembly GCF_000187245.1. Classification (NCBI taxonomy): domain Eukaryota; kingdom Fungi; phylum Ascomycota; class Pichiomycetes; order Pichiales; family Pichiaceae; genus Ogataea; species Ogataea parapolymorpha. The sequence continues at coordinate 180,034 of NC_027865.1, read as the reverse complement.
ATTATCGAGGACTTCGAGAAAATTCAACGCGAGTACAACAATCTACTGGACAAAATGCATGACTCGCGCGCAAGCTCTGAGTTGCAGGATCTCGAGCGCGACTTTAAAAAGCTATCGTTTTCCTATGCCACTAAATGTCAGGAGCTGGAGGATGTGAGGTATGAGTCCGACTCGTTGGTGCGTGATCTAAAAGATGAACTTTCGTACAAAGAGGCCGAAATGAAAAGATTGCAGTCGCGGATCGAGCAAATGACCGCTGAGATTGATAAGCAAACCGGCCTGCACAAGTCTGAAAATAAGCTACAGCTCCGTGAGCTCATGGAGGATAAGAGACTGCTCGAGGAGAAGTATAGTGATTGTTTGCGTGAAAACAATCGTCTGAGACGACAGCTTGAGTCGATAAAGGCAAGGGACGATTTGGAGAAGCCAGATAGCTTGGAGATGAAGGAATTACGCAGAGAGTGCGATACTTTGAAAACTGAGCTTTCAATGAAGACGAAAGAGCTGGCTGAGTTGAATTGGAAACTGGATGATGCTCTTGAGGAGCGGAAACAGCTTGTGGAATCGATCTCCTCGCTTGATAGCGATCAACAGCGCGTCAGCGAAGAGAATCTGAAACTCACCACCGAACTGGAGGACTTGAAATATAAATTGAACTCGCGAGGCTTGCGAAAAGAGCTCGAACTCAAGGATATGGAGATCAAGAAGCTTGTGGATGACTACAACGAAATGAAGAACGACTTACTGAACAGGTACGACGCGCTTCGCAAAGAAAAGAATGCTCTTTCCCAAGAGCTAGACGAGATGCGTGCCAAGCTCGAGCGCTCCAAGGCCGCGCAAGAAGTGCTCTTGAGCAAGCAGATGAAGAAGACTGAATACCCGCTTTCTCCAGTCAGTCCCCAGCGCTCGCCAAGGTCGCGTGACCACTCATCGGACCCGCGTGTCAATTTGCTAGAGAGCCAGAAACAGCTGTTCAAGATCAAGTTGCAACAGTATAAGGACTGCAATTCTGATCTCAAGTTTGTGGCCAACTTTCTCACGCGTGAGCTGGAGAGTAAAGAGCGCGTCGTGGCCAGTCTTCAGAAACTGGGCGGAATCAGCAAGGAAAAACCCCAGCGGACTTTCCGCGCTGTGGCCCTGGCTGTACTTGCCAGCGTAAGGTTCAAGACTCGACTGGAGCAATTGAAGCAAAAAATGTTGGAGGAGCAACATGTGAAGAAGGCAATTGGCCGCTATAAGGAAGAGACAGTAGATGTATGATGGGCGAAATAGTGTAAATTAAAATTAACGAACGCATTATTTAAATTTTCGAGCGTGCGCATTCATTCGGCTCTGCACCGCTGTGAGACGCTGGTGGAAATCTTTGGTTATCATGTTCAATTGCTCAAGCTTATCAATTTCCAGGTTTATCTGGTCGCAATGGCTCAATAACTGCTTGATCTGGACTAACTTATCCTGTATCGCCTGGATGTCATGTTCGTGTTCTGTTTTTGAGCGGAGAACGTGTGACTCCACCCGTTCGCTCAGCTGGCTGGCCTGGTCCTGTATTTTGTACATTAGATAGTCAAAAGCTAGCGAAAGCTCTTTGACTTTCAGCGGGTCATCGTCGTCGTCATCGTCGTCGTCCAATTCTGTCTCTTCCGGTGCGGAAAAAGAAGCTGAGCCTGCAGACGGATCGCCATGCAAGGAGACCGCGTGGATGGTCGAGGTGCTCGTTCTTACTGTTATTTGCGAACTCTGATCATCCATAAAATTAATTGGTGTGAGGAGTTCATCTTATATGGAGCTAGCCCAAAGAGAAGGGGCAGCTCAAATTGTGACAAGTAAGTTGTCGGGAATGGTCCAAGAAATGTTACTGCGAGGTTTGTATGTGCACAATTGCTACCAACTAGTAATGGGGCAATGTCGGAATTTTGTAGTATATGCTCAAAGTGCCAGAATACATTATCAAAAAGAGGCTCATCTGAAACCCCCTACGGAACCAGGAACGAGAGCGAGCCCAACACATTCCGAAAAATTCCTGCTACCTTTTGGCATCATTTGCAGCATAAGCCAACGCGCCAGGGAGCAACTCCGGCAGTCCCTCCACCAATCAGAGACGGCTTTGTGTTGTTGTTTGCGAATCAGCTGTCGCACACCTTCCCAATTCGATCTCAAACGAGGCACAAGAGCATTCTTTGTGGTTCTGCCGGTATTATGCGCGCACATGCTGTTGGGAGAGGGCACGGTGCGCGGGGCTGCTCCACGGCCAAAATTTCCCCTTTGGGAAACCATGTTTTCGCCGATGGCCAATCACAGTGTGCGATTTTCGGCGAACACGCCGAGATGTGCTGTCCAGCTACAAAGGCTGCTCCAGCTCATATCTGGCGGCTCTCACTATAAATACGCATGCTTGCCCCCCATATGCAACCATCCAATTCATCATGACAGTCCAATTCGTCCCTCAAGTTAAAGTGCAGACAGACAAAGCCAAATTCTCCGAAAGCGAGCTCGTCACCAACTATGTGTACAAAAACGCCATAGTTGACAAGGAGGCCGACGGTTCTTTCGCTGTCAAGCCTTTTGAAGAGCCATACCACTTCAAGGTTGACCTCAAAGTGCCTAAAGTGGGTGTCATGCTCGTTGGCTTAGGAGGAAACAACGGAACCACCTTTGTTGCTTCCATCCTTGCCAACAAGAACAAACTGCAATTCCACACCAAAGAGGGACTGAAGACTGCCAATTACTACGGCTCGGTCACCCAGTCGTCCACCATCAAGCTCGGCATCGACTCCAAGGGCCAGGATGTGTATGCTCCATTCAATTCGTTGCTTCCTATGGTCAACCCTAACGACTTTGTCGTTGGCGGATGGGACATCAACGGTGACAACCTCGCTGCCGCCATGCAGAAGGCACAGGTCTTGGAGTACGACCTTCAGGAGAAGCTCAAGGACCAGATGAAGGAGATCGTGCCGCTGAAGTCGATCTATTACCCAGACTTCATTGCTGCCAACCAGGACGAAAGAGCAAATAACTGCTTCAACAGAGTTAACGGTGAGATTCACACCACCGGCAAGTGGAGCCACGTCGAGACCATCAGAAAGGATATCCGCGAATTCAAGGCCGCCAACAAGCTCGACAAGGTCATCGTGCTGTGGACGGCCAACACCGAGAGATACGCTGATGTGGTGTCAGGTGTGAACGACACGGCAGAAAACCTGCTCGAGTCGATTAAGAAGGACCACGAGGAGATCGCGCCTAGCACGGTTTTTGCCGTGGCCAGCATCCTGGAGCACGTCCCGTACATCAACGGAAGTCCGCAGAACACCTTCGTTCCTGGAGTCATTGAGCTTGCCGAGAAGAACCGCACCTACATTGGCGGAGACGACTTCAAGAGCGGCCAGACCAAGCTGAAGTCTGTGCTGGCACAGTTTTTGGTCGATGCGGGTATTCGGCCAGTTTCCATTGCGTCATACAATCATCTGGGAAACAACGACGGATACAATCTCTCGTCGCCAAGACAGTTCCGGTCCAAGGAGATCTCCAAGGCGTCTGTGGTGGACGACGTGATTGCGTCGAACGAGATTTTGTACAACGACAAGCTGGGCAAAAAAATCGACCACTGCATTGTGATTAAGTACCTGAACGCAGTTGGAGACTCCAAGGTTGCAATGGACGAGTACTATTCCGAGCTGATGTTGGGAGGCCACAACAGAATCAGCATCCACAACGTTTGCGAGGACTCGTTGCTGGCCACACCTTTAATCATCGATTTGCTGGTCATGACCGAGTTTTTGTCCAGAGTCACCTACAAAAAGGTCTCTGACGACAAATATGCCGACATGTACTCTGTGCTGAGTTTCTTGAGCTACTGGCTCAAGGCTCCGCTTACCCGGCCGGGCTACCAGGCTATCAACGGGCTCAACAAGCAGAGACAGGGTCTGGACAACTTCTTGCGTATTCTTATTGGTCTCGAGCCTTTGGACGAGCTTAGGTTTGAGGAGAGACTGGTGTAATTTAACATGACTTAATTTCAAATTCTTCCAAGCACTCAATTACCGTTTTGAGGTTCTCGATGGTGTTATTTGCCGCGACCCTGATCACCCTCTCGGAAACTCCGTCGAACGTGATGGTGAGGACGTTGTCGTCGACGGTGTAGACGGCCTGCAGCTCGCTGGGCTTGAGCGTCGGGTCGGGCTGGAGCGAACCCTGTGCGATGCGGGCCTGTTTTGCCGAGCAAAATGGGATCCGGTACGATCTAGACGGTCAGATAACAAAGATATGGTCTACTTACAGTCTGTGAGAGAACACCATAAGAGAAAAAATGTTGCACAGCCCGTTTTGAGAAGGAAATAACCGTAGCCTATATCAGTCACTCCTCGCACCGCAACGATTCTGCAATGATTGCGACTTCCTAATCCAGCCTTACAAATTCAAGCAACCCAATTGGCCCCACAAACGCAGCAAGTCCAAAATATCTGCTCGACCAGTTCGTGGTTTTTGCTGTACCCCGGCGGGTGAACGATGCAGAGTGTTGTTTGTTGAACACAATTGGTCATCAGCACCCAGTATGGATCTCGTGATTGGAGAGCAACTGTAGAGTGCCTCTTATTAATTATGCACCCAAGTCCAGAAACTCTCCTCAGATATGTCAGCAATTTTGCAACTAGTAAAATAATAGTCTATGCATGCAGGCGGGGGCAACGATAATATTCGAAGCCTAAGCAAAAATATATAAAGGCTCCTGGCCGCACCCCAACTCGGCTAATCACTGTTGCACAAAATGTCAAACCCCCCTGTTTTCACTACTTCACAAGGTTGTCCCGTGTCGGATCCCTTCACCACCCAACGGATTCCTCTGGATTCCACAGGCTACAAGTATGCCCCTCCAATTGGTCCATTGCTCTTGCAGGACTTCAAGCTCATTGACACACTCTCCCACTTTGACAGAGAAAGAATTCCAGAGAGAGTGGTGCACGCAAAGGGTGCTGGAGCTTACGGTGTGTTTGAAGTGACCGACGACATTACCGATGTTTGCAGTGCCAAATTCCTCGACACTGTTGGAAAGAAGACCAGAATTTTCACAAGATTCTCCACTGTGGGTGGAGAAAAGGGTTCTGCAGACACAGCCAGAGACCCTAGAGGATTTGCTACCAAATTTTACACGGAAGACGGAAACTTGGACCTTGTGTACAACAACACGCCAATCTTCTTTATCAGGGACCCAATCAAGTTCCCCCACTTTATTCACACCCAGAAGAGAAACCCGGCCACCAACTTGAAGGACCCAAACATGTTCTGGGACTATCTGACGGCCAATGACGAGTCTTTGCACCAAGTCATGTATTTATTCTCCAACAGAGGTACCCCTGCCTCGTACAGAACCATGAATGGTTACTCTGGTCACACCTACAAATGGTACAACTCCAAGGGCGAGTGGGTGTATGTGCAGGTTCACTTTATTGCCAACCAAGGCGTGCACAACCTGCTCGACGAGGAAGCTGGAAAGTTGGCTGGAGAAGATCCAGACTACACCACTAGGGACTTGTGGGAAGCAATTGAGAAAGGAGACTATCCATCGTGGGAATGTTACATCCAGACCATGACTCTTGAGGAGTCCAAGAAGCTGCCATTCTCTGTGTTTGACTTGACCAAGGTCTGGCCACACAAGGACTTCCCATTGAGACACTTCGGCAGATTCACTCTTAATGAGAACCCTAAGAATTATTATGCCGAAACGGAGCAGATTGCCTTCTCTCCTTCGCACACAGTTCCTGGAATGGAGCCTTCGAACGACCCTGTCTTGCAATCGAGACTGTTTTCGTACCCAGACACACACAGACACAGACTTGGAGCTAACTATCACCAGATTCCAGTCAACTGTCCATTGAAATCGGGATCGTTCAATCCTATCAACAGAGACGGTCCTATGTGTGTTGATGGCAATTTGGGCGGCACGCCTAACTACGCAAACGCTTACAACTGTCCTATTCAGTACGCTGTGAGCCCTAAGGCATCTGGCAACAAGCCAGACGAAAAGTATTCTGGAGAAGTGGTTCCATACCACTGGGAACACACCGATTATGACTACTTCCAACCAAAGATGTTCTGGAAGGTTCTTGGCAAGACGCCGGGCGAACAGGAGTCGCTTGTTAAGAATGTTGCAAACCATGTTTCTGCCGCTGACGAGTTCATCCAGGACCGTGTTTACGAGTACTTCTCGAAGGCTGAGCCTGTTATTGGAGAGCTGATCAGAAAGAAGGTTCAGGAGCTCAAAAGAAAGGCTTCTTCTCCATCCAAAATATAATCACGAATAAGTATTTATTGAATGACTATTAGTATATTTTTCATTATCTGCCTGATATTTTTTTCTCGTGATTATAGCTTCCTTATCTGGCAGTCCTGTCCGCCGTATCATCCTTCCTAAAACAGCACGAGATATCGGTGCATTATAAGAAGCGTATTTTTCCAATCTATATCTTTATTTTTCATCATGGCTTGTGGATGTTCCGGTAACAAGAGGACGCAGACCACCACCGTCCAGCGTCCACAGAATCTCATTTCTGAAAAGTCGTCGAAGCCATCAACCTGCTGTGGCGGCAAGGAGGAAACCAGGTGCAAGTGCGGATCTGCTTGCAAGTGTCCAAGCTGTAACACCACCAAGTAAGTATTGACTGATTCATCATGCTAACTCCCAGACTGTGAACAGTTTGTCCGGATGTGTTCAAATCATATAGAAGAAGAGTTCTTAACGATAGCAACTTTTACCATCCTCCTACGCGAATTCATTTTTATAAGCTTATGAATAATTTCTCTACTATACGCTAAAATTCGTAGCCATTTTTTCCCTAGTTATTTTTCCCTTCCGTTTTTTTACCCCACCGCAATTGCTATGTTAAAATTTAGCCATAGACATACGAGCGGTTTGACCAGGCGGGCGGCAATGATGGCCAGGTCGTTTGCCACGGTCGAAGATACACCCAACCGAGTTTACGGGGGTCTCGCAGATCAAGACAGGATCTTCCAGAACTTGTATTTGGGGAACTCCAAGAAACACGGAACCCCCAGCTACGATCTCAAGACTGCCATGAAAATCGGCGATTGGTACAAGACTAAAGAAATTCTGCTCAAGGGAGACACGTGGATCATTGATGAGATTAAGGCGTCCGGTCTGCGGGGACGTGGTGGAGCAGGGTTCCCCAGTGGGCTCAAGTGGTCATTTATGAATCCTCCCGGATGGAATAAAAACGTCGGGCCTCGGTATCTGGTTGTCAACGCAGACGAAGGTGAGCCTGGGACCTGCAAAGACAGAGAAATCATGCGCAAGGAGCCTCATAAGCTCGTTGAGGGGTGTCTTGTTGCAGGCAGAGCTATGAATGCAACCGCAGCGTATATTTACATCAGGGGAGAGTTCTACAACGAGGCAGTGACCTTGCAAAACGCTATCAACCAGGCGTACGAGGCCGGCTTTCTAGGGCCTGATGCCTGCGGATCTGGCTTCGCTTTCGATGTGTATATCCACAGAGGAATGGGAGCCTATGTGTGCGGGGAGGAAACTGCGCTCATCGAGTCTCTTGAAGGAAAGGCAGGCAAGCCGAGACTGAAGCCGCCATTCCCTGCAGGCGTGGGACTTTTTGGACGTCCTAGCACGGTTACCAACGTCGAGACGGTGGCAGTGGCGCCTACCATCTGTAGGCGTGGTGGAAAATGGTTCAGCAGCTTTGGCCGCGAGCGTAACTCGGGCACCAAGTTGTTCTGCATTTCGGGAAACGTGAACGAGCCTTGCACAGTTGAGGAAGAGATGTCGATCTCCATGAGGGAGTTGATAGACAAGCACTGTGGTGGAGTCAAGGGCGGCTGGGACAACCTACTTGCGGTGATTCCGGGCGGGTCTTCGACTCCTATTCTGAACAAGGAGACCTGCGACGATATCTTGATGGACTACGATGCACTCAGAGATGCCGGATCAGGATTGGGTACGGCAGCAGTCATTGTGTTCAATAAGCAGGCCGACGTCTTGCGTGGCATTCAGCGGCTCTTGGCTTTCTACAAGCACGAAAGTTGCGGTCAATGCACTCCATGCAGAGAGGGCTCTACTTACCTGTCGAAAATGATGGACAGATTCTACGTTGGTCAGGCCCAGGAAAAGGAGATAGATAAGGCATTGGAGCTGACCAAGAAGGTGGAAGGCCACTCTATCTGTGCCATGGGTGAAGCGTTTAGCTGGCCGTACCAAGGACTTGTGAAGAATTTCAAGCCTTTGATGATCGAGCGAATTAGAGAATACAAACGGCAGAATGGACTCGAAGACGGTGGCATGCAGTACGGTGGGTGGCATGATTCTGGTAGAGTCAAGGATGGCGAGGTTGTCAACAATCCAATGCCTAAAGAGGCATTCCATGGCCATTGAGCTGCAGGCCGCATATTCAAGTAGGTAACTTATTTATTTTTAGACCCTTTTATTGGACCCAACTTTTTTCACTTGGGAACCATGTTCCAAGATTTATGAACGTTAATCAATAAAAAAGGCTTAGATTTTTTTTCATCTTTATTAGCATGAAGGCGCACAAAATTTTGGCTCTGGCAGCCGTTTTAGCCTCTGTAAATGCTGTGTATCCTCCGGTTTCGGGAGACAAATCGATCAGCGATGCAGATCTGGTGACGATCCAGGCCACGGAAGCAAAGGACGACAAGAAGCTGGATCAACATCTGGAAAACCTCAAGGCCGGAGCAGCAAAGGGCTCAGAGGCATTGAACGCTGAAGCAGAATCTCCGCGCCACTCAGAGGTGTTTTTCATGTCGACGTCAATGATTGTGGTCAGCGAGATTGGCGACAAAACGTTTTTGGTGGCCGCGTTGATGGCGATGAAACACCCAAGAATGGTGGTGTTTTCCTCCGCTCTGGCTGCTTTGGCCCTCATGACAATTCTCTCAGGTGTTGTGGGGCATGTTTTGCCTAGCCTGATTCCTCATCGTGTGACGCAGTTTTTGGCAGGTGTGCTGTTTGTTGTTTTCGGAGTCAGCTTGCTTAGAGAAGGCTTGGCCATGTCGAAGAACGCAGGAATAGACGAGGAACTCGCGGAGGTCGAGGAGGAGATTGAGGTTTCGACGCTGAATCAGCGTTCGGGAAGTTTGGAAGAGGCCGCCGTGCCTGGCGCAGTTGCGAGAAAACCGATCTGGAAGGAGGCCCTGTCTCACGTCTCCAACCTTGCATCTTATATTTTGTCGCCGGTCTGGGTGCAAACGTTTGCAATGACCTTTTTGGGCGAATGGGGAGACCGCTCGCAAATTGCAACCATAGCCATGGCTGCCGGCTCTGACTACTGGATGGTTATTTTGGGAGGCGTCGTTGGTCACGCACTCTGCACGGGCATGGCGGTGATTGGAGGACAATTGCTGGCCACCAAGATCAGCATGCGCAGTGTCACTTTAGGAGGGGCCATTGCGTTTTTCATCTTCTCCGTGCTGTATTTCTACAATGCCTACTACGACATAGAGTCGTAGAAGCGGTATATTAATTATTAAAACTTTTAGTATCACTGATTGCTGCTCTTTCGGAGCTGCCTAATGGCACTTTGGGTTTGTTGATGCAGCGCCTCGAGCTCAATTTTTAAATCGTCCTCGTACTCTTGTATCATCTCATCGTCGTCTCTGTGCTGGATTTCGGGCGACTGCGAGCGTCGACCAGCCACAACAGCCTGTCTATCGTGTTTGGGTCTCTTTGTGTCCGGCACAGCTTCCAAGGTTCTGTCCTCGTGGAGGTCCTCAAATCTCTCTCGAGACATGTAGATCGGGAAAAACTGCTTATTTAATTTAATTTATTTTATTCTTTTTAATGTTTGGTGCCTCCATTCGCAGGTTTTCGAGTTTCTCGCCGAAACTTAACACGCCGCATTTTGATACACATTCCTTTGTCCAACAGCTCAGAAACTCAGGCTTCGACGCCAAAAAGGCAGACGCGGCTGTGGAAATTCTGAGCAAAGCCATTAACGATGGCATCGACAAGTATGCAGCAAATCTGATAACCAAGGAGACGTTAAACAAGATGTCGTACCAGCAGAAAGTGGATTTTGCCAAGCTGAAGGGTGAGCTTCAGATGATCGATAAGTCGGAGTTCAACAGTCTAAGGAACGAACACGAACGACTACGCAGCGACTTGGAAAAAATGCGCACGAAGTTCAAAGAAGAGATGAACAAGAGTTTGTCGGGAGTGAGGCTGGACTTAAATCTCGAAAAAGGACGGGTGCGCGAGGAGAACTCGATCTACGATCTAAAGATTAAGGAAACCGACACGAGAATCGACGAGGAAATCGCAAATATGAAGGTCCAGATCGAGTCTGTGAAAACGCAGGTGATGCAGTGGCTTTTTGGTGTTTGTACTGGTACGTTTGCCCTGGTGCTGGCATATGTTCGGTTGATGAGTTAACGAGTTGATTACATATCTCTATTATAGCTTGAAAAGCTCCTTCAAGATAGCCTGAGTGTCCTCAGGGTTCTTGACCGCATGTCCGATAGTTCTCTCGTCCGTGTAGATCTCGTAGTCGTTACCGCCCTTGTAGGCCTTGTCGCCAAAGAAGTGGATCTGCTCAAAGCCCTCGCTTTCGATGTGACGCAGACAATAGGTCTTGTCCCAGCCGGTAGGGAAAACGTCGAAAGAAATCTGGCCACCAATGGAGTAGGTCAGAGGCAAGTCTGGGAAATTGTCCTTAAGAGCCTGAACCATCTTCTCTCTGATCTTGTGCTCCAAGTCGTACTTCTCGTAGTCATTTCTCTCCTGGGTGGAGGCGTTTCTTCCAATTGGCGAAACGTTGACCATACCCTTTCTAAATTCAATAAACGTTCCTCTTCTGACTGGCAGGTCCAGATCGGCAAGGTATCTCAAGATAAACTTGGTCAGCTCGTTGTACTTCTCTTCGCCAATCCAGCCAATAAAGGATGCAGACGGAAGCGCTTGTCCAAGCTTGTAGGCGGTCAGACCGTTCTCACTGAAACAGAAATCAAATTGGTCCAAAACGTCGGAGCCCAGCTGCTCGACCTGCTTGGAAAAATCACTTCCTCCAACAAATCCAATAACACACTTCTTTCTCAGGGCCTGCAAAGTAGCCTTCATCTCTGGCGAGATGCTGAGTCTGGCTGGAGTCAGGGTTCCGTCAACGTCGAAAAGACAGATGGTCTTTGGCTGTTCTCTATCGGCAAAGGACATGGTATTTAAATTTTACGTGTCTAAATTTTTTTCGCTTACGTGGTTCCGGTTTATTTCTGTGCGTCAGTGCATGTCTCGATAATCCATCATCCAGGACATCAACGACGCGATCGAGCACGTTTTACCAGCCCCAGCGCAATAAAGAGCATTCCTAGCAACAAGTACGCGTTTGCCGCGACGTTCTGGAATAGACTGCCGCCAAGCGACCCCAGACTGGCAAGGTTCTCGCGCCGTCTGTTTGTTAGCAGAAACAGGTAATTCACTAGTCCAGCCGCGTTGAGCACAGATAGTGCTTTCTGCAGATTTTCGATTGACACACCTCTGCACCAGTAAATCAGCCACCCCATAGCCATGACCAGAGACTGGCCCCAGCGCGGCTTTTTCGCGAAGCTAAGCATCAAAAACACCACAAGCACGGCCTGCGCAGTCTGGATGGCGTACTCGACAACTTTGAGTCCGTTCTGGCTCCGTATTCCGTAAACAATCTGCACTATGTTAGAGACCAGCGTGATTATGTAACTCAAGATCGCTGTGGAGCTGGCTGCCTTTCTGTGCTTTGCAAGGTTCAACAGCTGTGGAAGCAAAATCCCCGAGCGCAACACCAGCTCCGCAGTTTTCTGGGCGAATAGTTGGAGGTACAACTGGTTGCGGCGATCGAACGGCCGCAGATCGTAGATTAAGGAATAGTAGATCTCGGGCCCATATATCTGAATAAGGGCGTTTTCCAGCCATGGCGGAATTAGGGACGTGTAAGGTCGCAGAAGTTCTAAATATGGCTCGAGCAACGATTGTAAGTCTGACATGAATAATTAAATTTATAATTTTAATTTTAGTTTGATGGTTGATTCTGCGCAGCAAAAGACGCTGGCGGCGTTCAAAAAAGAGGTCCAAGTGATTGTCGATGACGTTGAGTACGACGAACTGTTTGGGTACCAATTGAGCAGAGGCGAATTTTTCGATGAAGAGGCTTATGAAGGGCTGCTCATTAAGCTTTTGACAGCATACGACTGGGACCTCCATGCTGCCGAAGACAGTCTAGAGAAGATTCTGGAATGGCGCAAGGAGTTTGACCCCTTGAGTGCTGCCTTTGTCGAGGACCACGAGTCAAAATACGACGACATTGGATTTATCACTTACGATCCTAATGGCAAGGCGTTGGAGAAGGTGGTGACATGGAATCTTTACGGTAAGGTGAAGAATGCCAAGGAGATCTTTGGCACTGACGACTCAGACACTGCGGGTCAAAATGCGTTCCTTCGATGGAGGGTAGGCTTGATGGAGCAAAGCGTGCAGCTTTTGGACTTCAAAAGCCCGGAAAACGACTACATGGTGCAAGTGCACGATTACAAGGGTGTTTCGCTCTTCCAGAGAGACGCACAGGTGAAGAAGACCACTAAGAAGGTCATTGAGGTGTTCAGGGACTTCTATCCGGAGTTATTGTCCAAGAAGTTCTTTGTAAATGTTCCAACGCTGATGATGTGGGTTTTCAACGTTATCAAGCCTTTTGTGGCCGAGAAGACGCGCAACAAGTTTGTTGTGTTAAGCAACGGCTCCGATCTTGTGAAACATCTGGACCCGAAAATGTTGGGGGCAGAGTACGGCGGCCAGGTCAGTAAGGGCACTCAGAGCCTCAAGTTCCTGTTCAAGGAGAGCAAGACGAAGTACACTCCCTACACGGCGCATCTCGTTGGCCAGCGTATTGCCTCAGAAATTGACTAAGCTGATGCACATTAAATATTTATTTGTATACGAATAATAGTGTAAAATAAATTGCAATCATCTTTTTTTGTCTCTTGTTAATGAGAACCATTTAGTCTAATCTATGGAATCATACCCTCGCGACTCGCCGTCGCCTCGCCACACGCCGTCGCCACGTGGACGGCTTGATTCCATGTTTTACACGGGCGGGAGATCGCATATTCCGTCGAGATCCGTGTCGCCTCTGGATGTGGACAGTCCTTCAATAGATAGAGAAATACATCAGCACGCGGAGCAGGAGCACCTTTCGCAGGTGACGTCGCGCAATCCAGCGGCCGTGATGGAGCTCGACCTGGACTGCAACGTCAAGTTCCTAAGCAAGACCTGGGAGTCCACAGTGGGAACGAAAATTAGCAAGATTATAGGGCGCCCTCTGAGCAATATAATACTGGGCGAAATCGAGGACAAGCAGGTCTTTAACAAGGCCACTAGCATCATGATGACCGATGACGACACCTACCGCGTGAGATTTATTGTTGCGACGAATCTACAAAACGCCTCAAGAGAATCGGAAAACACCGATCAAGAAACCGATTCCTCAGTTTCTGACGATGACTCCGTGAGTGTGCACTCGGAAAACTCCAGCATATCGACAGACGGCAATTGTATCGAGCTGGAAGCTCAGGGCGTTCTGATACACGACAAAAACCGCCAACCCTCGCATTCAATGTGGATTGTCAAGCCGTGGGTGCCGTTTGCCGGCCAAACGCTAGCTCTTCCGGAAGAGCTGATCTTGAGGCTCGGCTTTGGAATCAACCTGTTTGAGGCATACTTGTTCCAATTGACCGACATGGGCATAACTGACGAGGAAAACCTGCCGCCTCCGGCCCAGGAGCTGTGTCGCATATGCGAGCAGCGAGTGCCTAACTGGTGGTTGGAATGTCATACAGAGCTATGCCTAGTGGAACACCGTGCAGAGGATACCGTGCAACAAAAACAGGAAGAACTCAGCGAGCATAGGAACCTGTTGCAAAATGTCCTTGACACTCTCACCAAACGACAGTTGCAAAACTCGAAAACTCCGCCTTTGGTCCCTATGAATTCTAGCTCTTCGGTATCCAGCAGCAGCAGCAGCTCCTCCAACAGCTCCTCAGGGAGCTTTGTGTCGATAACCGAGTACAAAGGCCATTCTATTCCTCTTTCCGCGTCAAACGAAACTGGAAGTTTGATACGCCGAAAAAGTGTGGGCAGTCTGCTCCCCGCCAGAAGGTTCCCGTTCAAAAATCTGGATATTCTTATCCAGTACTGCGATGAAGCTTTGAAGATAAATCCTGGAGAGATCCGCACCAACGACAAAAAGTCTGATGAGTACACAATCTCGTTCTCTCCCGACAGTGAACGTGCGCTTGCCACTTTAAACACAATCGAAGTTCCCGAGTCCAGCGACCAAGCTATAAAGCTGCTTACCGAGGACACCGACTTTGTTGTCAAACAGAAAATTGAGTCCATTGAGAGGTACGCTCACATACTGCAATATGTGGATAAAATTACCAAAGAGACCGACGAGATGGTCCTGAATGTTGTCAAGGAAACGATTCGAAAAATACAAGAAGACGCTTTGGAAGAGCCTCTGCATATCCAGTCTCCAAGGCCCGCTTCCAAGCTACAATCAGGAAACATTTTGGAGACAGAGAGCGATTTGCGGCTGAATTCGGTGTCTTCTAGTACTGGTACTTTTTCTCCAGCGTCTGACGGCCATTTGACACCAGCAATCAGTGTTTCTGGGGACGAGTCTGCCAAGACAATTCAACGCAATAACTCTCCTGGATACAACTCACCTCGCAGACCGCTTTCTCCTAGTATTATGCTTCCTATGAGCTCGATCCAACGCAACACAAAAGCGCACATGAAGCGCCCTAGTGTCAATTCTGGATCGGGATCAAACACGCCAATATCCTCGCCGCTTTTCTTATCGACTGAAGTCCCGTCATCTTCTTCTTCTGCTGTTGACCGTCCACAGCTATCGCCATTGCTCGTGCCTCAGAGTTCTAAACAGAGCGCCCCTTCAATCAAAGACTACGAAGTGATCAAGCCCATCAGCAAAGGTGCATTTGGTTCTGTGTTCCTTGCCAAGAGGAGGTTGACAGGAGAATACTTTGCTATCAAGGTGCTCAAGAAAGCAGATATGGTGGCCAAGAACCAGGTTACAAATGTGAAAGCCGAGAGGGCCATCTTGATGGCGCAAGCTAACTCGCCATATGTGGCTCAACTTGTTGCAACGTTCCAGAGTACAAATTATTTGTACTTGGTGATGGAATATCTCAACGGGGGTGATCTGGCTACCCTTTTGAAGAATATGGGCTATCTGCCTGAAATCTGGGCGCGGAGGTACATTGCAGAGGTGATTGTTGGTGTTGACGACTTGCATTCCCGGGGTATCGTCCACCGTGACCTAAAGCCAGATAATTTGCTTATCGATCGCAACGGGCATATCAAGCTCACAGATTTTGGTCTTAGTCGAATGGGACTGGTCAAAAGACAGAAAGACCCTCATTCGGATGTCATTGAAGATCCGTTTGTCAATCCGCAAGCGGCTTCGTTGGTGACCAAGAAAACCGCCAGCATCACTCCGTTTTCGCTATCGCCATGTTCGCCACTTGTTACACCGACAACAAGCACACTGCCTGCTTTTGAGGAGGTCGAGCCCGTTACTCTTGGAAGTGGCAGCTCTTCTCCTTTGCTACGCCCACTGACCAGAAGATCAACGTTGCAACCGTACTTCGCCCTGAATAAGGAGGACACACAAACTGAAATTACCAATTATGCTCTCTTCGATCCTCAGAAATCAGCAGAGACTCGAAAGTTTGTCGGAACGCCTGATTATCTAGCACCCGAGACGGTTGCCGGTCTGGGCCAAGATGAAGCTAGTGATTGGTGGTCTATTGGATGCATCCTGTTTGAGTTTTTGTTCGGGGTTCCTCCATTCGCGGGAAACAGTCCAAAGGAAGTATTTGAAAATATCCTCCACGGCCAGATCCAATGGCCAAATCTATCTCCCGATGAATTTCAGGAGTATTGCTCTTTTGCTGCCAAAAACCTAATTACCCAGCTGCTTGTGAAAGATCCAACCCAGAGACTTGGAAGTGGTGGGTCTCATGAAATAATGCAGCATCCTTATTTCAAAGGCATCAACTGGGATACGCTATTCATTGAGGAGGCCTCGTTTGTTCCAAGCAGCGTCGACCCGGAATCCACTGAGTACTTTGACGACCGAGGAGCACAGCTCAGCGCATTCCCTCAGGATGAGCTCAATGAGGATGACAATCCAGAAGCAACACTGGAAGCAAACACTTTGCCAGTCACCTCCAGTTCCTCTTCAACCACGCTCGATTCACCCAAAACCAGTTTCTCCAAAGGCTGTGTGACGGGAAAGAGAGAAAGAAGAGGCTCAAGACTGAACGATAGCGGCGGCTCTTCCGAATTTGGCTCTTTCCACTTCAGAAACCTTGCTATGCTGGAGAAACAGAATAAGGACGTCATCAACAGACTGAAAAATGAGCATATCGAACACTTTGCGCCGTCCCCAAGCTCTATGGAAAGCTCACCCTCGGCACCTGCTACTCCTGGTGCCACAACTGTTCCTCTGGCAACTCGTCCGCGTGGTCTGTCTTCTGCCAGTGGCCAACTCTTGACTCCCTTCAAACGCCCATCGTCTCCGAGTATTGTGAAAGAGAAAATCTCGCCTCTTCTGCGCCACGCGTCCTTGGCTAGTGATGTTTCTGATGAGATGAAACAGGGGTCTCCTGTTTCCCGTGCAGTGCACAGGAAGGGATACAGCACCGATTCAAACTCCCCTGCTGCGCGTTTGCTGTCCAAGTCTTTCTCCAGGACAGTGAGTGACTTCTCACCTTCTTCATCCGATAACGAGGACCGCTCAGGTCACTTGTACCAAAGAAGAAAACGATCATCGAAACGAGCACTTCGCACTTCGTCGTCTGCTACAGACGAAGCCTCGCATGCGCTACAGAACATGATGATTAACTTCGACGTTCTATTGTGCGAGCCTATTCCTATTCACCGTTACTCTATCGAGAACAACCTCGACCGTCTTGGCTGTGACGTTGTTGCTGTCTCTTCTGGGTCTGAGCTAATCAAACGTGCCACCGCAGACATAAAATTCGATCTGATCCTGACCTCGACAGAACTCCACAAGCTCGATTGTCCGGACCTGGTCAAGCTAATCAAACATACTTCCACTGCTAACTCGGAAACAATATGTGTTGCCCTGACATCTTTCTACCGCGATGCAGTCAACACGGGTGTCTTTGACTATATCATCGAGTATCCGATCACCATGGAGAAACTCAAGACTCTTCTGGACTGGTTCCGTTCGCTTAAGCGGCGCGAGGAGGAGGTTATTGTAACCGACACGGAGTGATGGCTCTTCTATAGTCTGAATAAATCATGCGCCCTTTACGAACTTGACTGTAGCTCCCAAACTTAATGCCACCAACGCGAACAATACCAGTTCGCCGTTACGTTTCGTTGGCTTGCACTCCTTGATCGCCTTGTTCAGGCTGAGAGCCATGGCCTTAGACGAAAAGAGCTTCTCGACACGGTCCTGGGCCCGTTTGGCAAGTTGCGTAAGGTCAGTTTCCGTTAACGTCTGGACATGTTCCATGTACTCTACCCAGCGGTCTTCCACAAGCCCGACAAGGTACCCTGTGAACTCCTTGTGGTCATACGGCACAACAGTTTCGGTAGGGCCGCCGGTAGCTTCCGCAAGGACTGGTTTTCCAAGTCTCATAGCCTCAACAGGAACAATTCCAAAATGCTCGAAAGAGGGCGTGTATATCAGCAGCTGAGATCTGGCAAGAAGCGCATTTTTGGTGGCGCTGCTGATCGAAGGCAGGAAAAAAACCTGTGTGTTTCTAGGAGCCACAATGAGTTTTCCTCTGATGGTGATCGAAGGCAGGCTAAGTTTTTCGCAAAGTGACTCGAGCTCTATCAAATAATGCACATTTTCGAACACACGGGGGTCGTACCCGCCTGCGATGACGAGCTTATGATTGGATTCGGTCTTGGTGACGAACTCGTGGTATTTTCTGATTGCCAGAGAAATATTCTTTTTTCTCTCGAACCGATTTATGGAGAGGAAGAATGGACTCTCTTTGAAAAAGTTGTCCACCTCCTTGAGAGACGCCTCTTCTAGGGAAATATCGCCTACGCAGGGATACACCACGTTGAAAAATTCGGTTTTCAGGCTTTTGAATTCTTTTTCAACCGTCTTTTTCGTGAACTCTGAGTTGACAAGTACCTTATCTGCGAACCTCATTGAAAACTCTTCTATAGTATCAAATACCAGCCTGTAGATTTTTCTAATCAGCCCCGAGTGAGACGCAAGCAGCTTATCTGGGAAATGGCAATAGAATATGATCTTTGTTTGTGCACCCTTGAATAGGTAGATCAATGGAAGACAGTAAGATAGCTGGTCGACAAACACCACGTCAGTTTTTTTGAGGGTCCCATTGAGCACCAGCACAGACACCAGGTACAACTGGCGCAGAAATGCAAACAGAATCGCAAACTTTCCCAAAATATGCGTTGGCAAGAAATCCCCGTGCACTTTTGTCTTCAGCCGATTTGAGGCGACCTCCTCAAAGCAGTGCGACTTATCGCAGTGAGATGTATACACAGTGACCTGATTCCCAGGTTGCAGGGCCATTGCAGCATCGACAACAAGCCTCTCTGCACCGCCGATCCCTAGATCAGGGTGGATAAATATAATATTCATATAGGAAAATAATAATATATAAATAAAAATAATTATTTCATGCTTGTGCCTCCAGACAACTTTGCGTTTGTCGAGGACGGTCTTTATCGCTGTTCGGCGCTCGACGCCATCAACGCCCCTTTTTTGGAAACGCTTGGGCTGTCTACTATTGTTTGGCTCGATGAGGAAAAACCGCCTCGCGCAATCAATCAGTATATCGAGGACAACCATGTGCGCCTGTGCCACCTAAAGGAGTCCAGTGTCATTCCTGAAGATACCGACAGCATGCGGTTCCAGGATTGGATGGTTTTGAGGCCGACATTGGTGGCAGAGACATTCCAGATCCTTCTGGACTACCAGACGTACCACGATTGTCTGTTGGTGGACAGAAGCGAGGTAGTGATCGGGTTGCTAAGACGTATCCAGCGATGGAGCTACTCGAGTATTTCCAATGAATACAGGCTCTTTGCCAACAACAAGGCTAACTATGCGGTGGAAAATTACTTGGAGCTTGTGAACATCGAACTGGTGCCTTACGAGAGAATGGCGGATCAGGACGACGAGGACGAGGAGACCACGGTGGTTGAGGAGCCAAAGAGCCTGGAGAAAGACCTGAGTATCAGCCCGCACCTGTCTGTATCGACGTCGCCGCAGATCCCGAAGACGCTGCTCAAAATGGTGGAGATGCGTCGCCAGAAACGGAAGCACAGACAGGAGAGACAACAAAGCATCAGCTACTCAGGAGTGAGTTTCTACAAGCCGGCAGGAACGGCGTCGGTGCGCGTGAGGCTGCCCAGGGAAGAGAACTTGCCGGCCTGGTTTATTGAGCTGAGAACAAGGTGGGAGCAGGAGGCCTGATAAAAAACTTGATAGGTAGAAATAATAAGCCTAATAAATTTGCCATGACCGATTCAGAACTAATTGTATGCGCGTTGGCGGACTGGTTGATTTGGTAAAAAACCGCCTGCACACCTTCGACCTCGCATAAAATTTCCACTTTGCAATTTTCATATCTTTCTTCAACCATGACTCAGAAAGTGCTCCTTCTCGGCTCTGGTTTCGTCGCCAAGCCAACTGTCGACATTCTCGCTAAACAGAAAGACATCGAAGTTACTGTCGCATGCAGAACTCTCTCGAAAGCCAAGGAATTGGCAGGCTCTGTTGCCAACGCATTGTCGTTGGACGTTACTGACCAAGATGCTCTGGACGCTGAGGTCAATAAGTACGATGTGGTGATCTCTTTGATCCCATACATCTACCACGCTGCCGTCGTCAAGGCTGCAATCAAGTCGAAGCACACCAACGTCGTCACCACCTCCTACATCTCCCCTGCTCTGAGAGAGTTGGAGCCAGCCATCAAGGAGGCCGGCATTGTCGTGATGAACGAGATCGGTCTGGACCCAGGTATCGACCACTTGTACGCCGTCAAGACCATCGACGAGGTCCACAAGGCCGGTGGTAAGATCACCTCTTTCCTGTCGTACTGCGGTGGTCTGCCAGCACCAGAAAATTCTGACAATCCATTGGGATACAAGTTCTCGTGGTCTTCCAGAGGTGTTCTCCTTGCTCTGAGAAATCAAGCCACATACTGGAAAGATGGCAAGGTCGAGAAGATTGCTTCCGAGGACTTGATGGCCTCTGCCAAGCCATACTTCATCTATCCGGGATACGCGCTGGTCTGCTACCCTAACAGAGACTCCACTGTTTACAAGGAGCTCTACAGCATCCCTGAGGCCCAGACCGTTATTAGAGGCACTTTGAGATTCCAGGGATTCCCAGAGTTCGTCAAGGTTCTTGTCGACATGGGATTCTTGAAAGAGGATCCAAATGAAATTTTCTCCAAGCCTATTCCATGGAATGAGGCTGTTTCCAAGTACATTGGAGCTGCCTCTCCTTCTGAGAAGGACATTGTTGCCAAGATTGACTCTCTAACCAAGTTCAAGGACGAGGCCGACAGAGAGAGAATTTTGGCTGGTCTCAAGTGGCTCGGCCTGTTCTCCGACAAGAAAATTACTCCTGCCGGCAATCCATTGGACACCCTGTGCGCCACTCTTGAGGAGCTGATGCAGTACGAAGAGGGCGAAAGAGACATGGTCATTTTGCAACACAAGTTCGGCATCGAGTGGGCGGACGGCAAGACCGAGACTAGAACCTCTACCCTGGTCGACTATGGTGTTCCTGGCGGTTACTCCTCAATGGCCAAGCTGGTTGGTGTTCCTTGTGCCGTTGCTGTCTTGCAAGTCTTGAAGGGTGCCTTCCCAGGCCCAGGCCTCTATGCTCCAATGACTCCAGAGATCAATGACCCTATCATGAAGATCTTGAAGGATGAGTACAACATCTACCTGACCGAAAAGACTTTGTAAGAAATTTCATAATTTGATAGATCTTTTGTTTAAAAAGGGGGATAATTAATTTTACATTATTATATATTTTCCATGTTCCGCAAATTTAAAGAGATCTCGTCTGATATTAAGACGTCGATCCGACGCGAAGAGAAAGACGGCAAGCACGAAAACGAGACTGTGGTCCATGTGACTATGGTGAAGTACTTCCGAGAACGAGGCTTACAGCCTCCTGAATGGCTGGAGCCGGATCACCACAATAAAATCGTTCAACACCGATTGTCACTTGACAAGATCCAATCGGGGATCCGCGAAACCAATCATGCAATAATGGGCCAAGTGGAGCATATACCAAAGATCAAAACGTCGCGGTTCAGTCCACAGAAGTCATCGGAGCCGTCTTCCAATGGCATTCCTCAAGCTCCCTTGCCTAGACGCACTACGACAAATAGCAGTGCATCTAAAACTGCTCATAGCATCACATCACGTTTTTCATCAACTCGTGGGAGCCATTCTGCGGGCCAGAGCGTCTCCCGACCAGCAAATAGCAGGTTCAACATCAAGAAGACATAGTGGCCGGGTAACGGCGTCTGACATCACAGGAGTTGTGTTTTTTTACAACACGAAAATTTGTTGTTTCGACATGACGGAGCAGTTTGTCGACAAGAACGAGACGGGACCCGCAAGCACACAGAATCTGCTGGCACATCTTTCAAATGATGTGGAGTTGTATCACAAACGTGTGCAACAGAAAAGACAAATGAAAGAGCAGCTGGACAAAGGCGAAAAAAAGCCGAAGGTGGACGCGTCGGAGCCGGAGAATGCCATCAAAGATGAACATATGCCGCAGGCGGAAACAGACGACATACGCAAGGAGCAAGAAGGTCAGGAGGCATCGAAGATCGATTTGAGCGCTTCGACCTTCATCTCGCCGGGTTTCCCCGTGGTAAACGACTCGCAGACGCGATCACGTGCCTGGACCAAGGCCGAAGACGAAGCTATTGTATACTACAAGGAGGAGATGAAGTACTCGTGGAAAGAGATTGAAAAAATGTTAAACGGCAGACATTCGTGGCAGGCGATCCAGATGCGGTACCTACGCAATCACAAGTCGCGTAACGACTCCTGGTCGCGGTTTATGGAGCTACGGCTTGTGAACGCGATACGAAAGGACTGGGAAAATAGATGGAAGCGGATTAGCAAGGACCTTGGGAACGATCTAACGGTAGAGCGTTGCGTAATGAAAAACATAGAGCTGTGCAAAAAGATGGACGACCCGATTTTTGGCAAAATGTTCTCGAACAAAGAGATCACGCAAGGGTACGACAACCCGAACAACGATATCAAAGACGAGGAGAGCCATCGGAAGTTGATGCTGGTGTACATGGGACTCGATTCAATTAGCTACGAGTCCGATGAGGGAGAGCAGCCGGAGGGGGCGACTGATGAGGGTGCAGAATGAATTTCTATGGCTATTGTACACAGTGATTACACAGAAGGGCTGTGATGCGGCTTTCCGAGCCATGCGACCGGAAATTGGATGCCAGGTAGGCCGCATAGTCTATAGGGAGGAAAATGAGCTAGACATATTTCTAGTGAGGAAAGGATGACGTGAGCCGTGTTTAAGCTCTGCCTCTAGGGTGACCAGGCAGTACCAGGCTCTTCTCTTCTCTTCCGTCAATGTGTGGTACTCCGATGGGTCCTCGACATTGATTTTAAGCTTTAAAGCGAGGCTGATAGCCTGGTCAATTACTTGAATGGCCTCATGAATGCCGCCAACCATCGTGTATGCTCTGACAAGATTTATGTATGAGATAATGTCATCGTGGTCCAATTTGGTTGAACTTTGTAAGAAGCTGTTTGTTTTGAAAAACAACATGTCTAGCAGTCCTAGCGAGGACTCTTTGGAAATAGATGGTGATGGAGAGAGTTGCAAAAGTGCCGCTCCACAGAGAAGCATAGACAGAATGAACCCCTCGTTAATTTTCCGCACTCTGTGTGGATCCGAGGTAAGAATCTGGTTTGGGTTGAGGATCATGACTGGAAACGGAGTTTGAAAGTACAAGTCAATCAAGTCATTTGCAAGAAAATGCGAAATTTGCAGCTGAGAGATGACATGGGACGCTTGATTTAGAATGGGGTACCGGAAAGGCTGCGAGAGGGCGGATGGCGATGGGTGTGGTGACTGGCGGTGTAGTATGTCCTGCTCGTGCTTCATTTCCGGACTTTTATTTTTGGTTGGTTTCCGTCGGATGATTATTTTTGGATAATTCGAGCTGGCTCTGCCTCTTTTTTTCTCTTCCCGAAGATACGTACACACGCTGTTTGTTCTGATACATTGAGAGCAGCGGGGCATTTCGCCCGAGCATTTGGTCCGTTTCTGGTTGCAGAGATCGCAAGCCCTGCGAGTCCTTCTGTATTTCGTCTTTGGGCTGTAGGGCGTCGACTTGGACGAGTCTTCATGAGGAGATGGAGGTTGGTGAACAGGTGTGGATGATGGTGGCTGGTGCGAAGTCTCTGGCTCGGCTATGTAGGCAGGATAGGATGTGTAAGTTACAGGTGGCAGTGGCGCCGTTCTAGTGTGGTGCAGTAGCATGGAGATGGATGGTAATTGCGACTGGGGGAGTGGAGGAGGCAGAGTAGGGGAAGGGAGAACCGTACTCGACTGTAATTGCTCTTGGATCTCCTGAAAAGAAGGTAAACGGGGACGTTCTGGTGCTTCGGAATCTCTGTCAGGTGAACTTGAAGAATTGGATTGCATGACGAAGTGCTAGAGTGTCGGGGTTACCGACACATGCAAAAATGAGAGTACGAATATAAAGCAAAGGGTGTTTGGACTTTTGTTCACGACAGGAACGTTGGATGGTCTTAGAGAGATTTTTTAATGGAAAACGATAAAAAGCATCACGAGAATATATAAAACAGGAGATTTGAATATTTAATTGGGATGCGTTCTACTGCAGCACAATGCGGTGAAGAACATCTCAGCGATTTTCTATGTAATATGTTAGGCATTTGTTAGTTATTTATTGTCTCGGTAAGATTTCAACAATACGGGTGTGAGGAGGTGCTGAAACCGGTATAAACCTGATCGAAAAGGAAGATCAAACGGAAAAAAATTTGCTGTACGTTGTACATAGTAGGCAGTTAAGCGTTGTCGATCTCATTTTAAAATCAGCTTAGTATCATTGTTTTTGCTGCTTCACTGACTGTACTATAGTCAAGCTGTAAATCGCTCACCCCCCAAGGTGCTACTGCCAGGTACCCGTTTCACTAGTACATGTTTCAGCCACATATTTAAGAATCGGGCGAAGTTCGAGCGCGTTCGCAAAATCGGCCGCACTCCAAATAGGCTCAGTTGTTTTTTCCCCCGATTGTGCTCACGCGTCTGTACCTTGTTTTGTGTACCGTTCAAACAGGAAAGAACTATCTTACCCCTAAACCAACGCAGATGCAATTAACAAATTACCCCAGACAACCCAGGAAGACCGCGGCCCTGTTTTCAGCCTCTCCAACCCCATGCACCCCGCCTTGAGGTACCAGTTACAATTGTTTGCTCTTCCCCAGTACCCTTTTTTCTCGCCCCTGCAAGTTTAATTTTAGTCGTAATCACCGAGCCGCAGACTCTCCACTATTATTTTAAGAAATTACAGGGCAATTTTAACCGTTGGCCCTTGTGACATGACCGTTTTTGTGGCCAAACACACAAGCAGTCTAACAGAGCGAGGTGACTGACTCAGAATCCGTACCGCAGTCTGACCAGGAACTCCGGGACTACCTGGTGTACCTCCATGCGAGTCAGGAGAGCCGCGACGAGAGGATTTCGATGCCTGTGCAAAAGTACGGCGCAGTCGCTTTGCAGCACATAAAGAAGCCAGTGGTCCGCTCTTGGTTTATTAATAGCCTGATGCGCTTAATTTCTTCTATAACGGAACGCTCTACTGCATGGACCGAGCGCGGCGGAAGTGGCAAGGGGCGGCTGTTCTTGTATCTGCCCTATGTGGGAATTGTGGCCAAACCGGCTCGTCCGCTAAACGCGAGCCCACTGGCCTGTCAATGCTCAAATAGTTCTTTGCTCTTTGTGCCGATTTGGGAGGCCTTGTCCGATATCAAGGATTTCACGAACTGATACTTCAATGAGGACCTGCTCCAGAAAATCTACATCCTCTGGATTCTTGCACTCCTGCTTGTGTACACCAGTGGTACAAACCATATGCTTGAGTCCAATGCGGCAAAAACAACTGTTGTGGTTTCGTACATTCTGTGCCGTCTCTTTTTGGCCTTCAGTCTGCTAGTCTATTCGATCTACGTTCCCCAAGACGGGCTCCAAAATAATTTGTTCGGCTAGCTGACAATCGTCACGTGCTGCTTGTGGATCCCCGTCATCTTCGTTCCTGTGCGCGCAAAGGCTGGCCTCAGCTTCATGAACCTGTTTCTGCAATTCGTCTCCCTGGTGCTTTTCATACCACCCTTACACCAAGAAGCTGCTCAAGCTGAATTACAGCACGGTCATCAACATCCAGCACGAGGTTGAGCGCTTCGGTGCGTTTTATGTTATCGCCATCGGCGGATTCCTCTACAAAATCGTCGCTACCACGGCAGAGCGCAATTTCGGCCTCGGCTTCACTGAGAAGGTGGGACGCGCCATTATCCTGTGCACGCATGCAGACGGTCCGGAAACACTGCCCTGCTCTGGTTCCGGCTGCACATGCCGTTCATCTCCTCGCTGATTCTTTGTGCTGACTCTGCTGCAGACTTTGCTAAGAGGAAGCGATTGAGAACATCGGACTCTACTTACTTACTACTTCACGCATGCACTGTGTGTGTCCCTGTTATATCCATACAGCCGGGCCACTCTAGACAAGCCCATCGAGGACGAGACCGGCGAGGGCCGCAATTTCTTTAACCATTATCTGCCACAGTTCTGGCTACTGCTGCCCAGACTGCCGGTCGGAGTTATCACACGGGGTCTGAGCACGGCCAAGCTTGAGTTCACCAAGCTTATGGCATAACCGTGGCGCTGCTGGCGGCGCTGCTTGCCTACGAGATCGCCTTGAAGATGGACTCCTGCTGGCGATACAGAGGAGCACAGCCTTATTTTAATAAAATATCTAGCTAATGAATATCCCTGGATACTATTATGATCCAGTGAAAAAAAGGTATTTCAAGCAACAGGGCCAGCCCCAGGCACCTCCAGCCGTTGAACTGGGGCGACAACCGTGGAAAAAAGTGGCTCCAGAGATTCGCGAGGAGAGAAAACCAGAGCTCGCTGACGGGAAGCGGTTCCGGCGAGAGATGTTGTACGATCTGCTTGTGGGCCGCAAGTGTCTTTCAACTGGCCAGTTCCTGCAGCTATTGGACTTCCTACACAAGGAAAAACTTAAGACCGACGACTTTGACCTCGAAACTGCACTCTCGCTCTACACCAAGACCCAAATGCAGTGCTTGGTGAACCAGCAAATAGTGCGTCCTCCTGTGGACTTGGGGCAGTTCATGTGGGCTGCTGAATGTCGCGGGACGCTTTTTGTGGCCACTAGGCTTTATTTGGTGGCTGTGAACGTGAAGTCTCTTGAATTGGCCGAGAACTCGTTCTGGGTTCCGAAACAAAGCGTCCCGAAGCCGCGAGAGACAGTGCTGCAGGTCCAGAGCATTGGCCACTATAGCATGGTTGCACTCGGCTGGAACGTGAACGTGATTGAAGGAGACCCAATTAAAATCAGGGTTTTCAATGCTCGCGGAATTGAGGAACTCGAGTTTGACGACACCTTCAAGAACCTTCGGCACATCCAGGACGCGAGGAACGTGGCTTGTATGAAATGGGTGGATTCAGAGACCGGAATTGTAGGTTTTGAGCGCAAATTACAGGGCCACGGCCGTTTGAGCTGGTTGCACAAAAAAGTCCGCTCGGGGCCCGTGAGTATCGATATCACCCTGTATGAAAACCAGCTGATGGTGGCCATTGGGTACATGAACGGGACTCTTGAGATTTATCGGGAGAAAGAAGAATTTATCGATCATGCGTACGGCGCCAGTGTCCGCAAGGTGCAGTTTCTGCACGTTGACAGTCGGCTGTATTTGCTAGTGAGCGGTCTAGCAAACAAGCTGGTTTTGTTTGCAGTCGACGACGACCCACGACAGCTGTTTCCGCTAGTTGAGTACAAGGAGTACGAGCACAGCTTCTCTACGCAAGAGAACTTTTACGTGCACCATAGCCAGCAGTTTTTTGTGGTCTACACGGACAAAAACAAGAAGATCAAAGTATACTCCATCTTTAGCGCATGGCCACTGCGAGAGTTTGACCATTTGCCGCTGTCGAGCGGCAGCGATCGTTTTCTTTTCGTTGGAGACTCGATCGTCTCTCTACAAAATGGTAGCCTCGATATTTTCAGCTGATGAAAAAAAAAATCATCTGAAAATAATTATTACTCACTCTTGGACATCTAACACCATGGGACTTAGAAAAGCAGGAGTTTTGGGCGCCACAGGTTCTGTTGGCCAGCGGTTCATTCAGCTCTTGAGCAACCATCCACAGTTCGAGCTTGCAGTTCTGGGGGCCTCGTCGCGGTCCGCAGGCAAAAAGTACAAGGACGCTGTCGACTGGAAGCAAACCAGTCTGATGCCGGCCGCTGCTGGCGAAATCGTCGTCTCTGAGTGCACAGTTGAGGCGTTCAAGGACTGCGATGTTGTTTTCTCCGGTTTGGATGCGGACTACGCCGGTCCGATCGAAAAGGCGTTCAAAGAGGCCGGCTTGGCTGTCATCTCGAATGCGAAAAACTACCGCAGAGAAAAAGACGTGCCGCTTGTCGTGCCGACCGTCAACAGCGAGCACTTGGCGATCATCGAAAAGAGAGTCAAGGATGCCGCTGCCGCCGGCCAGAAGAGACCTGGTTTCATTGTTTGCATCTCCAACTGCTCCACCGCCGGTCTGGTGGCTCCACTGAGACCGTTGGTCGACAAGTTTGGTCCGATCGAGCTGCTCACCACCACCACCATGCAGGCCATCTCGGGTGCTGGCTTCTCGCCAGGGTTCCCCGGCATCGACATTCTGGACAACCTGGTTCCATACATTTCTGGCGAGGAGGAGAAGATTGAGTGGGAGACTAAGAAGATTCTTGGAGAGATCGCTGATGACGGCAACAGCGTGAAGAACCTTTCCGACGACGAGATCCGTGTTTCTGCGCAGTGCAACAGAGTCGCTGTTTCCGACGGCCACACAGAGTGCGTTTCTGTCAAGTTTAAGAACGGCGCGCCTTCCATCGACGCGATCAAACAGTGTCTGAGAGATTACCAGTGCGAGGCCACTCTTCTGAATTGTCCGTCTGCGCCAAAACACGCCATCCACGTGCTGGAGGAGCAGAACCGTCCTCAGCCACGGCTCGACAGAGATAGAGACAACGGATACGGTGTGAGTGTCGGCAGGATCAGAGAGGATCCTGTTCTGGACGTCAAGATGGTCATTCTGTCGCACAACACCATCATCGGGGCTGCCGGAAGTGGTGTCCTGATTGCGGAAATCCTCGCAGCAAAGAACGTTATATAGAGCAGTACTAGCTGACATAGGCTGAATCATAATTAAAGTATTTGAGAAGAGACGGAAATACGAGTTGCCGCCAAATACGGACGGGTTATCAGTTTCTGCCACTTATGTAGCGGCCAGAGGTTGTGCAACTGGCCTCGTTTCTCTGTCTGCCCTTATCTGAGTCTCTATTATCTGCAGCTGTGCATCCGACGATCGACGCCAGCCGACCCATATTTCCGCCAAATTTTATGCTAATTATTCTTCATGCCTTACACGCCTCCCAGTCGTCATCCCAGAGCCGACTCCAACCATCAAGCGTTTCGCAATCTTCTTGCCGGCTCGACAGGGCTAGGGACGGACCCGATGGACTCTCCAAACCTGCCCTCCGACTTTGTCACGTTCACCACAGAATCCCCCCAGTCCTACTCATACACCCTTCTGGCCCCAAACTCTCTGGCTCTGAAATTGAGCGTGCTCAAGCGGTCGCTCGAGGTTCTTCTAGACCGACCAGAGCTGCTCTCAAACATATCCATGGAGAACAACGACTACTTTTCCCGGAAAGGCCCGGCTACAGTGCCGCTGCGCAGAACGTCTACCATGACCCTCATGGACAACGTGTTTCGCATGGAGAGACGGGTGTCGCAGTCGTCGATCAAGTCGCTGCCCGGCTCGTCGTCTGAGCCAGAAACACAGGACTCAATTCCAGCCCCCACCCCTACAAACATAGACGAGGAACTGCGGAGGAATTTGAAGGAGATCATCAGTATTTTGGAGATGAAGGAGAATCCGTCGCAGATCAAGCTCGAGAAGGTCGTCGGCCTCCACACGCTGTCACTCAATCCAAAAGGGATCTCCAAAAGCGAGTCATTGCGCAAGAACCTGCTGTACGCCCTAGCAACGCCATTCACAGATAACTCCAACACCCCGGCCCACTCGTACTTGCTGGGCGGCCTGCCAGTGCCGCAGACCAGCCCGTCCACGCTGGGACTCGTGTCGCTGGGAAACAAATTCGGCTCCAGCAGCCGGCAGTTTCATCTCGCCTCTGGCGGGAAGTCCGCGTCGCCCAAGGCCTACTTCACGTGCGAGGCAGAATCGCCGTGGAGCCTCAAGAACGCGAACGACTTTGCGTGTCTCATGTTTGGCATCTCCAAAGCGTCGCTCGCGTCGCTCAGCGTGATGGACCTCATCGCTCCTCGCGCACGTGACCTGGTTCTCGATAGGCTGTGCAACGGCAAAGAACTGGTTTTCTCGGGGGAAATCATTGCCATCAAGCGCAACAACATGCCAATAGCCTGGACCTCTCTGTGGGCCAAGCGCAAACACGGCCTGATCATTCTGATTTTCGAGCAGGTGCCGTGCGACCAACTAGACTTCATTGTTGAATACAGAAACGACGGCTACTACATAAAGTCGTCCGCAGATACACACGCTTCGCTCTTCCGCAGCGACAAGGAGTTTGTGGGTGCTCCGCTGTCGCGCATCCTGCCCACCATGAGTCATGAGCTCGCCAACGCAACGGTCGACACTCACATGTACCATTCTGCCACCATCAACCGGTCCCGCTACTATACCCTCAGACTCCCGGAAAACGAGGCTGTTCCGTGCGCCGTGACGTCCGAGCCTCTAGAAGACGGCATTTTACGCGTGAACTTGCACTCGCTACCGTATATATCGGGAGCGTTTGTCATCTCGTCCAAAACACTCAAGGTGGTGTCGTTCAACCACGCCATAGCCAAGAACCTCTTTGGGACATCCGACATCAAGAACAAGTCCATCGACCTCATAATTCCGTCGTTTTCAGGGCTCTTTGAGCTCGCGCTCAAGGAAAACCCAAATATAATGTACCAACACGGCCTTGTGCTGCCGGAGCACTATTTCCGCAAACAGGACGCAATATTGCGGGCTTCGTCAGAAGAGGAGCAGGATCTGCTTTTTGTCAACTCTATTGGCATTGATGGTCTCCACAGAGACGGTAGCACCGTCAAGGTCGACGTCCAGCTGCGCGTGATGGAGTACGAGAACTGCATGCTATGGATAACTTACTCGCGTGCAACCAGCAAGAGACGGTCTGTTTCGCGCCCGAACAGCGTGTGCTCTAACGAAGAGGAGAGCGAGGACGACGAGGCCAATGGAGACGAGTCGATGCCGTCGCAGATGAGTCTGTTCCAGCAGATGGAGAACGACCTGCATTCTTGCGGCAGCTCTTCAGACGGGCTGAGTCGGTCCAGCAGCATGAACACGATCGCCAACAAGCCAATGGAGCGGATGAACAGCCTGAAGAAGCTGAACGCGACGTCAGACTCGTCGCTGTCAGCTATCAGCAAGTCTGTGTCGACTGGCTCGCAGAAAACGACAGAGACGGACATGGACGACCACGAGGTCCATGACATTGCCGAGAGTCTGGGGGAGTTCCGGCTGGAGAATATTCGCACGGGCCGCGCGCTGCTGGAGCGCGAAAATGCGCAGATCGCACGCATAAGAAAGCAGAGCAAGTACTTCCCGCAGAAAATAGGGCTTCTTCGTCGCGAGAAAAAAATCACAGATTTTACGGTGATCAAGAACCTCGGACAGGGCGCGTACGGCAAGGTGGTGCTTGCACAGCACAAGGACGACCCCGCGTACCGGCTGGTGATCAAGGCGATTTTCAAAGAGCGGATCTTGGTCGACACGTGGGTTAGAGACAGGAACCTGGGCACGATTCCATCAGAGATACAGATTATGAACTATATAAACAGCGACCCGCACCCCAACCTGATGCGGATCGTCGATTTCTTTGAGGACGACCGGTGCTATTACGTCGAGACGCCGCAGCACGGCGACCCGGCTGCGGTCGACCTGTTCGACTTGATCGAGGTCAAGTCGGACATGACCGAGCTGGAGTGCCAGTACATATTTTTCCAGTGCTGCTCCGCCATGGCGCATCTGCATTCGCACGGCGTCGTCCACCGCGACATCAAGGACGAGAACATCATCGTCGACAAGGACTATGTGGTCAAGCTGATCGACTATGGGTCGGCAGCATACACCAAGAACGGGCCGTTCGGGGTGTTTGTGGGGACCATCGACTACGCTGCTCCGGAGGTTCTCAACGGACAGCCGTACGAGGGCAAGCCGCAGGATGTGTGGGCGATGGGCGTGCTCCTGTACACCCTTGTGTTCAAAGAAAACCCGTTCTGCAACGTCGACGAGATCATGGACGGCGGGTTCAAGTTCCCGTCGTTCCATGAGGTGAGTGAATCGTGTGTGGACTTGATTCGCATGATAATGGTCAAGGACGTGGCGCAAAGACCCTCGATGAACGACATTCTGCAGCATCCATGGCTGTCTGGCTTTAAGTAACCAATAAATGGTCCACGTTGATGCCTATTTTACGCAGGCTGATCGACTGGAGCTGACTAATCTTCACGCAATTCCGGTAGAGCTCCGACTGCTCGCTGTAGTCCATTAGCTGCCGTCTGAACAGCTTGTTGTACGCGGCGATTTTCTCGTTCATCCACCCGACAAAAATCACCTTCTGTCCCGTCTCGCGGAAACACTGCTCGTACAGCAGATACGTGTTTTTGATGAAGGTGAAGTAGATTAGAGACATCTGCAGGATGTATTTTTTCACGTCACCTTCGAACTTGAGCTGGCTCACCAGCTTGTCCAGCTGCTTGCTCTTTGACTCCAGCACCAAATCTCGCGCTTTTTCCTCCATGTGAATCATCTGAAAAAGATCCACCGTCTCCATGATCTCTCTGCTCGAGCTCAGCGGGTTGCTGATCTCCCAAGACAGCAGCTTCACCAGCTTCTCCTTGAGGTTCTCCCATTTGAGCTTCTTCAGCTTGAGGAGCAGCGCAAACTGTTCGTCGGGACTCTGGTTCTGAAGCCTGTCGATCTGATCGCTCACTCGGGTCAGGAAGCCAACGGCCTCCACGTATTTGTGGTGTCCGAGATACAGCTCTATGTTCATCAGTCCTTCGTCGACAGTATTCAGGTTCTGTGTCGAATTCTTGTCGTTCAGGTCCAACGACCGCGACCTTCGGTGGTTCAGCTTTGTTGTCAGGTCGTGGAGGTAGTCGGAGTTCTTACTTAGTCTTTCGTGCGTCACAGAAAGCCTGCTCACGCTTTCTGTCAAATCCTTCTGTTTGGCCTTTTCCAGCTCCATCGTGCTGGCAAGCTCGTCCTTCGCAGCTCGCAGATGCGACACAATTTTATTGTACTCGTTCAGACTGTCGGTCTGAAAAAGAAACACCATGCCGTTGATCTTCAGCGATAGAGTATGTTCTCCCGCGTTGGCGGCTTTGGAGATCACGAGGTCTCGCAGGGGCCAGCATTGAGCGGCCACAGTCTTCTTTCTGTCGCCGGTGCGCTTGCGCGTGGCCACCAGCAAATGGTCGTTCAGAATGATCAGATGTGCCGGACGAATCGGCTTGCAAGTGATAGCGTTGAGCTCGCCCCAGCGTCTCGACTCTGCCACGACGTGACGGCCCGGAATCGCAGAAACAAACTTCTGCGCACCTTCCACTTCCTTGAACAGCGAGTTGAGGTTCGAGGCCCACTTCTTCTCCAGCAATAGCACACTACGTCTATTGTCTTTGTTGCTGCCGTTGTCCATTTTCTCCTGCGCTTCCTCGGCCTGCGAGCTCAAAATCTCGTTAAGTTTCATTGCAGGACCCTTCAGCTCCTCCAATACCCCCTCTGCTTCGACCATGGTGCGAGAAACTGTGAGCACCTGGTTAAATGACTGTGTGATGGTATGTTTGACGTCGCCGTCGTTGGACGACGCAAGATCGCTCAGGTCGCGCGCAAACTGATCAATCTTTGTGGCGTTCGCGTCTTTGAGATACCCCTGCACATATGGCACTGCGTCGAACGACTCGGCGGACAGATCAGTCAGTAGCGCACTCGAGTCCAGTGCTGTTTGCTGGCGATTTTCGCTCACGGCAGCCTCCGCTCCTTCAGGCAGTGGAGGAAACTGCGAGAGCGCATCCTTCTGGACCGACTGGGCCTCCTGTGGGTTCAGCTTCACGGAAAACCGCCTGTTGACACCACTATTGTCGATCTTGTGCGGCCGTCTCTGTTTCGGTGGCTGCTTCTGTACGGGAGCAGAGGGCGCAGCAGCAGCATTTTCTATAATCGGAGCTGAGATCTTTGCCGGAGTGAACGTCTTTTTGGCGTTCTTGGTGGACCAATTGGCCCTGCTCAGTCGTCTGTCCATAACAAAAATATAAACTTGTGGAAATTACACAGCCTTAAGTTAATTGTGCGCACTTAATTATTAAAAACTACTTGTTTTTCAGCTCGTTCATTTGCAGCAGCAGGCTCTCGCCGCTCAGCTCCGGCAGCGAGTCGTCGATGGCGTCGGCCGTCTTCTTGTCGATCTTGTTGTCCAGCAACAATTTGTTGATGCTCTTGCTTATTTTCTCTCCCCTCACCTCTACCGGCTCAGGGAGCAGTTGGAAGTCCTGGGTCCGAAGCGATTGGATTTTGCTGCGGATCTTTTGTAGGTTCTCCCCAACGCCGTCGTCTTCGCTGTTCCAGGACTTGAGGTCCATAAGCACGTCGTTGATTTTGATCAGCTCGTAATAATTGTTGTAGATGATCGACTTGATCTCGGCCTGGTTTGAGTTTAACTGCTCGATAATCTCGTTTTCTGTCTCGAGGAGCTTCTTGAAGTCACTGTTTTTAATAAAGTCGTCCACATTTTCCAAAGTGAGCTCTGGCTCCTCGGCTGGCTCTTCGTGGGTTAATTGTGCATTCTCCAGCTGCTGCTGCGTTTGCTCCTGTAATTTGTAAAACTCCTTGAGAGCCTTTCTTCGTGACGATATAGACATGTAATAAAAATATATATTTTTTTTTAGGTTTAATTTTCTGCCATGGCTACCTTCGACCCCTCCATTCTGCAGTCGATTCTCAACAAAACCAAAACAGAGTCGTCCGAG
Source organism: Ogataea parapolymorpha DL-1 (assembly GCF_000187245.1). Classification (NCBI taxonomy): domain Eukaryota; kingdom Fungi; phylum Ascomycota; class Pichiomycetes; order Pichiales; family Pichiaceae; genus Ogataea; species Ogataea parapolymorpha. The sequence goes on along the minus strand of NC_027865.1, from coordinate 145,596 downwards.
AGCGTTAACCTTGTAGAAGTGCCACCGTTCCAGGAATGGCGGTTTGAAGTTGCCGCCAAAGACAAGCTCAAACTGAAACTTGTCGACGGAACAGCAGAGATCTTTGGAACCGAGCTGTCGCCCAACATAGAGTACGCGTTCCAGGGCTCGATAAAACTGTGTGTTTTCTCGTTTTCTGGCTGTAAATTGCAGTTCTGGAACTGCCAGCCGTTGTCCGAGTACGTCAGTGAGGAGAGCTGTGTTGGACAGTATCTAACATTGCATTTGGGTCTGGAAAAACAGAGAGTGGTGGAAGGCCCGCGCGTTCTCGTCATTGGAGGAAAGGACTCGGGCAAAACGGCTCTTTGCCGCACGTTAGCGTCGTACGCAGAAAAACAGGACCATCAACCGATGCTGGTCAACCTGAATCCCAGGGACTTTCAGTTTGTGATTCCTGGTAATTTGAGCGCCACCGCGATTTCCGATCTCCTGAACGTCGAGAACGTCGCCTTGGGCGAAAGCGTCGCCACAGGTCCCTCTTTCTACCACCAGAAACAGCCATTGGCCAAGACTTTCGGACTGGAAAAGTTTTCAGATAACGTTAAACTATACAGGTATTTAATCCAGCAATTGGGGAAGTCGGTGCGCAGACGCCTCGATAACGACCTCAAGGTGAAAAAATCAGGTGTGATAGTCGACACGCCTGCATTCACAATCAAAGAGTACGACATCATCGAGGAAATTGTTGCATCCTTTAATATTAATGTGCTTTTAATAGTTGGAAGCGAGAGACTGCTGGTCGACTTGAAGAAAAAAATGCAAAACCCAGCAATCACGCTGTTGAAACTCAACAAGTCCAGCGGATGCGTTGACAAGGACGACAAATATGAGCGAGAACTGCAGCAACGGTCGATCAAAGAATATTTTTACGGCATCGACAGGCTCCAGCTGAGTCCGTACAGCATCACCGTCAACTTGAAAGATTTCATCTTTGTGCGCCCTAAGGAGACGGAACACGTGAACCTCTCGTTTTTGAGCGGGGATCTTGCTGATGATGATGAGGTGCCTCGCGAAACTGTCAATTTCAAGCAGCTGGCCGAACGAGTCAAGAACCCTGGCTCAGATACCTTGAGTAACTCCATTCTGTCTTTAGTGGATGATTCCCATATCGACACCTTGAAATACCTGAATTCAGACGACGATGACGAAAACCTGATCAAGCCATTCCTGGATAGCAGCTCCTTGGGATTCTGCTACGTTCAAAATTGTAACGATGAAAAAGGGAAGCTAACATTATTAGTGCCATCTCCTGTCCAGCAATTGCCAACTAGAACGCTCTTGTTGACACAGTTCAGATACCATGAATAGACGTCTATTTTCTTTCGGCCGCCGTAGTTGCCGTCGACCTCGTCGAAGCGCTCTCATGCATTTGACCAAGCTCTGTGTCGGCTATTCCCTCAAAAAACGTTTCTCGTAGCTCTTTCCAGCGAGTCGTCCAGGTGCCCAGTGTGATCATGATCGCACAGCTGCAGATCTGCAGCAGCCACCAGTATATGCTGGTTGGGAATCCTGAATTGAGCCATACTAGCGCGAGATTCACCACATGGACCGTGAGAGCGTAATCCCATGCCAATTTCGATCGCCCGATAATTATCGTAATAAAGATCACGCTCAGCAAGGAGTCAAATAGCCATAGTGCTGCCAAAGTGAGTCCCAAAGTGTTTTCCAGTGACACCCATTGCCAAGAGAAACACCACTTGAAAGAAAACGGCAAGCCTAGAAGCTGCGCCGTGGCAAAAAATAGGATGATGGCCGTTAGATAGTAAAACACTTGCAAAATCACAATCTGTAGGAAAATCCGGCCCGGCGTTGAGGAATTGCCCTGGATCTGCTGAAACGAGGGCAGCCGGGAATAATGGAGTTTGAAGGAATCAAACATGATCAGATGTATATAAAACAATAATTTATTTCGGAAACACCCAAGCCCAATATTACGTAATACAGTACGGTGTCAGGATTGTCTATCTTAGTCGATATGGAGGGAGAGGTTGCGTAATGGAGTTTGCAAGGGACCGCGAATAACCACAATAACCCAAAGCTAAGTCCGATCGTTTCCCAAACAAGAAATATTACCTTTGAGACAATCTCTGAAATATTCGGAGCTGCATGACATTGCGTCCTGCATTTGATCAATTAACCTGAATTTCCAGAAGAGCTTCTGTAGCTTTGCTGCTGTCTACCATACGAGACGGTATTCTAGCTTAATGTTATATGGAAATCCTAAGTTAGTTATCGGAAAAATTCACCGTACGAGAATCCGCATTTCTTGCTGCATCAGCATCCCTGCCCATGCGAACTTAGCAGTGAGCCACGTTGGACTACGAATATACCCACACTTAGTCAATTAAAGCTGGCCCAATTGACTGGGGACATCTCTCTTCGATTACAGGAGCTTCATGAACGAAGTTAGTATCTCACGGTGTTTGTTGCATCCCAGCTTACCACAGAGCCCAAACCAAGTTCAGTGAGAGATGCTCACTTCAGAGACAACGAGAATGTCTTACAAACCCACCGGTGCTTGGTATAGTTGTTACCATTACATTACATCTCATAGGTTGATTGATTGACACTGGTTTTAATGGGGATACAAGCTAGTGTTTATCCATGCGTAGCTTAGAACCAATGAGAATCTGGCGACGGTTGCTTGTGGATGTTGACAATTGACCTCCACTGGCGGGATTAACATGATATGAATGCTCTTAAAGACGAATGCATTATTTTGTACTTTGAGACACGCGGACCTTCCAAGCCGACTGCAAATGGTAATAGTTGGTCTGAATATAGCACGAATTTGATATATTTGTAATTGAGAAGCTGAATAAAATACTATTTAGCCCAATTCCCACGCTTGACAGACGAAGGAACATTATTTTCCTTTTCATCAAGCACCAAACTGCGCTTGATCGGGGTGGACTTGTTATGGTTGACGAAGCTTGATTTCTTCAGAGAGTCAGGAGTGTTTCTAGCGTCGTACTTGGACCCGTTTTGTAATGAGGGGTCGAGCTTCACCTTGTCTGCTGCTTTGGCACTCACAAACACCACCTTGTCGGGAATCCCTCCAGGCGTGGCAGATGGAGCGCTCAGATCCAGCTTGCGCGCGACAGGAGTGCTGCTCTTGCTGGAGTCTGCTTCGCGTTGTAGTTCCTGCGACTTGCCCGTCTTGAGCTCGCGTCCGCGAGGAGCTGGTGGCTGCAATGAACGGGGCTCGAAATCGTCGTCGTCGTCGAACTCGGGCTCCGAGTCAGGCAGTGCGTCCCGCTTAGTCTTGACCAGCTCGTCTGGCCAGTCGTCGCTCATAAAATCGTTAAAGGAGTTCTCGTGGTCTTCTGCTGGATCGCTCGTTTTCAATGCTGGCATCGAATGCGATTGCGGCTTGGTTGCCACCATAGGCTTTCGTTCCGGCTCCTTCAGCGACATGGCTTTTGGCTTTTCTTCGTGGCGCATTAACTTGTCCTCGTCAAAAGTCAGTGGAATGGGCTTGACCTTGCAAATTCGCTTCAGATAGTCTTTATCGTACAGACAGTTGCCAAGCGAGTTGCCGAACTGTCTCAACGCTCTCTTCATCCCGTCCGTTGCAGCCTCTTTCTTGCATTTGTCAAATGCTGCGCTCTTGCTGTTGCAATTATCTATCGAGCCGTATCCTATGTCTTCATGGTACGTACCGTCTCTCAGAATAACACGAACTATGGAAGATAGCCCCAGACTAACACGTCCATTACGCTCGTCGATGTAGTCCACTTGGAACGAACGGAGCTCAGACCTCCACCCTGTAGGTCCAAAGATCTCGTTGGCCAGATTGATGGCCTTCCATCCTTCCAGGTAGTTCACTTTTGTCTGGCCAGGCCCGCTTCTGATGCTGATAAATTCCGGTCCCAGCTTACGATCTAGCGCAGTTTTGAGACGCTCCAGCTCTTCAGGGGTGTACGGAATAGTCGCAGGCTCGTTCACATTCTCTTGCTTCTGGGGCAAGCCACGCGATATTTGACCAGACATCTAGAGAGACAAGAGAAAAAACGAAAAAAGGAGATCAAGTTGATATTTGCATTTATTCTGTCCACAAAACGCGTCGTGCCAGACGATCGACCTCGCTCCTCAGGACGAAAAAAATAAAGGTGGTTTTTTTCTTGTTTATTCATGTCTACAATTTATAATCGAGATCGACTCGCAGGTCGATTAGGCTCTCTCCCGAGTAGACAGCTTCCGCTACAGACACAGAAAACCAGTCAAGATGCATTAAAAAACAAAACAATTACTCCAAGATCCTGGCCAAAGTGTTCCACATGAGAATGAAGTTTTACTCAAGGCTGGCATTGTTGCTCGCTCTCGTATACACAATCATAGTCAGTCTGCCCTTCAAAATCAGCCCGTTATTTTTCCCTGTGAAAGTTTGTCTGTTCTGGTGTTCATTCATGCTGATAAGGTTTGCCAGAGACCTCACTTTGAAAGTTGAGACCACCACCTATTCGACGGTTTTCCAGCAGGTTTTCGGATCGCTGCTCTCAGCGGAGTTCGCCACCCTCATGTCTTCATTTTTGATCTCTAATGTGCTGACATATGGTATCATCTGGTCGCAGTCAGCCAGCCTGTCGTACTATATCGAGAGCCCCACAAAAACTATCAAGCCCTTTGTCAATGATAAGTTCCTTTATTTCTGGTTTTTTGCCTTCACCAGCACGCTAGTTTACACAATGTTCTTCCTCACAAAAGGGAAGAACCAATTGAAGTTCAAGGTTGGTGTTTACAGAGTCGAACCTCTAGAATACCTCAAGAATCTGCCATTGTTGGAGATTTTGAAAGAGACCAGCATTTTCAGCATTTCAGTGACTCTCGCTACGCCCCCACTATTCCTCATGGTTAGAAAATTCATGTTCAACACCATCTTGTTCCCATTCATTTGGCTGCTGAGTCTCAACACACATCTTCCTCGAGTCTCCATTTCGCTATCATTATACTTTGGCTTGTTCTTGCTCACCTTCACCACAGTCTTACTGTACGAGGTTCTGAACGAAATCTACAACGCTTATGCCATGGTGGGGTGCCTGAATGTTAAAAAACCTTTGAGCACACACGCCGAAGACCAGCTAGAAACACTTCTGTCCGGCCTCAAAGACATCAAGCACCCGTTCGTGAGACTCACAGCTTTCCAGGAGCTTGTATACATGGCACAGACAGCAGAGGAGAGAAAATTCTTCTACAAAAACACGACTAACTGGACCTCCCTTCTTGAGCAGTGCTCGATTGTGATCCGCAGCGTGTCGATGGCTGTGACGGCAGATCTGAGCCTTCCGCCGGTGATTCAAACCCCGGTCCAGAAAAACAGCATTTTTGGGAACTCGGGGTCCTCCAGATCGCCCATAGACGAGGACAAGTCAGACAAGAAAGTGGACTCGCTTTTCCTACCTGCCGAAAAACCGAAACCAAAGCCAAAATCGTTCTTGGAAACGATTCAAGACAAAATTACCAGTTTTGGAAAAAATGTGAGAAAACCAGAGTTGCTTGTGAAACTGGAAAAGGAGTCTCGCAGCAAGAACACGCGCGAGGCTCTCGACTGCGTCTTGTCCAACCTCGGATTTCTAGAAGACATATTTCTCCCCAACATTGAGCGTGAGGCTTCCAAACGGGTGCCCAATAAAGTGATGGTGGGTGATGCAGTGCTAGTGATATCAGAGGTGTTATTACACGCCAAACACGAGGACCGCAAGAACGTTGTTATTCCTACGCTGACCGAGGTGCTGACGCTTCTGACTCGTCTATACAAGGCCACAGCTGAGTTTCTCTCCGACCCGCCTGCCAAAGATACAGGCAGCTGTTGTATCCGCGAGCTGAACGAGTTGACTCTGGATTACTTTTTCAAGCTGGTGGTGCAGTACAACTCTGTGCTGAACGACCTGATCTTGGCTCCAGACGTCTTCAAGTTTGCCAAATGGTGCACGGACACCGCGCTCGACGAGAAAATGGAATGGTGATTTATTTCGTGAGTATATATATCCGTCTAATTAGAAGCTGGAAAGATTATTTCTTGTCATTTTGCTTTGCCGGCAGATTATCCAGCAGCACCGGCTTCAGCACGTTTTCGTCAAAGTTGGTAAACCATTTAGCGTGTTCGTCGACGCTCAGAATGTTGCTCAGTAGGCCAGATGAAGACCTGCTTGGCTGGTCCTGCAAAGGCGGCGCGGCGTTTCCAGAAGTCGATCCTGGGCCAGGGAAGCTGGCCAGAGTGTTTGCAGGCAGCTGAGCGTGATCTTCAAACTCAGTGTCTCTCATCAGGTCGTCCTGGGAAGGATTTCTGGACCGTGTAGGCACGTTATCTGTGTAATGCGAGGCGCTTGCCGAGGCGAAATTCTTGTTACTGATCATTCCGTTCGGATTCTTTCCATAGAACGTGGATGCTGGCGGAGGCACTCTTGGCGCCTCGATGTCAAACTCGTCGTCGCTGGTATTTTCCTCGACGCAGCCCGTTTTGATATTGAGCATTTCTAGCATTCCGGCAGTGGTTCCTCCGAAAAGAATCACCGTCAGAACCACCACGACCAAGACGGTAGCCAGAAGTGCAGACTTGGACTCGCCCTGCAGTCCCATGGCCAGAGCCACTCCCACGGCTCCACGGAGACCCGCCCAGAATTGCATCATTTGGTAGTTGTATGGAATTTCGTCCTGCACAGCTGGCGGCGCCAGTCCGCGTCTTGCTCCCTTTGTGCGCGCAAACCAGTTGATGGCACGTCCCAGCGGGAACACCGCTGCCCATCTGGAAATGCAGATGGAGATGAATGTGACAATGATGAGCACGGGCTTGAACACAAGCTCCACCTCAGTGAACAGCGACAATCCAAGATAAATGAAGATAAAGTTCTCTGAAAGCTGGGCCAGCAGCTGGAAGATGTACTTGGTTGCAATCTGCGTGCGTCTCGACATATTGTAGTAGGCGTAGTGTTTCATTGTGATGCCACAGAAAAGCAGCGAAACAATTCCTGACATGTGGCACCCGTTCGAGAAAAAGTAGGACTCGTACGCAAACAGCAGCACCAGACACGTTTCGATCTGCGGATACCGTCTGATGTGGGAGTGTTTGAGCACGAGAGCAACGAGAATCCCCACAACAAGGCCAATAATGGTGCTGATGGTGAATGTCATGAGGAACATTCCAATTCCTTCGAAAAAGCTGGAAAACTCCGCGCTGGTGCCATGAAACTTCTCGCATGTCTCGAACATAACGATACAGATAGCGTCGTTCAGAAGCGACTCGCCGAAAATAATTGTGTATAACTTTGGATCGACTTTATAGGAGTTGAAAATAGACAGAATGGTGACAGGGTCCGTGGCAGAAAGCGTGGCACCGACAGCCAGGGCATCCACAAAAGACATGCCAATGCTCTCAATGCCCAATTTCGTGTAGATGTACAAGATGATACCCAAGACCATCGCACTAATAAATGTTCCAGGGATTGCAAAAGTCAGAATGGACCCTATATTTCGGAAGAAGTTTGCCTGATGCAACTCGTATCCGGAGTTGAGAATAATGGGCGGCAGCAAAATGTTGAAAAAGTAGCTCGATTTGAATTTCACTGCGTCCTGAATGTAATGGCCTGGACTGATTCTGATGATAAGACCAACCACCATGCCGTAAAATATGGAGAGAACGGTTTCATGAATGGCCTTGATCCGTTTCTGCTGCAGATAGTACGACGACCATAATGCGGAGCATAATAGAAACAGCACAATAAACAGGGCCCAGGAGGAAAAAATCTCCTCTGCCATTGGGTTTGTCTCATCTAGGTTGTCATCAGAAGGGAGCCCTGTATCGGGGCTATCACTTTTGGGCTCTTCGTCTATTGGGTCCGCTGGATCGACCTGCTTGGCCAATGATTCCGCTGCTGGACCAAAAACGCCTCTTTTGGCCAAAAAAAGGCCACCGTTGATAACTGCAGAGGCCATATTTCAAAGAACAGCGAATAAGAAAAAAAGGTGAATGAAATGCGCGAAACGATACAACTTATTAGCATAAAACAAAAAAAAAAAAAATACTATTAGCTGTTATTATAATTAGTTCAATAATTTCATAAACATTATGGTTGGGCGGCCTATTGTCATCAGTGGTCCCTCTGGAACAGGTAAATCCACTTTGCTGAAGAAGCTGTTTGCTGAGTTCCCAGATAAGTTTGGATTTTCCGTGTCCAACACCACCAGAAAACCTAGACCTGGTGAAAAAGATGGTGTCGATTACCACTTCACCACGGTAGAGGACTTCAAGAAGATGATTGAAGAAAACAAATTCATCGAGTGGGCCCAGTTCTCCGGCAACTACTATGGCACCTCTGTGAAAGCTGTGCAAGACGTGGCCGACGTGATGAAGAGAACGTGTATCCTGGACATTGATATGCAGGGTGTCAAGAGCGTCAAGAAGACCAACCTGGGCGCCCGATTCCTCTTTATCTCTCCTCCATCCATCGAGGAGCTCAAGAAGAGGCTCGAGAGCCGTGGAACAGAGACCCCTGAATCTCTTGCCAAGCGGCTTGCTGCTGCATCTGCGGAGATGGAGTACGCCAGGGCAGGTGGACACGACAAGATCATTGTCAACGATGACCTTGAGAAGGCGTACTCTGAGCTGAAGGAGTTCATTTTCGCTGAGCCCATTTAAGCATTCATAAATTTTTAATATCTAGAGCTCTCATACGGGACAGTATCTCCTCCAGCCTTGCGTCAATTTTCTCCTCCTCATGTTCCTCAACAGTCATGGCGTCCAGCTGCTGCTGCTTCTGCTCCAGCCTGGCATATATGTCGCTATACAGCTTGAGTTGGATTTTAATGAAACTCTCAAAGGTAGGGTCCACCAGTGACAGCCGCAGCGCAATAAACTGCTCGATTTCGTTCTTGAGCCGTGTGTTGATGTCCATGTAGATAGTTTCTGCCTCGTCGTACTCAACTTTGAACTTCTGCAGCTTGTCCAGGCTCTTTTGTAACTGGTCTGTTTTCTCGGTGTGGTGCTGCTCGGTCACCTGTCGCTCAATTGCTTCATACTCGCTCTGCAATTTCGAAAGCTTGAATCGTGAAACGTCGTAATCCACCTTTTTGCGTGCGCGCTTCTTGATCAGCTTGTTGATCTCGTCGTTGTACTTCTTCAGCTCGTTAATCGGCTCCACGACCGTGATGTTCATTGGTTCCAGAATTTCTGGCAGAATATTGTCTTTGATGTCTTCCACCATCTGCAGATAGTCCAGCGAAATACCGTCTCTGGGGTTCACCTTGTGCTCCGTCTCCGCAGCTTCCGGCCGCTTATCGGCCTTGAGCTCAAAGCTATAGTCTCCATAAAACGAGTCCAGTGTTCTAGCCATATTTATCTGAGTCTCAAGCAGATTTTCGAAGTTGCTTACAAAACGGCCCAGTTCCTGGTCCAGCTCGTTGGTGTAGGTCTCGAGTTTGCGGAAATTGGCCTCCTGGGCGTCGAACTCAGGGTCAACAGAGGGCTCACCCTTGTTTGTGCGCAATATCACATGTGCTCCGGCACGATTGACAGCTTTTTTAAACCCAAGCCATGACATGCCGAGCAGAGGGTCGTTTCGGGGATTTAAATATTTTCGGCTATGTAGCAGACATGTTTCGACGCCGGCGTCGCGTCGATCGAAAAATATTACCCCAGGAACAAGCACTTGTTGGGGTTAGCCACCACCCTGCGCAACCCATTTTGCCGGATCTACACAGGGCCAATGAAATCTGGGCGGAATCTGGAACCGCTGAAACGGACCACACTGGCGCAAGTTAGCTCAACACTATTTTTTTTTTCTAGTGAAATAGCCTATCGTCGTCTCGCTCCCCTCATACCTGTAAAGGGGTGCAATTTAGCCTCGTTCCAGCCATTAACGGGCCACTAAGCAACACGTCGGCTACCATGGGGTGCTATAGCACCAGACTGCCTATAAATAGGCCCCTATCCGTCTGCTACACAGTCATCTCTGTCTTTTCTTCCCATGAGTATGAGAATCCCTAAAGCAGCGTCGGTTAACGACGAACAACACCAGAGAATCATCAAGTACGGCCGTGCTCTTGTCCTGGACATTGTCGAGCAGTACGGCGGCGGCCACCCAGGCTCGGCCATGGGCGCCATGGCTATCGGAATTGCTCTGTGGAAGTACACCCTGAAATATGCTCCCAACGACCCTAACTACTTCAACAGAGACCGGTTTGTCCTGTCGAACGGTCACGTGTGTCTGTTCCAGTACATCTTCCAGCACCTGTACGGTCTCAAGTCAATGACCATGGCGCAGTTGAAGTCCTACCACTCGAACGACTTCCACTCGTTGTGTCCGGGTCACCCAGAAATCGAGCACGACGCCGTCGAGGTCACCACGGGCCCGCTCGGCCAGGGTATCTCAAACTCTGTTGGTCTGGCCATCGCCACCAAAAATCTGGCTGCCACGTACAACAAGCCGGGCTTTGACATCATCACCAACAAGGTGTACTGCATGGTTGGAGATGCGTGCTTGCAAGAGGGCCCTGCTCTCGAGTCGATCTCGTTGGCCGGCCACATGGGACTGGACAATCTGATTGTGCTCTACGACAACAACCAGGTCTGCTGTGACGGTAGTGTTGACATTGCCAACACGGAGGACATCAGTGCCAAGTTCAAGGCCTGCAACTGGAACGTGATCGAGGTTGAGAACGCTTCCGAGGACGTGGCTACCATTGTCAAGGCCTTGGAGTACGCGCAAGCCGAGAAGCACAGACCAACACTTATCAACTGCAGAACGGTGATTGGATCGGGTGCTGCGTTCGAGAACCACTGTGCTGCGCACGGTAGCGCTCTGGGCGAGGACGGCGTGCGCGAGCTCAAAATCAAGTACGGTATGAACCCAGCCCAGAAGTTCTACATTCCACAGGACGTGTACGACTTCTTCAAGGAGAAGCCGGCCGAGGGCGACAAGCTGGTGGCCGAATGGAAGAGCCTCGTGGCCAAGTACGTCAAGGAATATCCTGAGGAGGGCCAGGAGTTTTTGGCGCGGGTGAGAGGCGAGCTGCCAAAGAACTGGAAGTCGTTCCTGCCGCAGCAGGAATTCACGGGCGACGCTCCTACCAGGGCCGCTGCCAGAGAGCTGGTCAGAGCACTGGGGCAGAACTGCAAGTCGGTGCTTGCTGGTTGCGCAGACCTGTCGGTGTCTGTCAATTTGCAATGGCCGGGGGTGAAATATTTCATGGACCCCACGTTGTCCACGCAATGTGGCCTGAGCGGTGACTACTCTGGAAGATACATTGAGTACGGAATCAGAGAGCACGCCATGTGTGCTATTGCCAATGGCCTTGCTGCCTACAACAAGGGCACGTTCCTGCCAATCACGTCGACGTTCTTCATGTTCTACCTGTACGCTGCCCCAGCCATCAGAATGGCCGGCCTGCAAGAGCTCAAGGCCATCCACATCGGCACCCACGACTCGATCAACGAGGGTGAGAATGGCCCTACTCACCAGCCGGTTGAGACGCCAGCATTGTTCCGGGCCATGCCAAACATTTACTACATGAGACCTGTGGACTCTGCAGAAGTGTTTGGACTGTTCCAAAAAGCCGTCGAGCTGCCATTCAGCTCGATCCTGTCGCTATCGAGAAACGAGGTGCTGCAATACCCAGGCCAGTCGAGCGCAGAGAAGGCGCAACGCGGCGGCTATATTCTGGAGGATGCGGAGAACGCCGAGGTGCAGATTATTGGAGTTGGTGCAGAGATGGAGTTTGCTTACAAGGCTGCCAAGATTTTAGGCAGAAAGTTCAGGACCAGGGTTCTCTCCATCCCATGCACACGGCTGTTTGACGAGCAGTCGATCGGCTATAGACGCTCGGTTCTGAGAAAGGACGGCAGACAGGTGCCAACGGTGGTGGTGGACGGCCATGTTGCGTTCGGCTGGGAGAGATACGCTACGGCGTCCTACTGCATGAACACGTACGGCAAGTCTCTGCCTCCAGAAGTGATCTACGAGTACTTTGGATACAACCCGGCCACGATTGCCAAGAAGGTCGAATCGTACGTCCGGGCGTGCCAGAGAGACCCTCTGCTGCTCCACGACTTCTTGGACCTGAAGGAAAAGCCTAAGCACGATAAAGTAAATAAGCTCTGATTAAGTAAGATGAATAAGTTCTTTGTCTGTGAATGCCACCCCACAATAACCCCACAAATAAAACTTTCATACTTGCGTCAGAAAATGTCGAGCCGCACGGGACTGTTTGGCGGCGTGCCTTTGTCCCCCACACGGAAATTTCGCACGGAACAGAAACCATTGGACCAGGGGTTGCCGCCGATACCAAATAGAATGCATCGGATCCAGTTTTTTGGTGCGTTCCGTACAGCGGGGAATTGTTAGGCAACAATCGCTCCAAGAACCATACTGTGCAGCAACGCAATCCCACGCACGCGCCCCTCTCCATCTCCTCCTCGACAGCGATCTGTTTCTTAGTGGCCTAAGCGTGAGCCTCCCCTCCCTGACCAACAATAAGGCAACAATAGATCAACAAAAACTTCGGCCCCCACAGTATTTTGATGTGCCATGGGCCGGTCGAGGATCAGTATGCAGTCTGGGTTCAAAAGAAGAGTGACCACTCTGATATATAAAAGCAGCTGATCTGCTGGGGTTTTGCTCCAAAAATGTCCATTTCCAGAGACGACGACCACCCAAGACCCAAGCGCGCAAGGTCTGGCAAGCCTAAGAAAGAGACCCCTCCGGCCAAACGGAGGGTCCGGACAGGGTGTTTGACGTGTCGCAGGAAACACAAAAAGTGCGACGAAAATCGCCCCAAGTGCGACTTTTGCACCGCAAAGGGGCTCGAATGTGTCTGGCCGGAAGAGGTCAAGAAGAACGTTTTTGTCAACAACTCGTTCAAAGACTTTTGTTTCAGCCAGAGCAAGCATCGCGACAGGTTCCGCAAGCCCACCGACTTCGACCTGCCCAGCTCCCTGGCCCCACTGGACTACCACCTCGGCCCGGACGATCCGCGCACACGCAAAAAGGCCTACTCGCTCGACGTCGCCGACCACTATCTCAGCGCATTTGATGGCTATTCGCGCAAAAACGAGTATCTCGACGCACCTCTCACGACAGCATACCCTCTGCTCGAGACGTCCGAGTCGCCGCTGTCAGGTCTTTTTAACGCTCCGCAGGAGCTGCCAAGCCAGCTGACCAGAACTCCGAGCTTTGGGGCCAGCTCGCTCAGCTACTTCGACACGCTGCAAAGCTATAGCATGAACCCGTCGCTGTCATCGGGTTCAAACGATAAAACCTCCACCGCATCCTCCGTCTCGTCCGACATGTCTCTTGCCAAGAAGGACGCCGACTTCGAGCACCGTTACTCCTTTGCAGAGCCGCAGAAAAAGAGCAGATACGGCCTCGACTACTACGACCTGCCAAACACGCTCAACGACCTCATGTGTCTCTTCATCGCTACCAAGGACAGCACGTCCGGTAGCAAACTGCCCAACAACGAGACCATTTTCGAGATCTTCACTGACAAGTCCACAATGGAGGCTCCTTCCATCGACGACCATGAGATGATGCTGTTGATGGAAACGTACATCGATCAAATTGCTCATTTCCTTAACAAGTCCGACGAGACCCAATGTAACATTTTTATGACCAAAATCCCAGAGCTCGCACACAAGTTCCCCTCTCTAAAGTACGCTATCCTGGCACTTGCCTCCAGACACTTGGAGAAAGTCAGACCCGATTATTCGGGCGAAAAAACGTTACAATACTATACCTATTCCTTGCAACAGCTCAGCATGTGTCTGAACTCCGACAAAAACACCCTCGAGGTGGTGGCCACGTGTGTCTTGCTGTGCTATTTTGAGATTCTGAGCACCAACCCGGACTCCTGGCACTCGAGACTCGAAAACTGCGGCTCCATGCTCAAAGTCTGTCACATCAACGCACGCTCAGAAACAGAGTTGGAAAAAGCTCTATTTTGGAGCTTTGCCGCGCTAGACATCGGCTGTTGCGCCGTTGGAGACAGAAAGACCGTTGTTCGTGCCGAGGACTGGTTTGGCATCGACGCTCCTTCGTGTCCGACCGATACTGGCACTGCGTTGCAATCCATGTTGTACCTGTCATGCCAGATCTTCCAGCTGGTCAGCTCAAACGATGCCCAGTCTGAATTCGACAGCTGCTGGAAGTCGCTCTGGAAGCAGCTGGGCGACTGGGAACGCACCCGATCGAGCAACATGCGCGGCTTCTGTTTTAAAAGAGACAACTCGTTCCCAGAGACTCTTTTCAGCAGTTCCACGGCCCTTTGTGCCAACCAACTGTTCCACACATGCTGTATTCTGATGCTCCAGACAAAGCCGCGGCTCGTCAAGCTATGTGAGCCAGAGAAGCAAGAAAGGACTCCCGATACATTATTCCAAAGTGCCATCAAAACGGAGCAAGGCGAGTCGGTCTCGACCAGCAGTCTGATGTCGCGGTCTCAGATCTGGCACGCCAAGCAGATCATCGGCATCAACGTGTGCAACATGAAGAACGCTTCGTCGCGGAGTCTCGGGTGCCAGATCTTGTCGCTCCAAGCGATCTGGATCGCCGGAAAGCTGATCTCGTCGGCTCACGAGCATTCGATTATTCTGCAACTGTTGCGGAAACTGGAGTCGTGGTCGAGCATGTCGATGGACTGGAGAGAAAAACAACTGACTGAGTTCTGGAAACGCGAGTGCTGAGCGATTCACTCTTTTTTATGTCTGTAACGAATAACGATAAGAAATTAAATAATTTAACAAAAGTGGAAATTTGTCGTTTTTATTCCACCATGAAACCTCCCCCAAACTACACAGGGGCGCTTTTGCAGGATAATAGAGACCATAAAAAGTTCCCTATCAAGCTCACGCCGGAGCAGAAGGGTCTCTTGAAGTCTGTGACGCCGCCGGTGTTGTATTATGACCATAAACGCACTCTCCACAAGGATACACAGCGTCTGCTAGCGAGTTTCATAGTGTTACTCGAATTGACGACAAATACGCCAAACACGGTGTGCACGCTTTTCCGCTACTATAGATACTGGCAATTGTCGTGCCAAGGGCGCCTGGTCACCACACGTGGCCAGTATAGATTCCACGCCCGTAACCAACAAAAGGAGATAAAATTGGTGGGAATGGACAATTGGAAAAATGTCATGTGCTACATGGACTCCCTACTCATATCCATGTTTTATTCTAGCGACAGCTTTGATTTCCTTCTGGATTGCTACGTCGACAAAAGCCTGTCTCCCGAGCTGCAGCAACAAGTCAAAGATTTCAAAGTCATGCTTCGATTTATTGTGAATTTAATTAGAGGAGGCGAATATATTCCCCATCCTCTGATGAAACAGCTTTGTTTCTCATTGAGCAGTCTCGGCTGCGAGATGGTACTGAGCCAGAACCAGCAGGATGCTTTGCAGCTGTTTGAATTTCTTGCAGAGTCGCTGTCTCTCCCGCTGCTCACCATAAAATTGGACATCATCCATTCCGGACAACTCAACGTGAACGACGACATGAGACTCATCGAAGAGCGTGCATTACTGATTTCTGTCCCCGAAGACACCAATGCGGACCCGGAAAACAATGAGGAGGGCGCCTCGATCTCCCTGGAGGAGTGTCTCAACTCGTATTTTAATAATAGCATCACTGTGCGCAGACACTTGGAGCGGCGGCGCACGCTGGATAGAGACGACCAGATAGACGAGAAAACAAGAAATGAAATCACGCATGACTTGCAATACTACGAAAAGCTCGGAATTGTCACCTCCAACGAAGAACCGCTGCAACGTTCTTCGTCTCAGGAATCTGCGACTTCCTCCGCCGATTTGAGTACTGCGCTCAGCAACTCGACTGTCACCGGCACAGAGTCGACCAGTGACCGCACAGTTGCGGTCTCCTCATTCCTGAGACTGTCGGAAAGGATGGAGGCATCCAGAACAAGGTCCTCGACAATCGCCTCAGTTCTGAACAACGTCATGATTTCAAATCCAACTAGACTAACACGCAGAGCGTCGTCGGTCTCCAACAACGAAGTGACATTGCCTGCCTGGATGTTCTTGCAACTACTGCCTTACTATACCAGCCCCAAGGTGAAACTCCGCTTACGGAGCTCGGAAAGGTCGTTTAGGGGAATGACGAGAAGCGTAACTGGGGAGTCATCTATATCCTCTGAGGATGACACCGAATTGACCGATTTTGAGGACCGGTTCCAGAAGAAACGCCCAATTATCCCTATCTGTCTGAAGAAATATGGCTGGGATGAAAATGGACAGTCGCACAAAATTAACCGCAAGGTGGTGATTCCCGAGGTAATTAAGCATCCGTACTTTATTGCCGAGGACAGCACAAAACCAGGATACGTCGATTTTAGACGAAACACAGACAATAAGGCGCCTTCCGGGTCGTTCATGCTGGTTCTGGAAAGCTGCATTTGCCACCGGGGTAAAACTGTGAATTCTGGACACTATGTCTCGTTGGTCCGCAAACAGCCATACAATCCGAAAGATTCGATACCCTCAGATGAAAAGAACTGGATTCTATTCAACGACGTGCTTGACAAGGAGGAGAAAGCCAAGGAAGTGACGTTCCAGGAAGCCATGGACCAAGAAGATCCTTATATTCTGTTCTACAAAATAGTGGAGCTACATGAGGATTTTGATTCTGATTACTATGGCACTGCCACCAGTGGCGACGAAAGCACCATCAGGCCTCCACGGGGCGCCAGAGACAAATTTTGGAACTCCGACAGTGAATCTAGCATGCCAAATAGCTCACTCCTGGCTGCCCGCAAAAGCTCGATAGTGTCCCAGATGTCACACCTTTCTCTCAAGTCTGCTGGGGCACCGCCGCCGATTACCATCGATCAGCCCACGAAAGAATCAGAACACTCGCCGGCTGCTACCATCCAGGTGCCACCACTTGCACCACCCCAGATGGCCTCGACCTCTTCGGTGTCCAGGTCCAGTTCGCGCGGGAAAAAGACGGATAATGAAGTGTTACCGACTGATCCAGCCTATCTGGACATTGGCACGCAATATTACTGGTACGATCTTAATTCTTCTGGAACTTACAAGATACCACGCGAATACTCTGAGCCGCCAGCTATTTGGACGCCGCACGAGGAAAATGGAGACGGCAACGAAGGCGGATTCATTGAAAAGATAAACTCGAGACTGCTAAATCTCAAGCGGGGCTCTGTGTCAGCCGGCGTGCAATTCCCCTCCAACCCTGCTAGCATGATATCCTCCACTGCATCATTTACTGCTGCTGATTCTACAGACACTGAAATGGATGATAAGGTTAATCCAAGTTTCGCTCCTCCTCGAAAAGAGCTATCAAAAGTCTCTTCACCGGTTCTCAAGCCCCGCGATGGTGTTTCCTCACCTGCAAACGGGACGGTGTCTCCACAAGTTTCAAAAATGTCGGCGGCCGTTTCGAATGGATCCAAGCCGCAGAACAGAGAAAAGAAGAAGAACGGATTAAAACGCTTTTTCAAGAAAATTGTCAACTAATCTATTTACCGAGCCCCGTTTTCAGGAACTCGTTTTCTATTTCCTTGGTGAACTGGTCCACAAAGTCCAGTCCAGGGTTGTTGTTGTCGGAGAACCAGTTGAAAAGAGTTTCCGAAGGATTCGTGAAATAGTCGTCAAAACTTTGCTGGTCAAGGTTATTTGGGTGCGGATACTCTTGGTTTTCTAGGTATGGGTTCTGAGGTTGTTCCTCGTTCTGGGCTTGGCTGTTAATTTCGTCTTCATAGTCGACAACTGTTCGGGTCTTGACTGCTTTGGTTTTGAATTGCGAGCACAGGTACATTAGAATGGTAGAGTATCGCGTGCAAAGATGAAGCTCGTCGGGAGCGGCGTCTCTCAAGCAAATAGCTGTTTTCTGCAGCAACAAAATGATTTCCTCAACAGGTATGACACTCAACCGTATAATCTCGCTCGTGGACTTGTCTGATTGCGAAAAGTCTGTCTTTCCGTCTGTCGTTAGTGTTAGATAGCACTTGACAATGAAGGCTACCGCCTTGATCACGCGAATCACCCATCTGACTGGCATGTATTTGAGCAGCCTCAGCTTGTTAACACGCTGCATCACTGCGAGCACTTCTTTGGCTGCCTTGTATGCGAGCTCCACGTATCTGGAATATTTGGCGAGCTCGTCCAATCGCAGATTGCGGCCCTTTTTCGAGCTGTTGGTGATGTTCATGGATGTGTCGTCGTTCAGAGCCAATGAGTAGACATACAACTTTGCGTAGTAGTAATCTAAAATGAGCGCCTCTTTTTCGACTTGATGGTGTACTTCTTTGTGTACTTTCGCGTCGGAAATACAATCCTCGTAGTTCTGGTGCAAATTATGTGCCGACGACGGTTTAAGTAGCTTGTGGTATTTTTTGTACCAGTTTTCCAGCAGCGGGGACAAAATGTCGAGCACAGCGAGGTTCTGGTGCTTATCGAGAACTCCCAGTTTCGGGTTGTTCACATATAGCGATTCGTAGCAAAGCGAGGTGAACTGCAGCAGTTCGATGGTGGCTTTCTGGTATGGCGTAAAATCGAAGCTAGGATCGTTGATGTCGACCTCTCCCAGCGTCTGTGAGAGCATTGACCGTTTGTTCAGATTAATTGCCGAATGTGTTTCGGAAATGTGCGTCGCGAGGAACGTCAACGGGTGCTCGTCCAGCAGGAAGCTGAGTCTTGTGGCTGTGCCGATAAGCATAAAGGACATGATCTCAGACCGTTTCATGGCACTCAGTCCTGTGTACTCTTCTTGGCCCTCATCCTCCGGCATATTAGCGTAGTCGCTCCAGCGGAAATGGATGGCTCGTGGGTTCCACTCGGTAAATAGCAGAAATGATAGCAGCGTGCCGATGCTTCTGCTACTCGACTCTCCCCAGACTGTCATGCTGATGAGTCGTTGGCAGTAGACCCACAACTGTTCATGAATCTCGATGTGTCGGTTCTGGGCTTCTAGCGGATGGTACCGTGACGAAATGGTTAGGATAGAACACAATAACATAGGGTAGCCAGGGAGCACCTGCGGGTCCTGCAACTCAGCAGGAATGTACGGGAAAAATGGGTGCATCGTGATAAAGAATAGTCTGATCAGTCGTGTGGCCTCTTCGCTTGTTAGCACCTTATCTGGGCCAATGTACTCGATGTCCTCGAGCCTGGACGTTGGCCTAGGCCGAATTTTCAATGTCGACCGCACCGGAGGCATGTGCAGCCGGCTCTGTTTCAGCAGCGGGTGCAGACTGGTGTCATGACCAAAGGCCTCTTTACGCGAGGACGAATCCGTGCCGCCTGCTGCCAGCGAGTCGGTGGACGCACTGGACGGGAGCTTGGCCGAGTCTGCAGTCTCTGAGAAAGAACGTCTCTCGCTGGACGGCGACTCTGACGACGGACGACTGGCCACCTTGTTTTCCAGGTTCTGGAGCCGTTCGTACGCATCAATCTTGTCCCTTTCGTCGGCCTTGGCGAAGTTGCCCGCGATATGGGCCAGAAACACCATTGTGGAATTGCTTGTATTTGCGCTCTCATCAACAGGAGTCTTGCTGGAAATGGCTTCTCCAGTGCCAATGGTGGCCAGCCGCGATGAGCTACGTGAACTAGCAGCATGGCTGGGCGGCCGCGAGTCCACAGGGGAAGCCTGGCGAATTCTGCCTGATCCACGGCGACGGCTCTCTGCAAAAACACACTCTTTGCGCTCACGCTTGCATCTGGCACAGGGTGGATCATGAGGAGCCTCCAGAGATCCCAAATCACACTTGACTTTGCGGGTGCGGCAATTCAAGCATGCCAGGTAGTTTCTCTTGAACTTGGGTTTATCCATTATAAAATGACTATCGACGCGACGAAAATTTAATGGGTTACGACATATATCACGGGCACTACAATGATACGCTGAAACTGCCCTCTACTTCACAGTACAATCAATGTCGGGCTGCTCGCTCGTCATATGCTTTATTACCTACTTACATCGCCTAGATGGCAAACTTCTTGGTCCACTCCTTGGCTGTGGCCTCGTATTTTGCACGGTCGGTCTTGTAGATGTGGGCGATCTCTGGCACCAAAGGATCATCCGGATTAGCGTCTGTGAGCAACGAGCAGATAGACAGCAACACCTTGGAGATTGTCAGCGCTGGAGACCACTGGTCTTTCAAAATGTCGAGACAGATGTTTCCGTTGGAATTAATATTTGGGTGGTAGATCTTCGTCTGGAAAGAGATCTTAGGAGGCTTGAATGGGTAGTCTGTAGGGAAGTGGATCGAAAGGAAGAACACTCCGCCGGCATACGGCGAGTCTGGCGGACCCATGATCGACGCTTGCCAGTGGTACAGATCGTCACCCACAGGGCCTGCGGAGCACGACGAAGGTGGATCTCTGCCGAGATCACTGAGTTCCTTATTGATTCTCTTCAACGACATGTATGATTATGGGTTCTAAAATTTAGAATAAAAGAAATTTACTCTTACGAGCAACAAAACAAATACACCAGGATGAGCACCGGCTCTCGCCACACAAAAAAAAACTAGTGCCCGCGAGCGTGCGCCAGCGCTCCGGATTTTTCACCACGGAGGTCGCAGTATTTTTACCCCGTCGGTGGCGGAAGCTTCGAGAATTCCACAGGCCAATAAAAGAAAACAGGCTGCCAAAATTGAACCTCTTACCCGGCCCGGTCCTATCTGCAACCGAACCGATTAAGATATCTGTCGATATTAGGTAAGCACAATGGTACAGATTTTGTTGCCTGGAATAGTTGCCAACATTATGAGTTTGGGCTATAACTTTGACGATACAGAAGCGTTTCTGTCGTCGCTGAACACTGATCGGCCTGAGTCTGATAGGTCGAACCCGTCGAACCTGCTGGATTTTGAGAATTCTTCAGGTCTGGACGAGTACACGAAAACCGATATCAAAATTGAGGATGAGATTGATGACTGGATAGATTATGGTGCCCTCCAACAGAAATATGTGCCGCAGACGGCCGAGGACACTCCGGATTCTAATAACGAGTCTGTGCCTATGGTATCGCCGCCGGATTCGTTTACCTCCATGTCCGAAACGTCCTCCGTTAACGCCAAAAGGGCGACTACAAACTCAAAGGTCACCAAGTTGAAGAAAGAGCGGCACTCGCACAATGTGGTGGAGAAAAAATATCGGATGAATATCAATAACAAGATTCTTGAGCTCCGTGACGCAGTGCCGTCGCTTCGGGTCGCATCCGGAGACAAACGAATAGCAGCTACAGACCTGGACGGACTTACACCCGCGTTGAAGCTGAACAAGGCGAACATTCTCGCGAAAGCTACCGAATACATCCGCCACCTGGAGTCTAAAAATGCGTATTTAATGAACGAGATCCACATGCTGCGCTCTAGTCTTGATAACCAGATGGCAAACAATTATACCCAACAAACACAATACTTCAGTCCGGAACTGCAACAACAGCCTCAGCAAAATCAATACGGGAGCCAAAACCAAACTTATGTGATGAATTCATCTCCTGTTCCCGTGGCTTCCAAACTTCTTATGGGAGGGATGACAGCCATGGTTGGAACACAGCTGTTTGAGGGCTTCAGCGACGACAGCTTCAAAGGACTGTTTTTGGTGCCGTTGCATCGGATTTTCCCTCTTGTTGACTCTCCTCAGGCATCTGTGGTGTTCAATTATCTGCGGACGTTACTTTTCTTTGGTGGACTCTTCTTGCTGTTGCAACCCGTATACCAATTTTTCGCAGCTCCTAAGGAAAAGGCGCCGACTCCAATACGAACGGCATTTGACGTTAGTCTCGGGGAGCTGGCACTAGACACGCTGAAAATGCTGGGAATCAAGCTCAGAATTCTGAAGCTTGATCTAACGGAAGAATTGAATGGCATCAACTCGTTGAATCTGTACTTTGAAAAGTGGCTCGTCAACACGCTCTCGAATCAGGAAACAATGTCCTACAGCACTATTTGGAGGCCGTTTTTCAAGTATTATATTCGGTCGCTTGCTATCGATGGCCGCATCATTGAGGTAGTCAAATCTAATTCCAGTATCCAGTTCCACTTCAACAGGTTAATTGTTGCAAAGATGGTGATGATGAAAGTGGGAGAGCCCCTGAGCAGTTTTCTAGGGCTTCAGCGAATGCTCGACAGTTTGATGCTAGGAATGGTGAAAGATTTGAAACAAATCAAAGACTCGGCCAAGTATTCTGACGAGACTGCTCGCATTCTCAAATTCGTGAGTAACGATATCGCATTCTTGGATAGCGAAGAATTATTTGAAAAGCTGATCGATGTGCTGAAGTGGAGAGAGACCAACAACAACGGCTCTTACATTGAGGAGTTTCTCAGGAATTCTGAGGACTCTGATCTCTCCTTAATCAATCTGATTTGTGCCATTCGCTCCTCCCAGATTTTGAACGAGCTCATGAAAGAATACCTTTCGCAACTAGCTGAATCTACAAGCGAGTCCGAGGAGTCAGGCGAAACGCAAATGGATGCAGATACAATTTATGAAAAAATCAATTCAGACAGCCTAGTGATACCGCCAGCCTGCGTCAAGCTTCAAAGATTAAGAATTGTACTGAACAGCTTGCTGAAGCCAACAGCCGAGAACGCCCGAAAAACTCTTGAGGCGGCAATCGGCGCCGTGAAGGATGTGGTCGAATTCAGCGAGGCGATTGAGCAGATCGAGCCCGTGCAACAAGACGAGTCTGGCGTTGAAGATCCGACCATCTCAAAAATTCTTCAGTTCGCACACCAGCCTCTGCGCCCTCCAAAACTTGCTAACGACGAAACAAGGCTTACACTCACTTGTGTGTTGATGCTGCACTTCTTTGAAGTTGGCCAGGTGGGCCAGGCGTGCCGTTTAGTGCGCTACTTGAGCCTTTCGCAGTCGACAGAGACAGTTTCATTGCTCACGTTAATCAGCGTTTTGCGAGCCGTAAGCGTCTTGGGTGACCATCTGGATACGCTTGATGGGGATCTCCACAGCAGGCAGACTGTGGGCTCGCTGGTTGCGTTCTTGCGGTTGCACGTTGGCTCGACCACAAAACCGTCCTTGGTTTCAAAATCTATGACGGATAACTCCCATCATCAGCTAGTGGACGATGCCATCGATTACGATGTGCGAGACTTAGATTATGAACTAAAGAGTAGCGTCAGTCACAAGCTAGTATGCCTGGGCAGACAACTTCTTGGTGACAGCGAGCTGTGATCTGGACGCAAATATTACACTACATAATCCATTACGTAAACAAACCATCACCGCGATTAGTTTATGATAAAATATTGCAATTGTCTCTTCGAAATAATATAGGAGCCAAGACCATAGATAAAGTGTTATGTCAAGTTCTGGACCTGCGATTGAGGTGTCTACAGAATTGAAGCAAAACGTTTTTGGCGAAGACCAAGTGATACCCGAATTTGCCAAAGATACCCAATCTGGCAGTTCTTTCGCAAACATCACTCAGTGGAAAGAGCTCGGTGCATATTTAGAGGGCTTACAAAGAATCACACCTGGTTCCTCTGATTCAGAAAACAACGATCTGCAATCCAAAAATCCGCTTTCCAGACCCGTTGTGTATCGGATTTGCAACCATTGCGACAGGCCTATCTTGGAGAAATATTTAGCAGATCATCTGAAGAGCTGCGCGCAGGAGAAACGTAACAAAACCTTATCGGCGGAAAAAGCCAATACCGCCGTTACGAATAACGTCATGAAGAAACGGCGGCTAGACGAAGCTGCAGAAAATCTGTCGAGCTCACTTAACTCTCCGGATGTTGAGGAAACCAAAATGAACGGGGCCAACGGGGCGTCCAAAAAGCAGAAAGTCGCGAAAGTGCCCAAGGAGAAGAAAGTCAGGAAAAGCGTCAAGCCGAAAATTACCGGAAAGCCAAAGGGACCTGTTGATGTGGAGAAACAGTGTGGTGTCCCGCTGCCGAACGGTGGTTTCTGTGCGCGGTCCTTGACCTGTAAGACGCATTCTATGGGAGCCAAACGAGCTGTTCCAGGGAGAAGCGCGCCGTACGACCAGCTGCTTGCTGCATATCAGCGCAAGAACCAGGCCAAAATCGGTGCTGCTGCTGCTGCTGCTCAGCAAGCTCAAGACGACCTTATGCATGGCTCGTCTGTTCCGCTGGACGACGAAGAGGAAACACATCAAGTTCTGGATGGTGTGACGAGATCGACTCCATGGCCTTTGGAGCGGAAAGTGATAATGCCTACAAAACTACGCAACTCATTTATTCGCATGAGAGAAATGTTTGCTGGTGCTATACTGCCTAGAATGCCATCCAACCCGCTGGGACAAATGCAAGGGCGTACTGCGGTGGTGGACACAGAGAAAACCACCGAGTACGTTTTCCCTGTGCGGTCGCAGCATCAACGGATGCCACCCTCGACACAGGTGCGGCCGGCCGCACCTATGGCCAAGCCAAGTCCCCAGGGTGCTGTTGATGTTCATTCGCAGATCTCGGCCCAGGCACAGCTGCTCGCTCAGCAGCAGCAGCAGCTCAGACTTGCCCAGGCCAAGAAACAGCAGCAACAAGCACAGATGCAAGCTAAATACCAGGCCCAGCAGCTGGCTGCCGGGGTCGTTCCTCAGCAGGAGAAACACATGCAATTGACTCCACAGCAACAACAGCAGATGATGATGAGGCGGCGAATGTATTTGCAACAGCAATCGCAACAACTGCGGCAACAACAGCAGCAGTATATTAACCCCCAGTATAAGAGCCAACAGGAGATGATGATGAATCAACGCCAGCAATAGTGCTGGAACAGTCTGGATCTATGATTTTGAGTTTTTCGGGTCTTTCAAATCCTGTTCCAGTTGCGAAGCTCTCGGTTTGGGTTGTAAGGGCTCGATATGATCTGAAAATTTGATTCTGAAAAATGAGGGGTGTTTCCAGTTACCGTTTTCATCGAAGTTCTCCGGACTAGGCGGTGTGTGTTTGATGAGCTGATATTCTTTAAGAACATAGAAGCTCATGAGAAACCCGCCTAGAACTCCGATGACCACAACGTTAAATCGTCCGTTAATTGTTTTTTGTACCATTTGATAATTTGTTTTTCTAATAAAACTCCACTTTTAAAAAAACCAATCTTTATTTTCTTATCATGTCACTACCAAAGAGAATTATTAGAGTAAGTATACTAACACATTCACGTGCTAATACCAGGAAACTGAACGGCTAGTATCAGACCCTGTGCCGGGTATCACAGCAGTGCCACATGAAGACAACTTGCGCTACTTCAACGTGACCATTGACGGTCCCTCCGGTTCGCCATACGAGGGAGGCAAATTCAAGCTTGAGCTGTTTTTGCCGGACGACTACCCAATGCTGGCTCCTAAAGTGCGTTTTTTGACCAAGATATACCATCCAAACATTGACAGACTGGGAAGAATCTGTCTCGACGTCCTAAAGGCCAACTGGTCTCCAGCATTGCAAGTGCGCACCATTTTGCTGTCTATCCAAGCACTGCTGAGCTCGCCAAACCCAGACGACCCACTAGCGAAC
Organism: Ogataea parapolymorpha DL-1; assembly: GCF_000187245.1. Lineage (NCBI taxonomy): Eukaryota > Fungi > Ascomycota > Pichiomycetes > Pichiales > Pichiaceae > Ogataea > Ogataea parapolymorpha. Next base: position 120,085 of record NC_027865.1, on the reverse strand, counting down.
GAGGTGGCTGAGGAATGGAAGAGCAATGAGCAAAATGCAATCAAAACCGCCAGAGAGTGGACTGAAAGATTTGCACAGTAATTACAACCTCTAAATACGAGCTTCGCGAATTCCGCCGGTGAGCAGCACCTCACCTTCCCACACACTTGCCAGCACGTCACTGAAGTCGTCAACATACACAATCTCGAGCCCCAAAGTCTGATAGACCCATTTTTCAGGCTCTCCGGCTTGCGTGCGGCCCTCCTTAAGAAGCTGCTCTTCCTCGTCGAGGAATTTAGCAAAAAGCTCTTTGGCTAGCTCCCTATTCCTTAGATTATAGATATAATCTTCAATAACATCCTTGCGGTTCTGCCGTGGAAGCAGCACCTTGTTCACCTTGCCTGCAAGGTGTGCGCCCAGTAGTTTTTCTCTCACTCCTCCGATTGGGAGCACTTTGCCGGTAAGCGTGATTTCTCCAGTCATGGCAAGCGTTTCCGGCACTTTTTTGCGCAAAACCAGGGACATCAAGCACAATGTCATGGTGATTCCCGCCGAAGGCCCATCTTTCGAGATTGCACCTTCGGGAACGTGCAAATGAACGCTAGTGTTCTCGTATCGTTTGAGCAGTTCGTCTCTAAATTCTTGAGTGCCGGCCACCAAATTGTTGTGTAGCAGGTATCCAACAAGAGTATTTGCTATCTGGGAGCTCTCCAATAACACCTCTCCCAAGCGTCCAGTGCAGTTCATCTTTTGCGAACCAGGAAGACCGATCATCTCAAATCGTAAAAGAGACCCCGACCCGTCAGAGTTGTAGGACAATCCGTTGACCACGCCGTACCCTTTCTGAAATTTGGTCTCACCTGCCGCTGTAGCACGAAGATGCGACGGACTGCCAATATATTTTGCGAGATCGTGCACAGTCACCGTTTTGGTGGCCTCGCCCATTTGCGTCTCAACAGCCTTTCCTCGACAGATAGCCGCAATCAGCCGTTCAAGATTTCGAATTCCCGGCTCGCTGGTGTAGTGCGTGGCCATCTTCAGGATCGTCTCGTCGTCCATGGCCACCGCGTCGCTAGCAAGTCCTGCACGTTCCAATTGGCGCGGAATAATGTATTTCTTGCAAATCTCAACTTTTTCCATATAATTGTATCCTGCAAGTTCAATTACCTCCATCCGGTCACGCAAAGGATCACTTAGCTGCCATAGATCATTCGAGGTGCACACAAACAGTATCTGTGAGAGATCTATGGGGAAGCCGATGTAGTGGTCGTGGAAATTGGTGTTTTGTTCAGGGTCCAGAATTTCCAGCAGAGCAGCCTCAGGGTCCCCTTTCCGAGAGTTGGAACCGATCTTGTCCACCTCGTCCAATAAAATCACCGGATTCATTGACTGAGAACGCCGCAGGGCTTGGACTATTAGCCCTGGAATTGCACCAACATAAGTTCTTCTGTGGCCCTTCAGGTCTGCAAAATCATTTAGTCCACCAACACTGATCCTCTGGAACTTTCGCCCCAGAGTGCTGGCAATTGACCGCGCCAACGACGTTTTTCCAACGCCGGGAGGGCCTGTGAGAAGCAGGATTGGCGCTTTCAGGGTGGACGCCGGGCGCTGTTTCGTTGGAGGCTCGTCTCCGCTGCCGTATACAAATTCCGGCTCGTGTCTCGGCTGTTTTTGATTGTGCAGATTCAACACTGCCAGATACTCTAGTATTCTCTCCTTGGCACTCTCCATGCCGTAATGATCGGCATCCAGTTGCTCTCGCGCACGCGCAAGGTCCACATCAACCGATTCCACGAAAGAGTCGAGCCGCTGCCACGGAAGATCCATGATAATCTCCAGATACGCTCTTAATACCTGGTAATCCGAGGAACTGGACTGCATCTGTTTGAGTCTCTGAAAGTCTTTCGTAATAAGTCTCTTACCGTCCTCATTGATCAAGTATTTGTCCAAAGAGTCGACAAAATCCTGGATGCCCTTATTTTCGTCATCGTCCTCAGCCGTTCTGCTGCCACGGCCTGTGGCTCGCGTGAGACCCATATCCTCAACTAACCGACGCAAATTCCGCAGATGGTTTGAGATAAACTGCGAGCGCGACAAATTGCCCTGCGACTTGCCGCTCCGGTGATCAAGACTGCTCCAAATCTCCGACAAATAGCTGGTATTAAGATGTTCTTCAAACACCTTGTTCGCGAACGCCACGCATTTGTTAAATACTTCGATACGTTCCGCTCCTTTGGACCTCAGATACGAAATCTTCAGTTCAATTGGAAATGGAAACAACGCAACAAGAACGTCGTTGTAGTGAGCAAAATCTCCTGATTTTCGCCCGTACGCTTGTCTCAGTCGTTTCAGGCCTGTCGACACGTCTGACGCAGACAGCTGAGCATTCAAGAGCGTTGCAAGAGGCGTCAGCCGCAACAGAATGTGCCGCGAGCGTTCCTCCTTGTCGTCTGGGTCCAACGTGCCCTCGTCCTTGTAGTTGGTTAGAAACTCGTCTATGTTGTCAAAGAAGCGGATTATGTCTTTCGTGTCGGGCTTTTCCACATGCGTTTCCTCCTGAATCTCAACAGTTACGGTCTCCTCATCGTATTGCACAATATAGCCCCGCGTAAAGCCCTTGAAACTCACCACGGTCGTCTCGCTCATCTCGTAAAAGCCGTTCACCACACAGACGGTGCATGTGTCCGAGTCTGGATAGCCAGGCACACAGGCAACCAAACGCTTAGAAGAAAGACCAAAGCGCGAGGCAATTGCCGAAACAGGTTCTGAGCGTTCGGTAGCGGACCATCTCGAAGCCAGATCAAGAGCCTTTTGCTTATCAAAAACAACACGATAAGTGATCCCGGGAAGAAAAATCAGGTTGCGCTCCAACCGGTGAACAGGCAGTTCCACTTGCCACTCTGAAGACTTGGAAGACATGTTGGTGGAATATATCAGACTGAAGCCTACTTTTGGCGAGATAATATATACATTATCGGATAAGCTTTCCTAATGGAGCAGGAGTCGCACACGACTATATTTTTTACTTTAGCTATACAACAACAGAGAAATGAATACTTATGCCAACATGCCAACACTCTAGAACAAGCAATGATACCACCTGAAGCACTGGCTCATTTGATGAGGTCCAAAATTTGCTGCGTCAGGTTGGATATCTCATCTGCCCCGTTGAAATCTTCGCCGGTTAGATTGTTCAGGTTCATCTTGCCTCTGTTGATTTCGCTTTTTATTTTAGACTTGATCTCCTGGTTATCAGATTCGAGCAACTGCAGCATCGTCCACAAGGCAATGTGCTCAAATGTAGAGTTGCCTGAGTTCAGAAAGTCGGAGATGAAGCTAGAGATGCCGTCATAATTTTCCAGAATTATCGTATAATCTTGTATTCTTGAGCACAAGTTGGCCAGGGCAGCGGCCGAGTTACCGCTCACTTCAGGGTTCGACGATTTCGTCAGCGGGATCAACACGTCCATGATACCGAGCTCAAGCAGCTTAGCTTTGAGGTCATCAGCCAGCGCGAGAATTGCAAAACATGCAGATATTTCGCTTTGGACGCTTTCGGGAGCTTGTAACACCAGCTCTTTGCATTTCTTAACCGCACCTGCCTCCAGTAGCTCCATGCGATTTCTTTCACTGCTGGCAGCAAGGTTCCTCAAAGTGGAAACGGCGTGGCATTGTATCTCGACAGAATCCGTGTAGTCCACCAGATTAACCAGAGGTTTCAAGAAACCTGCGTCGATGATCAACGCCTCGTTCATAGGGTGGATCGATATATTGCGGATGCATGCGACGGCAGCAAGAACTAGTGGTTCGTGCTGCGACTTCAGCAACGAGACGAGATTCGGCAAGCCACCCGCGCGCACGATCTCCAATTGGTACAATGCATCGGAAGCTAAGTTTCTGAGAGCTAGCGTGGCCTGGCATTGAACCCTCGGGCTCGAAGAGTCCATTAGTTGAACCAACTGGCTGACCAGCTTTGGCTCGGTGGTGGCCAATTTTTTTCTATTGGACTCGTCCACAGCAATGTTGGACAATGCTGTCGTACAATAGTACTGGACGTCTGGGTCAGAGGAGGACAGCAGCTGAACTAGAACGGGCACCGACCCGGCCTCCACAAGTTCCTTCCTGTTTTCTAAAGAATGAGTCATGTTCAGCAGGGCACCTGTGGCATTCCTCTGAACCCTGAGGTCTGGGGATTTGGCGAGTTTGGTGAGTGGAATAAGAGCACCAGAGGTGGCAATTTTGGTCTTGTTTTTATCCTGGGTAGCCAGATTTGTGATACAGCCAACAGCATTGCACTGGACCTCGATGTTGGAACTCATCATCTGTCTGATAAGAGGCACTAGCCCGCCCATCTCCACAATTAAGACCTTGTTGTCATCGTTGACGGCCAAGTTACCTAGCGCGGCACAGGCTGCCCGTTGGACGTCCTGGTCCGAGCTCTGTAGCAGTATTAATATTGGCTCCAACACGTCTCTCGAGACGGCGCGGATGTCTTTCTCTGTTATTTCGGCAAATGCCAATGCTGCACTTCTCTGGAGGTCGATATTGTCCGAGTACACGAGCGTGCTCAGTGCTTTCAGCGGACCATCAGAGAAAAAGTCCACCTCGCCACGGTTCTCCAAGTATTGCAAAAGAGCGGAAATCGCGTCTCTCTCGTTGTCAGCTAGAAGTTGGGGATACAAGTTGTCATGCTCGCTTTTGCTACAACAACAGCCCATTTTGATGTAATATTTCCAATTGAAGACGCTCTTCTTATTTGTTGGGTATGTTTTCGCAGAAGTGTCTATATGGTCTTAATAATTTATCCGCTTATAGGTTTGCCATAAGATGTAATCTTACACGTCTTATCCGTTTGTTCTGTTTAACAAATTTTTATGAGGGCAAGACGGTAGTGAGAGACACAAGATAAGATACAAAAAATGTCTTCTAGATTGGTCCAGCGTGCCATTTTCAAGTCGACTCGCGAGCCTACGGGCTTGTTTTTGGATATTACCGCATAGAGCTGTTTGGTGTTTTGCAATTATCACCCATTCCATTAATTTTCGTTCAGTACATACTGGCAAAATTCTGCCTCTTCGACTTTACAGACATCGCAGGTTTTCGCTCCTGCTTCACAAATGGATCGGCCTTTTCGTGGTACGGCCTATTTCCAGGCCTACTGTCTTTCGCGCGTGTAGGAGACTTTTCCCTGGCGTCCTTTTGGTTTCTGAGTCTTTCGCGGTACTCTTCCACTTTCTTGTCGACCTCGCTGTCCTCGAGTCCCTCATCCTCGAGCGTCTCTCTGTATTCCATCACTTTTATCTCCAACTGTCGCTTGCGCTCGTGAAGGTCGATATCTCTGTCTCGAACCGTAGTGGCAACCTGTTTGCGCTCGTTTTTCTGCCGAAGCTGCCGCCTCAAATACTGTTTGCCCCCACTCTCATCTATACGCGCATCGCTGTGCAAGTTGCTGAGGTTACGCTGCACGTATCCATTTGTTCCAGAGCCCCTCGCGGTGCTCAGACCGATTCCATTATACATTTAAATTTTATTTAATTTTTGTTGGCGGTGCAGATCATTTTAGCATGTCTCAACAGATGCTGAGTCGCTGGATTAAGCGGGAGAACAGCTCATCTCCCGTGCCAGACGCGGCCAACGACACAAATTCCGTGGCAAACAGCCATAGGAACGGCAAGTCGCGTTGCACGCCGTCAAATGGTTCCAACGCGTCGTCCATCGACGCGTTCAGGTATTCCGCCACTGCTGGATCGCTGACCCGCTCCAAATTTGCAGATAAGCTTAAGGGATACACTGTTGGGGCCCGCAAAAGGCAGTTTAGCGAAGACGACGAGGATGCCCCGAAAAAGGCGAAATCAAGCAAGCTGACTCCGCTCGAACAGCAGATATACGAGCTCAAAATGCAACATAAAGACAAACTACTGGCCATCCAGGTTGGCTACAAATACAAGTTCTATGGCGAGGACGCTCGTGCTGCGTCGCAGATTTTGAACATCATGTACATTCCAGGACGGCTGTTTTTCACCAAAAGCGATGATCTGTACGATAAACTGGCCTACTGCTCGATTCCCGATGTGAGACTTCACATTCATCTGAAACGGCTGCTGAATGCCGGCTACAAAGTTGCCGTTGTTGACCAGAACGAAACAGCAGCCATCAAGTCCACCACATCGTCGAAAAACAAGCTGTTTGAGCGACGCATCAGTAAAGTGTACACCTCGTCCACGTACATCGACAACGAAGACGTGATTTCTGGGGGCCGGTTTGTTGTCGCGTTGACAGAGACCAAGAACAAGGAAACCACTGTGATATCTCTGGTTGCCGTTGACGTTTACTCGGCAGACATCATATATGACGAGTTTGAGGACAATTTTGTGCGCAACGAGCTGGAAACCAGACTTTACCATCTCGATCCAACGGAATTTCTTTTAATTGGAGAGATTTCGCGGGAAACACAGAAAGCGCTGGACTTGTTCAAACGGCACACTCGTGAGTCAGCAACTAGCTTGCGGTCAGAGGTCAGGGCTGCAAAGACATACACGCAGATCACCGATGTTCTGAACGCCAACCTGTCCGACCAGGCCTTTGATCTCATCACAAAGCTTGCAGCCTCTGTCCAAGGTTGTTTTGCAGAGCTGATCGAGTACCTGGGCGAGTTCGAATTGGCCAATGTGTTTGATTTGGTGGACAAATACACCCATTTTTCCAGCGTCCATCGATGCATGGTTTTGGACGCAAACACTCTGCGTAACCTCGAAATATACAAAAACAGCACCAACGGCCAGGAGTACGGCTCTCTGCTGTGGATGCTGGACCACACAAATACCCAGTTCGGACGCAGAGAGCTAAAACGATGGGTCGGCAGGCCATTGACGGACAGAGAAGAGGTGGCCAAGAGAGCAGACTCCGTGGAGAGCATTATGAAAAACTACCAGTCCGTGGCCATCGAGTCGACCGTCAAGCTTCTGCGCAATTGTCCGGACCTGGAAGCAGCGCTCAGTCGTGTCCATTACGGCCGGTCCAAACGCAAGGACACTTATATGTTTCTCAAAAAAATGAACGAGATCCTCCAGTTCTACGGGGACCTCCCAGACACCTATGTCCAGACCAACCCGTCTCTGCGCGAGATATTCGACGATCTCAAAACTGCAGCCTCATCCGGGCTCAAAGACTTCAGGAATTTGCTGGACATGGTCCATTCGCCAGCGGCCATCGACGACACCAGCCCCGAGCACGTGACCGGCTATTTCAACACCAACTTCTTTGATTACCACCTGATCCAACAGCATCTGGAGAACATTTCTCAGGTGGAGCAGCAGCTGGAAGCAGAACTCAAGGATATCCGCAAAATCGTTGGCCGGCCAGGTATGGGCTATGTGACCAACAACAAGGAGCCGTACTTGGTGGAGGTGCGCAACACTCAGGTTGCTAGCTTGCCGAAAGACTGGGTCAAAATTAACGGCACCAAGTCTGTGTCGCGGTTCAGAACTCCTTCGGGAGCCGCACTCTACAGACAGATCCAGTACCACACAGAGATGCTCCAGAAAGAGTGCAACGAGTGTTTTACCAAGTTTGTCAAAAGAATCGACGAGTACTATCTCGACCTGAATAAAACCATTCGACATCTCGCTGTTCTGGACTCGCTAATTTCCCTGAGTGCCGCTTCCTCGCTCAACGAAGGGTATACAAAGCCTGTGTTTGTGGACTCTCCGTGCATTGATGTGAAAAACTCTCGCAACCCAATTTCAGAAAACCTCAAGACATCAACTCGTTACATCCCTAATGATTTCAAGATGTCAGACTCAGAAGGCAGAATAGCCCTGATTACAGGCCCGAATATGGGAGGAAAGTCGTCTTTCATTCGCCAGATCGCGCTGCTCGTGGTCATGGCACAGATAGGCTGCTACATACCTGCGGAAGCCGGGTCCAAGCTGAGCATTTTTGACTCGATCCACACCCGAATGGGCGCACAAGACGATATTATCAAGGGCGAGTCCACGTTTCAGGTGGAGCTGAAAGAATGCAGCACTATTTTGAAAGAGTGCGGGCCACGGTCGCTGGTTCTGATGGACGAAGTGGGCCGCGGAACCAGTACCATGGACGGCTTCGCCATAGCACATTCCATTCTGCGGTACCTTGTTACAGATAGGTCGCCGTTTGTACTATTCATTACACACTATCAGAACCTGAAGTCGTTTGAGAGGTTCAAAGAGGTGAAAAATTACCATATGGGCATCCAAAAAGTGGGTGAAGACATCGTCTTCACATATAAACTATCCGAAGGATGCTCTGATCGTTCATACGGTATCAATTGTGCAAAGTTGGCAGGACTGCCTAAACCTGTTCTTGAATCCGCACATCAGAACTCAACCAGGTTCGAAAATGACTGGAGACTTAAGGAGGCACTGAGTCTGGCACACAACTTTCGCACTCTCACAGAAAATAAAGATTATGCGAAGCTGCTGGAGTTGGCACAAGATCTGGTGTGATCACATTTTCAGGAACCGTCTGCTGCTGACGTTGTCGGGCTTTGTAAGCGTGTAGGAAATATCTCCCAACTCTGTGCCTTCAAACCGCATCACATTGCTATCGTCATTATGGTGAATCGTAACCGAGCTGAAGTTTTCAAATGGGTCTGGGGTATTGCTTGAATGGGCTGGAGACGAAGAAGTCTTGCGCTTCGACTTCAATGTGCCAATAGAGCCCTGCGTTGTCTTACCCTCCTTGTCGCGACGACTCTTCTTTTGCGTGAAAACAGGGATCATTGGTGGTTTCTGGTTCCTGAGAAGGGCCCATTGAACGTTCTTGAAAAATGGGTGTGTTTTGATCTCCGATGCTCCACTACGTGAGCCCAACCGCTTTGTCTCATCCTTGATAAGAAGTTTCTTTATCAAGTTGCGACAGCTGCTAGAAACAGAGTTGTAGTCAGGAAACTGAACCTCATTTTTCAGAATGTTAGAAAACGTCTGGTTTCGAGTAGACCCTTTGAACGGCGTTATACCATAAATCATTTCGTAGATGAATATTCCCAGGGTCCACCAGTCAACAGCAGCAGTGTGGCCTTTGCCCCAAATGACCTCAGGTGCAATATATTCCTCTGTGCCGACAAAAGAGTTAGTTCTAAAGCCGTTGATGCAAGCGTTCGTGTCCAGCTGAGGAAGATTGGTAGCCGACTTGTGTGAAGAGACTAGTTCGGGTCTCTTAATGTGATCAGTTTGTTTCGACAGGTCAAAATCGCTCAACATGATGTGTCCCGACTGATGCAAAAGAATGTTTTCTGGTTTTAGGTCTCTGTAGATAAATCCCATCAAATGCAAATACTCCAGCGCAGCAACAACTTCAGAAGCATAAAACCTTGCATCGGCCTCGGAAATGCATTTCATTTTGCGTGTCTGTAGTGCTCTGAAGAACTCTCCTCCCATACAATATTCCATGCACAAATAAAGATGGTCTTCTGACTGGAATGAATGGTACAGCGTAACTATGAATGGATGGCATGCTGTTGCCAATATTTCCTGTTCTGCTAGTACCCTTTTGATCTTATTACGCTCAACCATTTCCTTCTTGTTCAGAATCTTCATCGCATATAATTTTTTGTTCGACTTTTCTCTCACCAGATAGACTTTTCCAACATCTCCTTTACCCAGAAGCTTCAGCTTCTCAAATGACTGCGGTGTCACTTCTACATTGGACACTTTTATTCCTGTGCTCGAATAGTTTCTTCCGGAGCTTCCTGGTGACCTAGAACCGCTGGAGTTTGTGACCTTGATCTCACCTATGTGTTTCGATATGTCGTTTATCTCCGGGGCGGAGGCAGGCGCTGCATTGGTATCAACGAGCTGTTTGAGTCCAAGCGGGGCAGAAGCAACCCGTTTCAACTTTTTTTGGATTGACAGAGATTTCGAACTTGGAGGAGTCGGCTCCTTGAACTCCTTCGGCTCTTGTGGCTCCTTGTCAAGCGGCTCACTCACTTCCTCCTCTGTGGATCCATTGTACAGTGTGGTTGTCGAGTTATTTACAGAATAATCATGCTTCAACTTGACCTGAAAATCGTCGACAGGGTTGATGTAGTCCTGTTCTGCAATATCGCATTCTTCGGAGGCTGCGGTGAGTGAGATCGACGGCACAGAATACGGTTGAACCGGGCTGGAGGGTGACCTTATGCGGCGAAATTTCTTCATAAGCGAGTTGCCGTTGCTTTCTTGACGTTCTTCCTCTTCATTTTCTACTACCGGTCCTTCCTGAGCAGGATGCAAGTCTTCGTGGTCGGCGACGGAGTTGAAACGGAAAATCTTTTTGATTTTGGTTAATGCGCTGTTCTTTGTAATCTCATCATCGTCTAGCTCTCCGTGGGAGACATTCAGATTGAAATAATCCTGATGTGCCTCGTCGCTCGTTGTTGGTGGAGTTTGGATATGGTTGGCGGACGATTCATCAATAGCTGGAGTTGTGATTTGCTCAGGCACGTAGGTCTTTGATTGCGCAGAGTCCTGTCCAAAACTGAAAAACCGTCCTATCGAAAGCTTACGGGAGTTTGACCTCGATCGTGATCTGCTTCGGTTATGCGATTGTATGCCTGTAGATGAATGCTCAGGCAGCGATAATGGCTCTGTGGTAGAGCCGGTGGAGTCGGGAAACACATCCTGCTGGACAGCGGTCGCGGGCGGCGTATATGAGTTCGACTCTCGCCCCTGTGGGACGTTCTGGGAGTTGGATGTGTCTCCATGGTGGGCGAGGTGACCGGGCCTATTTTCCGACGTCATGGCTTTCTAGAAAATACTTATGCTAGCGGAAAGTTGAATTCCATAAACACACTCGTCTGACTAAGGAAGCGAGGTTCAAAGTCAGAAAAATTGTGGTTATTATGTTCTGATTCAACAAAGGTCACTCACTAAGCCTTAAAAATAGTTTTTTTCGGCAGAAAAATATACATTTTGAAGCGATATACACGGTTATATTATTAAATGCGGTCATCTCTGTCAGCTGTTGGCCAAGTGCGGAGGCAACAGGAAGTTGGCAATAGAGTCTTTGATGTAGTAAATGTGTCCGCAGTGACGACATGTCATCTTGCCGTTTATGATTTGTGTTTCCAATAGTAATGAATGCAAGTCCTTAAGCATCTGCTCGTTGTCCTCGATGCCCTCTGGTTTCGTGGATGGGAGAGTAGTGTTGCCCAGATCCGCTGCAACTTGGACGATAGCGTCCCAATTCAGTCTGGGAAGCATGGAGATAAGGAACTCCGGGTTGAAGTCGTGCTCCTGAAGTTGGAGTTCACACTCCTCGTACTTTAAAGGAAACGACAGCTCCGATGCGTCACAACTTTTCACCGCACACTTGACGAAATTAGTCGTAAGAAACTTCATCAGCCGGAGATTAAAAGTAAATATTTTTTCAATATTTTTTACCGTTAATTTTTCATTCGTGCCTAATTACATGCATCTATGCTAATCTTAGTCTTGGAAACTCTTTGCGATCTTTTGCGCCAGATCACGATGTCCGCCTTTCACGAGCACTTCCTGTATTTTTAGTAGTTCTTCTGCGGACGGTCCGCTAGCTTTACCGACGTCTAAAACTGCGCTTAGAAGCGACTTAGAATCAGTCTCAAGTCTGGTCCAGAGGTCGACCATTTTTGTGAACAATCCCAAATCTCTCAAAATAAATTCCACCCACCCGTGGTTGTATATCTTCAAGTTCGACTGGCCAACCTTATCCTTAAGCTTTGATTTTGCCAAGGTTATCCGCTCTCCTTTAGCCTTCGTCTTGAGGAATCTTTGTGTAATCTTCATATGTGCCTTTTGTGCCGACTTCAGTGCACGGCTCTTTTCATCCATAGGAGTGGTGAGCACCACCTCTATCAGAACCTGGGCCAGGGAATACAATTCTAAGTCGTAGAGCTGCGAAAAAACTATCTTGAAAATCTCGTTTGACTCTGTTTGAAAAGTTGAGGTTTGGCTCAGGTATTGTTCGAGAATGCGCGATAGGTTCAAAATGTATTGCAGCGAGGACTGTTGCGAACTCGTCAGTTGGTTATAGTTCTTTTCCAATTGAAGATACACGTTAGTAGGGTCATACTGATCCTCCACAGCGTACGGCTGCATTCTGTAGTGCCGTACCAACCGCTGACTGTCTTCGTATTTTTTAGGCATTGTGGTGTTTTCGCTCGGATTTTTAAACTTGCTTACCAGACGGCGCGGTAATTCGTCAATCTCTTTGGGAACGCTCAAGTTGGTGTTCTCAAGGTATATAGGCACCCCGATGCACTCAGTCAGCTCATCCGGAGTTGATGGAAAGCTTGGCATCATATCGTTCACGACAGACAGCGTCTCCTGCTTGCTGGCAGGTTTCTCAAGCAAACCTGGCTGGAGAAAGCTCACTCTCTCGAAAGGGCGTTGTTTGATGTAATTAGCCAGTAAACCATATTCTCCCAGAACCAATTCCGGTGGGGCATCCTCGCGCACGACATCTATCTTTGTTGTGTACTCCTTGATGAACGGAGGCAGGAGCATAAAGAAAATTAAGTGTGAGCCAAAAGACACAAGCTTCAGGTCTTCAAACACACTCCAGCCAGAACCCGAAACCCTGCGCGGAACTGGCCTCTTGGATCCCATATGCATCCATCTAGGCGAACAGAACTGTCCAAATCGCCAGTTGGAAGCACGGAAAGCTCGAAAACCCGTGCGGCCAAACATCTGTTGATATATTAACCAATGAAAAAATTACAATTGAACATAGGTCTTACGATTTCTCTGGTGTAGAGGTGGGCGAAAAATACTTGCAATTAACTGTAGATCATGGTCTCTCACTTGTTTGTTTCTGGTGAATTGAACGGGGTCTCGGGCCTAAAGCCTGTTGAGAGCCCTCCCTTTGAGTACAGATTTAAGATCCAGTGCACTGCTTGTCGCGAGGAGCACGACAAAGAGATCAGCATTAATTTGCTTGAGAAGCATGAAATACAGGGAAGCAGAGGGGAGGCTAACTTCGTGTTTAAGTGCGGTTTTTGCGGCAAACAGTCAAATGTTGAGATCTCGCTACCCAAAAACTACACTGGATTGACGCAGGACTCGAAAAGAGCGGTGATGCTGGACATTGAAGCACGAGGGGTCGACCTTGTGGAATTCATTCCTGTCGGTAATTTCGAGTGCGTCTCTGAACAAGGCACCAAGTTCACGGAGGTAGATATAAGTGAGGGTGAATGGTACGATTATGATGATAATGCTGGAGCAGAGGTGAGCATCACAGATTTGAAGTGGGAGATATCCAAGAAGTAATAACGTGTATGAAGGTCAGACATTTGGAGTAAGTTGGTAGTAAAGCGAAGCGTTTGAGCTTACGTCTCAGTGAGCTTCTATCAACGGTAGTTTGCAGTGCATAGTAGTGTCTGTCAGTATATCTCAAAAAGGAATTTAGACGGAGCAAAAACGACGCGTCGAAAAAGGCAAATGAGCCGAATTTTTTGATTTAATATTATTCAGGGCAAACTCATACGCCATGGAAAGCAACGCCGCTGACCAGTATGAGATCCAGCCACCTGGATCTCCGCTGCCATTAGAACTGCTGATGGTGGTGTTTCGATTTCTGGACCCCGGATCGCTGAAGAACATGGCCCTTGTTTGCAAAACCTGGTATCGTCTATCAAAGGACAACTCTATGTGGATGCAGATATTCAAGGAGAGATTTAGCAGTATCGGCTCTGTCTTTCCACGCGTATCGCGCACAAGACTATGGCGGACAGAGTTGATCGAACGAGAGACGCTCATAAAAAACTGGAAGAAAGGAAAGGGTGTTCATAACACATATAATCTGGAGAGCCTTTTTTACACTACCGATCTACAGTGCGACTTCAAGACCAACAGACTCATCTCGTTGAACAAGAATACAGGAAATTTGGTGACTTGCAGCCTGAACAACGGCGCCAATATCGATCTGCAACCGTCTACAATCCCCAGCGGCACTACTGCCTACGCCATGAGCAAACACAGTATCGTGTTTGGAAGGTGGGACAGCAAAGTCTTCGGCTCACTTATTAACCACAAGAATATTCTCTTATCTGGAATCAAGGAATTCAAAGGAGCTGGCCATCGAGGGATGGTTACGTGTGTAAATGTCAACCAAACAGAGCTAGGAAAAGAGGGCAAGATAGGAGCAATTACAGGGGACGAAAATGGAACTATTGTGGGCTGGGACCTAAAGAAAGGTGCACAAGTCGCGCATTGCAAGATCTGTGAAGCAACGATCGCTAAAGTTGACTCGGATTACAAAGATGTGATTGTGGTTTTGGATACCCAAGGAGCGCTATATGTGGTGAAAAATATGTTCAATGTTTTTGACTGCACGCCTGAGGTCCACGAACTACAGGTATCGCTTGAGATCAATCCGCAGAATGTGATGTTCATGAAAATGTACGTTGATTACGGAGACAGCAACATCGTCTTGATCGATGAAAATACAGTGGAAATTATATCTTACAGAGACAACCTTGTGAGGAGATTTGTCACTGAGGAGCCTATTTACAAATCCAGCTTGGAGCAAAACAGCACTGCATTTACCAAAAGGGATGTCGAGCTCGTGGGAACAGACCCGTTGTTTTTGGCAATTTTGTTGAAATCAGGAAGAGTGCTGGTGATCAATGTTCGTGCGTATGAGTATCAAATCCGGCCGGTCCTGGATATCCTTCCACGGCTTGCCTACGAAGACGATGATTATCAACGGGTGGTGGCAATAAACCAAAACGTGGATCTGCCAGCTCTTTCAGAGATTGCAATAAACTCGTTGGTGGTTGCAGTAGGATCTTACAACGGGAAAATCGAATTTTACGACATCACTACAGGAGAGTTTTTCAGAAAAATAGCCATCAAGTCCAGCTCGAAAATGCTTCAGCAAGTGGGCAGCCAGCTGCTGCCAATCACCAACATTGTAATGGACCAGTCGCTTTCCGCTGGAGTGGTTGCTTATGGTTCCATGGTGCAGTTTTTCAAGTTCGGAGACTTTTACAAAGAACTAGAAACAAAACGCAAAAAGAAGAATTTCAAAGAACGCAAGTACAGCAATAATCATATCAAAGAAGCTATCAAGGACTACGAATACGAACTTCATGAAGAGGCACAGACCGCGTCGAGACTCCAGAAGTACAACGGAGACCATCTCGAAGACTCTGACGAAGAGCTTCAAATGGCATTGGCTCTGAGCATGTCAATCAATGAAACTTCTGTTGGCTCACAAGAGCAGGACGATGATCTCTTGGTGGCAATAGAATTGTCCAAACAAATTATCTGACACGACAATATATATAGATATAATTTACCAATCATCGTCATCATCGTCTTCCTCGTCGTCGCTGTCACGACGGGCTTTTTGTCGAATAGCAGCAGCCAAGCCCCCTGCCAAACTTTGTTCTTCTTGTTGTTTCTGCTTCAAAGCAGCAGCCAGACTACCTGCCAGACCATCAGAGGATGTGGCCGGTGTTGTTGCGTTTGTGCCATTGGTTGATGCAGGCACGGTACCGTTTCTAGCAGAACCATTTGTCGTAGAGTTGGAAGTGGCAATGGAAGGAGCAGGCGGAGCAGCAGGCGCAGAAGATCCACCCTTCAAAATATGTGCTGGCGGATCGCAAGGAACGATGTAAGCCGTAGGAACCCATCCCTCCCTGGTTTCATCCAATGACTTGGCCAACGACCATCCGGCACCTTGATCCTGTAAAATATACATCACTGTGTCTTTGGTGACTGGGAACTCGGAAGGAGAGCCAGAGCCAGGGAAATCGTACGCGGCTTTGAAAGTAGGCCATTTCGGCTTGGCAGCCGCAGCCGGAGGAGGTGGAGGCGGTGGTGGAGGAACAGGGTTGGCCTGACTCGATTGAGCATGCTGAACTGGGTGTACTGCTGCTTGTGGAGCTCTTGCGGGCTCCACATGTGTTTGGCGACTCTGCGGAGGTGCAGGCTTTGGCTTATTGACGGCCGGGGCTGGTTTTCTGTTCACCGGTTTCCTATTAATCTGCGGTTTTGCTGCCGAAGGCTGGGCTGGGTGGTAGGCAGCCACAGCAGCAGCAGTTGCCTGGTTCGATGCATGTGCGACAGGGGCCGTGCTGCCAACGGTACGCTTGTAGTTTGCAATAGCGTTGCCATTGCTCAAGATAGGCCGTCCCTTTGGTTTTTGCCTAGAGGTGCTGGAAGCTGGCAATCCAGCCGCGACCTTGACGGTACCAGATTTGTATGAGTCTCCATTTTTAGGGCTCGTGCTGTCTGCTTGGAATTTCACCACATGAGGCTTTCCTGGTTTCTTGTTGTATGTGATGGTTGGACCAATGTCAATACCTAGCGATCTGTTCAGCTTTTTCAGATGGGTCACCAACTCGGTCTTGAATATAGTATTGATGAAAAGGTCTGGCTGAGTGGTAGAGTTCAGGTTGAGCGCAACCCAATCATCCTGATATTGAGAAAGAGACACTTTGTGAATAGCGGAAACCGGGATCTTTGTTTCAACAACATAGGAGACCTTTCTGTTAACTAGCTCCTCCGCAATCACGTAGAATTGTGAACTGGTGAGGATATAAATCCTATTCAATCGTTGAGATGATCTTCCAAACTTCGAATGCAGTATTTGTCCCCTAGACGAGAAAATAACATAGTCAGAAAGGCCAATAGATTGCATCAGGAACTTTCCAAACCCACCAGTCTTGTCGTTACATCCAAGGTAATCTCCCATGTAAGCTCTAGAGCCTAGGATACTGAGCGTTCTTCTTTGCTTTTTGTTGACAACCAGTGAGGTACCGTAGTCTCTGAGTTGTTCGTACTTGTTACCTCCCACTCTTTCTCTCCACATCTTTTGGACGAACTTTGCGGCGTTCTCTCTTCTCTTGAGCCATCTTCTACAAGCTCTCTGTATGACTTTGGCTTTATTTGCCCAGTAGTTTTCTCTCATTTCTTCCAAAGAAAACAACGTTTCAGGTTTCTTAATAAACACCTTAGTGACACCAAGTTGCCATTCTGTATTTGGAATGCCCGTGTCTTGCAAGATCAGTGTGGTTGCAGTTTTGGCATCGCCGTCCCAAATGTATTCACCAGCGTATGATGTTCTGGTAGAAAGAAGATAGAATCTCTCCACAAATTTGTCGAATGTCTGTCTATAAGCAAATCCTGCTCTTCTGATTCTAACATTCTCTTGCAGACCCAGGTATTTGACTTGATGCAACACTGCTTTAGTGTCATATTCCGTAGGAGACCTGTTCTGGTTAGGTTTTATTGTTCTAATGTAAGAGGGTTGGGCTTGAGAAAGAGTGTCGACCAAAAGGTTGGCACTAGTTTTGATCTTATCACCGGCAGTTGGTGGCCTCTTCTTGGATGACGTGTCGATTTTTTCTGGGAAGATGGTCTGAATGAATGTATTTTGAGATGTTCCAATCATCTCAAGCAAGTCCTTGAGTAATTGATCCTTATTTTTGTCTGTCATGGTACCTATATCGTAGGTCACATCACCAGCATAATGCTTAATAATAAATTTGGAGGATCTCAATTCGAAGTGGGGGTTGCTACTGACCATATTCAGTCTCTGAGCAAACGATTGGTCAGCGGCGGAAGAATCAGCGTGAGCCGTTGCACAGGCATCATTGAGCGCGGCAAAAATTCCTGGCGGACGCTTGGATTCAATTAGATCGCAAACAATTTTGTTGTTGAAATAGTTGATCGGCGTCCATTGAATTTGCTCTCTGACATATTCGTCCTGCTCGGATTTCAGTGTCAACTGAATAAAAATTTGTTGCAGCTTCTCGTTCACATAGTTGATGCAGAGCTGCTCAAACGAGTTGTGCTCGAAAATCTCAAAACCGTAGATATCCAAAATACCAATGGATCTATGAGCCTCGAGGTTCAAGCTTTGAAAAGACTTGTTGACTCTCTCAACAATCCAGTCAAACATGTTGTTGTACAGTCCTTTGGCTAAAGCGTCCCTGCTTGCTGTTGCTTGAACAGGGTTTAGAGGCACGTGGTAGACAGATCCCCGTCTCATCCCATGGGACGTCTCCATTGTTCTTTCGATAATGGATTTCACCAACACCTCTGAATTGACTTGAAGGAGATACGCAACGAAGTCGGTCACTCCAGTGTCTCTGACCTGAGCGTTGCCTTCTGCGTCCTCAACGAATGTAATATTACCAATCCATAGGATAGCAGCCAACACTCTAAAGACCTGGTCCTGTTCCTCCTGGGTGAGACCAATGGTAGTCATCGAAGCAAGGGTGTCCTTGAAATCCTTCAAATCGTCGATCGAGTCAACCGAGGTGCAGCCGGAAGCACTAGTATAAACGTACTGTTCAGGGTTCTGGACACCAAATGTCTGTCTATATTGATCACTAGCTCCTTTAGTGTACTGGTAGAAAATGTGAAAGTTTCTCTCGTTTTTGATCTGCCCCACCACTCGTTGTTTCTCCAGGAGATAGTTTGTGATGTTGGCACTAACGGGTTCGAATGACTTGTTGAACTGAATCTCGAGGTACTTACCGTGTCTCGACGAGTTGTTGTTCCTTAGAGTCTTTGCGCATCCGAAGGACTCAAGAAGCGGATTGGTAGCCAAGACCATGTCTTTTATGCGCTGGATATGGGAAGACGAGGTATACGAGCCTGAGACAGCAGCAATATACTGCATGATTCTCTTGGCCGCTTCAGTTTTTCCTGCTCCCGATTCACCGGAAATAATCACACACTGGTTCTCATTGTATGCCCTCATGTTATAATACATGCTCTCTGCAATTGCAAAGACATGCGGAGGCACCTCGAGTCTGTTCTTGTTTTTGTATGAGTTCAGCACCTCGTCTGTGTAGATGCCCAAATCCCGGAAAGGATTGACGGAAATCAAGACATGCCCGATGTATGTGTAAATGGTACCATGATGGAATCTTTTTTCCAGGTTGTCATTGATAGTCTGATCGCTGATGGTGGACAGTAACGTCAAATCGCTGACCCCGACTTCTTTTGTTTTATTTGACTCGAACTGGGCCTTTTTCACCGGAGCATTGGTCTTTTTAGGAGGCGGACCTGTTCCGGTGTTCTTTGTTCTGACTGCTTTTCTGCTCAGCACTGCCATCGCCGAAAAAACACAAGTTGTCTAAAATAAAAGTGTTTGCCCTTTGATAAACTAACGGGCCGGTCGGAAGTCGATCGACGCAGACCGAATCAAGTGCCTTGCATAGTAAAAAAATAGAAAAAAAAAGGAAGGGCTATACGAGGAATACCAATACAACATGTGGGAGGATTACTTTTCGGTACAAATCTTCTTCATCATACTGCGAGAGACCCTGGAGTCGGCCATCATTGTGTCGGTGCTTCTTTCTTTCCTGCAGCAAAATTTCACCTCAAAAGATGAGCATGGCTCACTTGTGGTCCAGGGATCCGCCTCCGTGTATCGGGGCTTGGTGCTTCAAGTTTGGGTCGGTGCACTTTCCGGCCTGGCTATTTGCCTTTGTCTGGGTGCCATTTTCATTGCTGTTTTCTACCTTGTGGGAAGCGATCTCTGGTCTGTTGCCGAACGGGTTTGGGAAGGAGTGTTTAGTATTGTCAGTGCGCTCATCATTGCCGTGATGGGAATGGCTCTTTTGCGGATAAACCAGCTACAGTCCAAATGGAAATGGAAGCTTGGCGCTGCCCTGAATGAAAATGAAGAGGACATGCTCCAGGACTTCCAAGATGAACCTATGTCCGATTACCTGACCAAGTCTGTGAAGGTGCGCGCAAAACTTAGAAAATTCACCCGCAAGTACGCTTTGGGGATACTGCCGTTTGTGACTACACTACGTGAGGGTTTGGAGGCTGTCGTGTTTGTGGGCGGAATTGGTGTCAACCAACCAATATCTTCTTTTCCACTAGCCATCGTTACCGGCGCCCTTGCCGGCACAGGAATCGGTGTCGCTTTATACAAGGGAGGAAACAAGATGTCTTTGCAGTTCTTCCTTGTTGTTGCCACATGTTTCCTGTACCTTGTCGCTGCAGGACTGATGTCGAGGGGTGTTTGGTTCTTGGAGCTTGAACGATTTGTCCAGAAATGCGGCCAGGACACCTCTGAAACCGGTAGCGGGCCAGGATCTTATGATATCACCAACTCTGTGTGGCACGTGAACTGTTGCAATGGACTCACGGACGGTGGATGGATGCTATTCAACGCGCTTCTTGGTTGGACAAATTCTGCCACTTACGGATCGGTTGCGTCGTATATTTTATTCTGGTGCTTCGTCATCGGCCTGATAAAGAGCAGAGAGGTGATTACTACAAACGGTTACTTACCAGGAATACCATTGCGTTTCCAGCTGAAGAGAGTCAAGAAGAGAATCGCAATAAATCGGATCCTGTTGGAGGAACTTGTCCAGGACTATCATGACGTTTCCAGCAACCACAGCATCGACCAGGTGGTTGCTGTCAACGAACAGAGCACCTTATTGCATACCTCCGATAATTGAGCCAACATATTCTAGTTTTGCAGCAGGAATTTTAGTAAGTTTTTCGAGCCGTATGGGGGGAATGCCACACTGCCGGTCAAGCAAGTAATAAGCTCGTCGTCGGCGGTGAATGCCCTTGCAATCACCGTGTATGTTCCTGGTGGGACCTCGTTAGGGATTTCGACGATCTTTGTCAAATCGTAGCTGTCCTTCTTGAGAGGGCATTCCATATCGACATTAGGCAACTCCTCGCAAAGATCGTAAGTTTGGTGCAATAATTTGATGTATCCGTAAGTGACATCCACTTCGACGTAAGCGCCTTCGTCAACCTGCTTTGAAAGGTCTCCTCTGGCAACAATAGTCAGATTTGTCCCACGTTCTGGAGGGTTAGGCAAAACATCCACATGGGTCAGTTTGAGGAGTTGAGAAGACGATGAGTCGCATAGAAGAAGGGGAGAGTCGCCCGGAACAGGCTTGGTGTCCTGGCCTGGGAAAGCGAATGGGCTAAGCGAGAGACAGTTGGCAAGGGAGAGCAAAAACACTAGAGGCACAGGGAAAAGCATTGGGAAGCAAGCACTGAAATTAGAAAGGAGGCAAATAATTTTTGGAAGCGACAATGCGTCGACAGAATCTGCCGACAGAAAGATTGTCGACAAGCGACGATAACGCAATAGTACATGGTGTTACGCAGAGGTGCCTGTCTGCAGAAGTGCGCTGACAATCAGGCGTGAGAGCCGCGACTTTTTTTTTCGCTGCCTCAACACCACGCTATAGAGACACTGTCCACCGGCCGCGTCACCCCACCCCGGAGATGGCCTCATGGACGGAGAAAGGGTAAGCGAAAATGGTGAGGTGCGAGGTGTAGTGTTCCGAAAGTCCACGTAGCCACCGGTGGCAGCGCACGGTATGAGTACGTTCAGGGCGACCGTTCGCAGCGGCACGACGAACGCTACAGGGTGCTCAGCTTAGTTCAGGCGTTTCGCGAAAAACGTTTTTTAAAACATGCAACTATGGCCACCACGGCCGTCTTATGGCCGTATTCAGGGCTGTGCCAGTAATCTGCACGCTCAAATTTGCTGTGTCACGGATCCATAGAAAAACTATATAAACGGCTCCAAATATCTTTTCCTTATATTATTAGTTCAATTGACTTAATTGTTATACAATGACTACCGTTACCAAGCTTTTTGCCAGATACGTCTACGACTCTAGAGGAAATCCAACCGTCGAGGTGGATCTGACCACCGACAAGGGATTGTTCCGCTCTATTGTTCCATCTGGTGCCAGTACCGGTGTTCACGAGGCTGTTGAGCTGAGAGACGGCGACAAGTCCAAGTGGCTCGGAAAGGGTGTTTTGAAGGCCGTCGCCAACGTCAACGAGGTCATTGCTCCTGCTGTCATCAAGGAGAAGATCTCTGTTCTCGAACAGGAGAAGTTTGACAAGTTCCTGAACTCCCTGGACGGAACTAAGAACAAGAGCAAATTGGGAGCCAATGCCATCCTCGGTGTTTCGCTTTCGGTTGCAAAGGC
This sequence comes from Ogataea parapolymorpha DL-1, assembly GCF_000187245.1. Taxonomy (NCBI): domain Eukaryota; kingdom Fungi; phylum Ascomycota; class Pichiomycetes; order Pichiales; family Pichiaceae; genus Ogataea; species Ogataea parapolymorpha. The sequence continues at coordinate 98,160 of NC_027865.1, read as the reverse complement.
CGCTGCTGGCTACAAGGGTATCCCATTGTACCAATACATCAGCGAACTGGCAGGCACCAAGAAGCCATATGTGTTGCCAGTCCCATTCCAAAACGTTTTGAACGGAGGCTCGCACGCCGGTGGATCCTTGGCCTTCCAAGAGTTCATGATTGTGCCAACGGACGCTCCATCTTTCTCCGAGGGTCTCAGAATGGGTTCTGAGGTCTACCACCACCTCAAGTCTCTGGCCAAGAAGAAGTACGGCCAAAGTGCCGGTAACGTCGGTGATGAGGGAGGTGTTGCTCCAGATCTTTCCACCCCACAAGAGGCTCTTGACCTGATTGTCGAGGCCATTGAGGCTGCCGGCTACACCGGCAAGATCGGTATTGCTTTGGACACCGCTTCGTCCGAGTTTTACCACGACGGCAAATACGACCTGGACTTCAAGAATCCAAATTCCGACCCAAGCAAGTGGCTCACTGGTAAGCAATTGGCTGACTTGTACACCAAACTGATCAAGGAGTACCCAATTGTGTCTCTGGAGGACCCATTCGCCGAGGATGACTGGGAGGCTTGGACCCACTTCTTCTCCACCACCAACATCCAGGTTGTTGGTGATGACCTGACTGTTACCAACCCAGAAAGAATCAAGACTGCCATCGAGAAGAAGTGTGCCGACGCTTTGCTCTTGAAGGTCAACCAGATTGGTACTCTGACCGAGTCGATCAATGCTGCCAAGGACTCGTACGCTGCCGGCTGGGGTGTCATGGTGTCTCACAGATCTGGTGAGACCGAGGACACCACCATTGCTGACATCGCTGTTGGACTGAGATCCGGACAAATCAAGACTGGTGCTCCGGCCAGATCCGAGAGACTGGCCAAGCTCAACCAGATCCTCAGAATCGAGGAGGAGCTGGGCGACAAGGCCATTTACGCCGGCAAGGACTTCCACAAGTCTGCTGCCATCTAAATATGTACCTAGGTGTAAGGTGTGATAAGAAAAATATAATACAAGGCCCTATTTTTGGTACCCGAGCGACGTTCCCATTTCTACAGTACATTCATTGTCTTAAGTCCGCATCAGACGAGAACACATGTCTCATCGCAGTTCTTCGGGGTCCCCGAAAGTGGCTCGACAGCAGCCGGTTACGGAAGACTCGATCAAGTTTCTTGAACACCATTTGGAGCGGCGACATGTTGCCAAACGAGCGTGCTTAGCATGTCGAGAGAAGAAAATTAAATGTGACGGCGAACTGAAGTCTGACGAGTCGGGCAACAAAAGCTATGGCAAGTGCTCGAACTGTGCCTCATCGGGCACTGAGTGCGTGTTTGTGCCCAGCAAGAGAGGTGGCCGAAGAAGAAAGAACTTTTCAGTGGACTCCGCTACCACTCAATCTCACGGTTACTCATCATTCGCAAACGACCAGTCTCTGAAACGTCAACATTTCGATCCCGAGCGACGGTTTGAAACCGAAAGCGCTCCCAGCATGTTCACTTCCGACGCTGAAGAATCTTTTCGACCCACTCACCACCAGCCTCCGCCGGGTAAGTTTGGCTCCAAATATCTGCCACCTCCGTTTGCAAGATACGACGACCCCAGCAAGTGGGCTGGCTCAAAAGAGCCGCGCTATGGCAAGTATCCGTCCAAGGACATGCCTTACTCCGAGCCCTACTTTTACTACGGCCATCCTCCGGGTCCTCCGCCACCAGGTCCTCATCTTCCAGGCCACGGTCCACCCTTGCTACGGCCTCCTGGACCCCCATCTCTTCCTCCGCCGCCCCCAGGAGCATTCTCTCCGTACCATCCTCCGTTCCATCGTATGCATCGCCATTATCACCACCATCGCCATCCGCGTCACCATCACCACCACCATCATCCAGATCCTTATTTCGATCCCCACAGGGTTCCTTACGGGTTCTATCCGCCGCCTTCACCCGGAAGACGCTCGTCGTTGTCGTATTCAGACAGCGACAGTCGGGTTTCAGGCTCCGTGGCAGAAGAATCGACAGGAAAAAGCACGTTGCTACCTCCTTTGAACCACGCCGTTGGACCAAACAGCGTAGACGAAAATTCGGGAAATACGGAAGACTGGGTCAACAGACAGAAACAAATACAGAGTCAGTATCCTCGTGAAGATGAGATGTCCATCACAAGTGCGCCAACCATTACTGGTGGCCAAACGTCGAAACATCAGAAATTCACCAAGTCTGAACTAGAAAAATATGGGCTACCACCGTGGACCGTCATATATACAATGGTACAGCTGTTTTACAAGTACATCCACTTGTCGTACCAGGTGCTGCCAAACTTGAAGGAGTTTTTGGAGAGATTCTATCTAACGGACGAGAATGTTGCAATCTTAAGCGCAATGTTTGAGATGACTGTCCGATATATTAATCCGAATGAGGTGGAGGACAAAAAGTTTCTTGACGAGAGTTATTGGCTGCAGAATTGCTACAAATATCGCCACAACCTGTCAGTAGAAGCAGAGCTATTGATATTGACCATGACCTGCACCTCTGGCGAGGACGATCAATTGCATCGCTGTTTCCGTTTGATAAAAAGTTCTGGATATCTGGACGTGCTGAAGCGGAAGTCGCAAGCCGACTACAACGAAATGCTTGATATTTCAACAGGGCGCCAGCTTAAAGACCGCGAGCTGCTGATCCGATGCGTATGGAACGTGTACAAGTTCCAAACATACCGACGGGCCAACTATGGCTATCCGTACCATAAACATGGGTTTTTCAAGCTGCCTGAACAATTGGAGCTACCTCTGGACGATATCGTGTACTATAAAGAGTCGGCTTCCATGGAGTCCTTCAAATCTGCGTTTAAAAAAGCTCATTGCTCAGACTCTATCAACCTGAACGATCCGGCCAGTGACGATATGCCTGACTCCATGATGCTAATTCTATCCTGTCATTACATGGACGAGGTGATGGACAATGTTGCAGAAAACGCCTTATTGACCGAAAATGTCATCAAACTGGACTCACAATTGCAGAAAATGGCATCGCTTCCTAATTTCTGTCCATATACTATAGAGAACAACCGTTTGCTGATTGATGCCAACGTCTTGCTGTCATGTTTCGTGAACAAGCTCTCTCTCATCATCCTGCACTCCTCGATTTGCTGGTCATTGCTTCCGCTGCATCCAAAGGACTCTAGACAGTGCCCAAATCAACTTTCCCTAATGAACGACTTTCCTACTCCACTCCCAGATACCTCTCAACTGGTTTCTCCTACAGATTTTCGTCAATGGAAATCTTTTGTCGCTTGTCTCCGGGCTGCCTACGATATCGCCTCGTTGGTGCAACTAGGCGAAGGAATCTGTGCAGAGTCGCTGCAGATGGATACAATGTTCCCTGTAAGCGTGGGCCCATGTTCTGCGGACGCAAACGAGGAATGTTTCAGCACAGATCAGTCGCTGCTGGCCAAGTCCACCGTGCTACCAACAACAGAACCATGGGTGCAGTACCCATCGTTCTGTGCGGTGGGAGTCTGCAACTCTGTGCCAATACTGGGCTCTGCATTGCTTTTCCTTCGCCAACACCAATTCCGTGTCGAAAAAAAGCAAGACCGGTATGCGGCATCTGTATTGCGCGGAACCGAAATACTGGCCGAATGGGACGTGGATGCCGAGAGCGCGGAATTCATCGCAGAAAAATTGCGCGACAACTATCTCACCAACAAGCTTCGCCTTATCAGCAAGTACCTTTCTGCGATTGGGAAGTTCAGAAGCGGTGTTCGTCTGGCGGGAACTATTACCGACGAGCTGATAAGCCGTTTATCGACGACCTAATTTAATGGCTGTGTGGCTGTAAAAATAACTTGATGTCGATTTTAGATCTTTTTTCTTTAAAGGGGAAGGTTGTCCTTATTACTGGCGCCACTAACGGCATTGGCAAGGCCATGGCCCAGGCTCTGTACGAGGCAGGGGCGTCTGTGATTTTGACACACAGACCAGCAACCGATCCAGCCTCCACGGTGCAGTTTCTGCGTGATTCATATCCGGGATCGGAAGCCAAGATAGGCACTATCGAGGTTGACCTGGGTGAAGTAAAGATAGAGAACCTTGAAGCAGAAATTGTCAGGCCGGCTCTGGAATTGTCTCCTACAGGAGAAATAGACATTCTTATCAACAACGCTGGAATCACCAACCGCGAAACCATCGTGGACGCTTCTATTGAAGAGTACCACAAGGTGCTACACGTGAATTTGCACGTGCCGTCGGAACTCTCCAAGCTCGTTGCTAGACGGATGATCCGTCAGAAAATCCGGGGAAAGATCCTATTCACCGCCAGCCTGACGTCTTTCCGTGCCGCTTCCAACCTCTCAGCGTACACAACGTCTAAAGGAGCTATTGTACAGTTTGCAAAATGCTGCGCTGTTGAATGGGCCCAGTACGGGATTAACGTCAACTGTATTGGCCCGGGATACGTCCGGACCAATATGACGACGTTCCACACCAGCGACGAGGCCCGAGAGACCCGTATCTTGAGCAAGATTCCAAAAGGCAGATGGGGCACTCCAGAAGACTTCAAAGGCCCAGTAGTGTTTCTGTGTTCGGCAGCGAGCGATTACGTGGACGGAGAGTGTTTAATGGTGGACGGTGGATTTTTAGCTCTCATGTAAACCAAATTTAGACTATTTGTATTTCATTACAAACGCGGGACACGAGTTATTCAGCACATGCTTATCGATCCACTCTGAGTTGCTGGGAAACTCAGTGAAGCAGCCTGCACATCTTCCTGGAGCGGTGTTTCTGTCTTTGAAACGGGTGCCCATCGGATAAATAAAATGGCGGGCTTTGAGGTGCATCTTGAGAGTGTCTCTTCTCGAAAAACTACCTGTTGGATGACATATGGTTCCACAGTACTCTGCCCAAGAGGTCTTGAAATCTCCTTCTTTATTGGCAGAGTGGTAAGGGCACTTGTATGGAAGCATGTCGCGATGTTTTTTCATATGTCTTGTGAGATACGACTTCAGTTTCAGCGAAACATGACAGATGTCACAAGTATACGAGTCTTGGTCCGACTCTGATGTAGTAGGCGAATGGACAAGCGTGGATTCAGACCCATTAGACGATGATCTTGGAAGCGAAGATTGCGAAGAAGAAAACACGGGATCTTCTCGCTTGATTGTTGGGAGCGGGGTGACAGCATGGCGGGCAGCCAGAGATTCTTGCGCCAACCTCTGGAAATGTAAAAAGTGTTCATGGTCGAGGGTGTACTCGTTTCCGAGGGCATCCTCTTCGTCGGAAGAGTCGTCTTCTGGGTCGGCGAGATAGTACATAGCGTCGGACGAGGACTCGACAGCACTGGACGATGCGATGCGTTTGTTGCGTTGTTTCAGGACATCTGTTAGGTCCCAGTTCATAGGATTTGGCTCACTGAAGTCGTACTCGAACTCGTCCACTGCGCACTTCTTGACAGTGCTGTTTTCCAAGGACTTGTCCACAGTGAACGACTGCTCAAAAAGCGACTCTGTGCTGCTGACGGCACGAATCCATGGGCTAAGAACTTCAATAATGCTGCCTATCGGCCGGAACAGCATGAGGCCGCTGTTGGGGAAAATCAAGTCTTGCAACATGTCAAACTATAATACTCCATCTACTAAAAATCGGAAAAAGGAGGAAGGAAAAACAATATTATTTTTATACAAAAGCCAAGATAAGGAAGAACTTTTTCGGTTTGCCGTATGCAAAAAATTAGATCTTGTGCAGCAACCACGCGCAAATGGGTGGAGAAGAAATTTGGGGATTCCAAGGCAGCTTGGTAGTCTTCCAGCCCCGACCCTAATGGCCTCCTCAGGCGACGCAGCACCAGCCCAGGTAAACACTAGCCCCTGGGATCTACCAAGTCCGTGTGCGTCCTGAAATTATGTTTGAGCTCAAAGGTGGGAGGTGTGGTACGGTTTTTGGCTTTTTTTGACGGATTTTTTGGAGAAAAATAATTAAAGTCGAGATAATTTGCTGAAAAAATCGTATTTGGTGTACGGGTGTACGATGAATGTGGACAGGTTATTTGAGAAGCGAGGAGCCGAGGAGTTCGATGACAGCGAGGCAAAGAGGCCAGCACAAAATCATGAGGAACGTGTGCTCGAATTTTTGAAACGTGACACTGTGGTCGAGCCACAGAAAATTGTGGAGTACAATGTACAATGGGTCAAAAACAGTCTTACCAAACTGGGTGAGCTTGTGACATCTAACCTTCAGATGCGCGAGAAGCACTCTTCAGACCCTACCAAGGTGATGGACAGTGAGTTTGAGTTGTTTCAGGGGCTCAAGGTTTGGTCTGAAATTAGTATCGCTTTGGCAGAAGCACCCGATTACCAGCAGTGTTATACAGTGTTGGTGGCAAGCCCTGTTTTTGCAGAAGTCGTGGGACTTCTTGCGAGCCATCCTAATATTGACGTGCGCGAACAGGTGCTCTTGATTTTGGTGGATATAGTGGATGAAGAGCGGGAAGAGTGTCGTTCTGTACTAGGCCAATTTTTCACGAATTGCAAGATTGGAGACCTGCTCGGCAAGTTTCTTGAACAGCTGGACTCAATTGAGGATCGAGAGTTAATTGAGCAGTACTCTACGTTATGTCTAGGATTTGCGATAACTCTATGTGAGTTTCAAAATGTCGCATTGAGCACTCGCAATGGACTGAACGATAAAGTTTTGGAAATAATAGAATCCGCCAAACAACAAATCGACAAGACGAGCCAGTATGCAATGGAGTATCTACAAGAGCTGCTAGTGGGATGTGAGCAGTCCGAAATTGAAAAGTTTGAGAAAGACAACGATGCAGATCTAGTTGAGACTCTGATGGTGACATGGTCGAAACTGCGTAAAGTGCCAATCTCAGGAACTGAAATGACGGAGTTTAAGGAGAATTGTATACTGCTGCTGGCCTACATTTTGCGCTTTGACGCCTACAGAGCAAGGTTTTTAGAAAACGATGGGCTGGAGCTGGCGATGTTGTTCGTGGGCAGCGAGATCTCCAAGCAGCATATCAGCACAGGTCTCAAAATTTTGGCATCTGTGATAGACGAGCACACAGGACCGCTGGTGGTGGAGATGGGCGTTCTGAAGCCACTTTTGAAACATTTTGAGACCAAACTTCCGAAAGAAAACTCATGCTCTCCTCATGTCCTCAAGCTGCTTTCCCAGCTCTATAAATTTCTGCCGTTTGGATCTGATGCGCGAATCAGGGTCACTAACAAACTCATACACAAAGAGTTTGCCGGTCTGAAGAAAGTTCTCAGACTGTGGAAATTGCTAGAGGCCGACGATAGCGACAACGAGCTTATCCTTGAAACCTTGGCCCTGACTGACACGGTGTTGCTATGGGCTTTTAATGAGAGTCTAGTGACTCCGGCAGGCGCACAACACTTGCTGGCTGAACACGATGTCCAGCCTTCCCAGTTTCTTCAGGCTGTCGACTTGGATATAGAAATGGCCGAGGACCATGAAGAACGCGAGCTCCTCATGTCTCTAAGAGACTCCGTGGATGCCAAGCTGGAAAATGGCAGAAGCGAAAAATAATTTGATAGAGTTCAAATATTATTGTTTTATAGATGACCGAACACGTCCCTAAACAAAGTCGGCCCAGCCGGTATGTCGGGATGAGCAAGCTGGAGAAGTACGAGGTGCTTCAACAGCTTGGCCAGGGAACGTTCGGGATGGTTTTCAAGGCGCGTCAAAAAAGCACGGGCAAGCTTGTCGCCCTCAAAAAACTTATTGTCCATGACTCCAAGGACGGGTTCCCCATCACGGCGTTTCGCGAAATTACGATCATGAAACAGTTCAGACACGTGAACGTGTTGCAGCTGATAGACATGATTCACGAGAACTCCGAAGATACGAAGAAACCTGGCTTTTTCTACACAGTCACACCATACATCAGCTCGGACTTGAATGGGTTACTCAACAACCCACGGGTCAGACTCACAAATCCGCAAATCAAATGTATTATGAAACAGATCTTACACGGGATAGATTACATTCACAACCAGCATTATCTGCACAGAGACATAAAGACAGCCAACATCCTGCTCGACTTTTTTGGCGTGGTGAAAATTGCCGACTTTGGACTTGCAAGGGGCTACCACGGGCCGGCTCCAGTGGATGCGGCCGCCGGTGCTGGCGGAGGTCTGGTCGAGTACACGGGGCTTGTGGTGACACGCTGGTATCGACCCCCCGAACTGCTGCTAGGAGAACGTAAATACACAACGGCAGTCGATATGTGGGGAATCGGATGTGTCCTGGGTGAAATGTACAAGAAAAAGCCTATTTTAGAAGGAAAGAGCGACTTGGACCAGGCAGACATGATATTCAGGCTTCTAGGAAGTCCCACGCCGGAGAACTTTCCGAACGCAGATGTGATCAATAGAAATGGTGTCAATTTACATGTGGATTACCCACGCACCCTCGAAAGCGAGTTTGGGGCGATTATGACGCCGGCAGCAGTGCGTCTGCTTTCAGGATTGCTGACGATGGACCCACGCAAGCGGTTCAACGCTGCCAAGGCCTTGGAGTCAGATTTCTTTAAAATGGAGCCGGTGGCTTGTCTTCCCGAAGAGTTGCCCAAATTCGAGGAAAGTCACGAACAGGACATCAAAAGATACAAGGAAGAGAAGAAGCGTGCAAATGAGTCCTTTGGATCGGGAAGACCGCCTAATAGGTCACTGGACCACTCGCACTATGGCGCAGACTACGAAACTCCTCGCAAGAGGAGAGATCTTGCCCACGACAATCGCTGGAGAGGTGAACGACGTGGCTGGGGAGGCAACAGAGATTGGAATCGCGATTGGGGCCGCGATTGGAACCGCGACTACTCACGGGAGTCAAGAGACTATAGAGAATATAAAGGGCCTCGCGAATTCCACGGAGGTCGTCCTTGGCAGAACCAGGATTATCGCGACAACAGGGGCCACTGGGGAGATGGACCCCATGCAAACGGCGGCCAACATCCGTACAAAAGAAACCCACAGGACAGAACTAGCAGCAGCCTGTACGCACAGACAGAAAAAACTAGTCTTAGCGCAGTTAAGGACTATTTAATTGACAAGAAAAAGGAGGGAGGGGCAGATCCGTCAGCGAAAAGATGAAGCGCAAGCAGTATCGAATGGTATTTATTTGGACATTTGGATCCGCTTTAGCTGGTTTAGGCGGTTTGTACATTTTCTGAAAATCACGGCGCTGATTAACAACGATGCCGTGGATATAATGATAAACCAGTAGTCTTTTTCTTCCACAATGTTTTCTAAATTCATGCCGTAGACACCAGCAATGAATAGCAGGCTGCCAAAGCTCAGCAGACAAATGCTGAACCGCAAACCCAGCAGCATGAGCTGGTTTCGATTGGAATCGAGGATAATGTTGATGATTTCCTCTGTAGTTCGTACATTGCTTATGGAGGACTCCACAGTCTGCACAATAGCGTCGCAATGCAGAGAGTACGATTCAAGCAGCATTTCTACCTCTTCGTGTTCGCGCGCTGTCCGCTTGTGGCCTATTTTTTTATCTGTGAGATACAGCTCCACTAGCTCGTCGTCGTGGGCCAGCATTTCGTCGATAAGGTCTCTGATCAAAGTGGCTTTTTGCTGGAACTGTTGCAATTTCTTGGAGACCAGTAGCAGGTACTTTAGTTTGGTCATGTCAACGTCGCTTTCGAGTTCCTTCAGTATGCCATTTACCACGGTGACGTGCACTTTCATTTCGGAATTGAGGTTATCTATCACGTTCATAAATATGGCTTCCAAGGCACGAATTTCGTACGGAAGCGAATCATCTGATTGGTTACGTAGTTTCTGTGAGAGTGTTGAAATCAGTTGATCACTGGAAAACGACTGGTCGTAATTAAATAGCACGATAGAATCTGCTTTGATCAACGCTCGGATATGTAAGATGGTGAGCAGAATCGAGTTCTCTCGCACTAAAATGGAAGGAACAATGTCATCGTAGCCCTTGTCAATTTTGCGGAGGTCACGGGGCAGTAAGTCATGTTTCAAGATCAACTGTGCCTTTTTGACATCAGATGCAATCTTTTTAAACTTTCCGTTCGAATCAAAGACTATGCATTTGAACAGAACTGTGTTTGTGCTAGGAGCGAGAAGTTTGGGTGCCAACGACCGCTGCAAAACAAAGCTGTCTATGTTGCGAAGAGGCCGAAAGCTACCAAACCAGCGAATTCCTCGCGGGCCCGGTACTCTAGAGAACATGATAAAATAAATTGATAAATTAATCTGATTAAATAATTTTTTTATGTCTCCCGAGCAGTTTGAGGTGTACGAGGAATTGGGCCGTGGAGCGTTCGGTGTGGTTTACCGTGCTTTTGACAAGGACTCCAGGAAAATGGTGGCTGTCAAGCAGGTGGATTTGGAAAGTGCGGATGAACTGAACGAGATCCAGCAGGAAATCAAGATTCTGTCTACGTGCCAACATGCGAACATCACTCGCTACTACGGCTGTTTTCTTAAAGGATACAAGCTGTGGATCATTATGGAGTTTTTGGGTGGTGGATCCTGCTCAGAGTTGCTCATTTCTGGGCCATTTGGAGAAAAGGCTATTAGCTACATTTTGCATGAGCTGCTACATGCTCTTGTGTATTTACACGAAAACGGCAAGATCCACCGGGACTTCAAGGCTGCCAACGTGTTATTGAGCTTGGAAGGAGACGTGAAAATTGCAGATTTTGGAGTCGCCACCCAATTGTCGAACAACATGTCCAAAAGAAACACTTTTGTGGGAACGCCCTACTGGATGGCCCCTGAAATTATTCTTCACCAGCCATACACATATTCCGCAGATATCTGGTCATTGGGTATCACAGCAATTGAACTAGCATACGGTAAGCCTCCTCTGTCTCAGTACCATCCGTTTGACGTGCTCTTTAGAATCGCTGAGGACCCTGCTCCGGAGCTGGACTCGAGTTTCAGTAAGGAGTTCAGGAATTTTGTAAACATTTGCTTGAATAAAGAGTCAAAGCAAAGACCGTCGGCCAAAGAACTCCTCAAGCATCCGTTTGTCCTTGCTGGCGCCAAGGTCGATCGCTCGGAGATAGTTAAGCTGATTAAGCGCAAGCACGAATGGGACCTTGAAACAGGCAACACCGAGAAACGCTACTATACACCTACTCTGGAGGAACAGACGCCTCCTCTATTCGACATCACGTTGAAAGAGGAACCTTCAAGTACGCTGAAGCCAGAACCATCCCGAAAAGTTCCGTTGTCGCCGATAAAACGCAGTTCCAACGAGAATGGGGACCAGGAGCTGAAAAAGACTCTTAATCGCATACTGAACCAGTCGTTCAACAAGATAAACGAGAAACATAACCTTTCGACCTCACAGTATGACCAGCTAGTGTTGTTTCAAAAAACCATGATGGAGTCAATCGCGCTCAGCCCGGATGAACAGTACCGAGAAGTGTTTTGTAAATATTTCAAGCTGGTGATGAAGAAAATAATGACAACAGATAACGAGCAGCTGAAGGACAAACTAATACCCAAAAATCTGGAAAAAGAACGTCCTCGTGACGAAGTTGAAGAGCTGCTGTATACTAGGTGGGCAGAAAGTATGATCGAGCGCTGGAGGAAGGAACATTAATATTGATAGCTACATATTCTGCATAATCTCAATGGACAATTGAAGACCCTGTATTTTGTTGACGAGGTCATCAAACAACGGCTTCTGTATAACCACAGCATTGCTTGCTGGCTGAACTGGCTTTTGAGCGATTGCATTAGAAGGCTCATAGTCGAAGCTTGGCGGTTCGGGGATGTCTTTTGAGAAAGGTGGAGCAGAGGGATTGGACAACCCAGAAGGTCTGGAGGGATTCACCGACTTAGAGGGGTCAAGCGTCTTGAAAGAAGCAGGCTGGGCAAGGTCATTAGGCTTGGAGACGGCTGATTTGTCAACTTTAGTAGGCTCTGGATTTTCAACACGCTCCGGACGTTCAACACACTCCGTAATTTCAACAGGCTTCAAGCCCTCAATTGGTTTCAAAGCAGCGGTCGATTTGGAACCGTCCACTCTAGGAACCTCAGTCACTTTGGAGTGATGCGATTTCGGCTCCAAATGTTGTTTAGGAACAACCGTGGTGAAGAGTCTGAAAATCATATCGATCTTGACAAGCTCCTCAACCGTGAAAACAGGACCAAGAGTAAGTTTTCCGTTGCAGACAGTGTTGAGGTCTCTGAGATCGGCAAGTTCCTCCATGATCTCGTCCACGTACCAGCAGAACGACATCATCCACGGAATCAAGAAAGAAATGTACTTATCGTTGAAAACTAGGACGCGGGTATGGTCATCAGACTCATCTTCATTCTCAGGCCCTCCGAGCCCGACTCTCATCTCCCAGTTACGGAAGCACATAAGCATAGGCCGGGTTTTCTTTTTGGTGAGCTCCTTTAGAACCCTCACTGCGTAGGCCCTGATTTTTTTGGGTTGGTATTCAAGTTCGAATTTCTCCATAGTTGCTACCATGTGGTCTGAAGGGCGCCAATTTATAGAGCTCTGGCGATGGCTGGTCTGACCGCCTACCGACACTCCATGCTCACTCGCAGAAAGTGGCTGGGATGAACCTAAATGAATATGTGTAGAAAAGTGACTCGTCAGTTATTGAAATGCATACCAGCCAACTTTGATTGCAGTTCCTGTATATGGCTGGAAGTTGAGGACACAGACCCCACAGAAGGCTTCTTTGCAGGAACTGGTGGCTTCTGTTTGGAGCCAATAGCTTCAGCCACCTCTGAGTTTGACAGTTTTTTAGGAACTGGAGGCTTGGGCTTTGCAGATAGATGTGTTGGTTTAGATGGCGGAGGCGGGGCTGACGAACCAGATTCTGGACGAGAAAGAGTTGGAGGCGGTATAGGCACCGTTCTGGAAGCCAGATTTGGGCGCGATGTGGATGGTGTGGGCGGAGAGTTGACGGTGTTTTCATGGCTCTCCTTTTTGGGAACAGGAGGTGGAGGCTGTATTTTCGAGATGTCAGGAAGCTCAAACTTCTTGGGCTGCTCTGTAGACTCCGAATTGACTCTTGAAGGAAGCTCTGGCCTGGTGCCTGTGCTTGAAGGAGACACAACTGACGATGCAGAGGATGGCGATGCAACCGCCGATACATTTTGGTGTGCATTCATCTTTGCTCGCTGCTGTGACTCTTCTTTCAGTTTCTGCAGCCTTATCCTCATTTCGCGCTCCTTTTCAATCTTGCGCAGCTCCTCTTCAGTCCTGTGTGCTTTGGGAGGAGGAGGACCAAATTTGGATAGGTCGAAATCCATCAACGAATGCTTGAACTTTGGTTCCTCGACAGGCGGCAGACCGTTCTTCTTCTTCGGCGCAGCTGGTTCCTGTGCCTCTGGAAGATACACCTGAGTTGGGGCTGGCGTTACTGCGGGCGAGCCAGAAGGCTGGCTCACAACAGAAACGGTAGCAGGTGGCGGGGCCGTTGGTGTAGCAGTGTATGGAGGAGGGTTCTGAGGAGGAGAGATTATGGCAGGTCTAGTATACTCACTTGTGGGCTGTGGAGCTGAAAGTGGTGACGGCGTCGGCTCGGGTTGGGGAGTGGGCTGGGGAATGGGCTGGGGAACGGGGCGCTGTGACGGAGGAGCCGGTTGAGCAATTGGCTGCGGTGCGCCGTATTGGGTCGGCTGCTGAGAAAGAGCCTGCATAGGTTCTTGTGCCGTTGGTGGCGGTGTTGGCTGCTGCATCATCGCTGGCTGAGCTGGCTGGGCTGGCTGGGCTGGCTGGACAAACGGCTGTGGTTGGTTAGGCCAGGCCTGCGTCTGGGGTTGATATTGCACAGCTGGTTGATATTGAACAGCTGGCTGGTATTGCATAGTTGGTTGATATTGCATAGCTGGTTGATATTGCATAGCTGGTTGATATTGCATAGTTTGTTGATATTGCTGCTGAGGGGCGTATTGTTGGGCAGGCTGAACGGACTGTGTGACAGGTACGTAGGCCGTCTGTTGTTGTGGAGACGCCTGCTGGAATTGAGCAGGATTCTGTGCCACCTGCGTTTGTTGGTAGTTCACGGCTTGGGCGGGAACCTGGGCATACTGCTGCGGGTGATTGGGCTGTGGCTGACCAGCAACGGCAACATGTTTTGGCGGAGGCGCAAAAGTGTGCGGATCTCTGGTCTGTGGGATAGTAGGAGGACTTTGAGGTTCTTCTTCCTCTTTTTTTCCGGCTTGTCCAGAACTCTTGTTTCTATTGTTTTTGTAGGCCGTTTTGCCAGCATGGTAGCCGTACTTTGACACTGTTACCGTTGCACGGCCTGCACCTTTAAGAGCGGCCAGACTGCCGGCTTTGATGGAGTCCTTGTTGTTGTCCCAAAACGACATGACCTAATTGAACACTGCCAGAAATTAAATATAATTTATACAATTCAGTCTGTTATTTTTCCACGCGTTTTATTTATGCTATGTCCAGAATATTGTTGAATAACAACTTCAAACTGCTCAAGGTGCGCAGTCTGGGCCACGAATCGGTAGTGGACCGAATGTGTTACGACGAGCTCGACTCCAACACCGAAGTGGCAGATTTTAAAAAGAAAATCGTCTCTGCCATACTAGCAAATGAACTCTACAAGTCACACAATTCAGGGCTGCTCATACCCACAAGCTCTCGTTTTTATAGTAATGGACGATCAATGAGCGATAAGCCGGATTTTGCAGACGTGCACCGACATCTGGAACTCAAACTGCGGATCAAGGAGTTTGAGTGCGAAGAAAGACATCTCAAAATGGGTGCCATCAGATTCAAGCTGCTCAACGTGATACCGTACCAGATCATGGTTTTCATCGAAATCGAACCGGGAACGGTCTTGCTGATGGCCAGAATGCTGCCAAAACTGTACCAGGTAGCAACAGACTTTTTGGTGAACGACATTGGATCCCTGATCAGTCCGGTAGAACTCAGTGACGATTTTCTCAAAAACACACTCAATTCCACAATCGAAGAGCTGGGCTCGTCGTTGGTGGGCGAGCTCGAGCTTGCGTTCGCAAACATCAAAACAACTAATAATGCGCTCAATCAAATTATCATCAACGTTCCGGCAATCGATGTGGACAAATTTCCAAAAACAAACTTCACCACGTCTCTCTTCACGTACCTCCGCAAAAGCACTGCCCTAGACTTCGAACAGCTCCGACTCACAAAAATCCGATGCAATCTCTATTTATTTCTGTCCGAAGGGCGTCTTCGGTTCACCAACGAGCTTTCGTTTGCTCCGTTTTTCGATGAGTCCGACCCACGGCCCTCGCTGTGGCCATTTGTGCTGTCAATATGCGACCTGTGTATATCCAAATAAATTATGTTGTTTGGTTCAACTTATCGAAATCAAAGTCGAAACTGGACCCGCACCCGCAACTCGTCTTGGTGTACGGGCTGTCTACCACTTTGAATTGCGAGCCAATCAGCTCATGCACGTAATCGATTTTCGAATCTCGTAAAATCTCCAAACTTGTTTTGTCAATTAAAACTCGGGCCCCATCTCGCACGAAAACGGAATCGTCTTCGGGATGGAAATCATTCATGTCCGATAATTTGAGGTGATACTGAAATCCGTGGCAGCCGCCACTTTCCACTTGAACTCGCAATGCAAGCTTATCGTTTTGTTCCTCGTTGGCGATCTCGTTGAGCTTCTCGGCCGCTGATCGAGTGATGGCGACGAACAAGGGCATATTGTTATGGTCGGAAAACTGCTGGTTCTGGACCTTTGTTTTTGTGAAGTCCACTAGGGGAGACGAGTAGTAGCGAAACGCCAGAGTTGGTCGACTTACAAGAGGCATGGTCCTCAGGCTGGAACGAATCAAGCGTCCGAACATAATTAGTAATTTGCTAATATTTTTTTTTTCCCCAGACACTTAAAGTCTGTCGCGACGATGGCCCCTTTTTTTCTATAAATCAGGCTACTTACCCCAGATAATTGTTGCGCCTGATTATTATATACAATGGAAAAACAGCTACCGGATACCAACCTATACGAGTCACTAGTGGAGACAAAATCATTGGAACAGCTGCGAAACAATCCAGATTCGCTACTCTCGACCATCAGGCTATTTGACATATATCCTACCACCGATCCCTCCTGTTATGAACATCTTCACTCTCTGGTCCCGATCTTCTGCAAACGCACACCGGGATCCATTATGTTACTAGGCTCAGAGATGGATTTTGGCTACTCGCTGATATACCTCGGAAACTTGCTCCGTAAAACAAATATCCCTTTTGTGCTTCACGGACTTTTCGATTACTTTTCGCTCACCGAGGATAACCGGAAATTGATAGAATATTTGGTGGATCTTTCCGGGATATCCCAAATCAAGGTCCATTTTGCAGAAGACCTTGAAGACTACCTCATCTACCATCCGATCGAAGCAGATTGGATTCTTGTGAATCACATCTCTCCACAGAATGATATTACAATATTGAGAACGATGGAATCCGTAAGCCTTGTGCAACCAGGAACCGTGGTTGCCAGAGTGAACTGTCCCGCCGAATGCCGCGACAAGTTCTACGAGTATCTGCTTGGAGCCCCCGTCTATAAGCGGACCATGAACGAGCACATAGGGGGCAGAAAACAAGGCAGATGGAACTTGATTTACGAAAAAATCGCCAACACTTACGACAAATACGACCCCATCCTCACAGAATGTGTGGACCTTTTGAATGCATAAATAATATTTCTTTGTTAAAAATATTTCCCAGCATGTCTACTAGTAATACGTCCACCGTACGAGATCAGAACATCGTGATATTCCAGCTTCCCTATGGCCCGCCGTTTAGACTTTCTGCCCTCAAATACGTCTGTTTTCTGGTTTGCGGGATAGCCAATTTGTGGCCGTGGAACTGCTTCTTATCAGCATCCGAATATTTCCAAGACAGTTTCAGCAGCAAGCCCGTGTTGGCCAACACATACTCCTCCTCTATGATGACCATATCCACTCTTGCATCGGCATCTTTCAACCTGTACCTATCTCAGAAGCAGAAAGGTGCAGACTACAGATTCAGACTCAACGTGGGGAACATGCTGCAGGCAGCAGTGTTCCTGTTGCTTACCGTTTCCACGTTCATCAAGAACAAACCCGCAGTGCTGTACTTTGTGTACGTGATGATCAGTGTTTTTGTCAGCTCCTGCGCCACATCGTTTGCGCAAGTTGGAGTGCTGGCTCTAGTGAATCTCGAGGGCCCCATCTACGCTAATGCGAATGTTGTGGGTAACGCGGTTGCAGGCGTGCTTCCATCCATCTCGCTGATTGTGTCTATTTTTTTGAGTAAGACGCAAAGTGATAGAGATAGAGAGGTCTCTAACTACTTCTTCACAAGTCTCTGCATAGAATTCCTTGCTCTCAGTCTGATATGGATCACGTATAGATACAAAGCCAAAGCTGGCCAGTTCCAGATGCTTTCCAGTGATACCACCTTGGAGCTAGACGACGAGTCAACGCTCGAGCCCGAAGAAGAGCACGTTTCCTTCCGCGAACTCTGGCACATTCTGAAATACGTCCAGATCACAATCTTCTTAACCTTGTCTTTGACCCTTACGTTCCCTGTTTTCGCCTCCAATGTGCTTTCAGACAAAATAGACAAGAAGTATTTTGTTCCCATCGCATTTCTCCTCTGGAACCTGGGCGATCTCGGAGGCCGTGTCATTACTGCGTCACCGTGGTTTGTACTCGAGGACCAACGCAAAATGATAATTTACGCGGCTTTGCGGGTCTTGTTCATCCCCTTATTTATGATGTGCAATCTACAAGGCAGAGGAGGTATGTTTGGCGATTTCATCTATCTGCTGCTGCAGCTACTCTTTGGGCTTTCAAATGGACAGCTATTCTCCTCAGCTTTCATGACAATGGGCGTTCTGCTCACTAGCGATAAAGAGAAGAAAGCTGCCGGAGGATTCACCGCATTTCTCATCAATGTGGCCCTGCTTTTTGGCAGTGTCGTTAGTTACATTTTTGTGTATCTGGTGAGTGCATAGATTAATAGATATTTACACCAACTGTTTTCTCGAGCCTTGGAAGAAAAACTTGACAACGAGCACTTGGAATGCGGCCATGCTGCACATAAGAACGACGTCAAAAATGGAGAACCAGAAAATACGACTCTCTGTGGACTTAACAGTCGACTGGTTTCTGTTGTTTCTGGTCTTGTAGTATTGAAGAGTGTTGGACAGCTGGCCGAGCTTCGACTCGATTCTGAGGACCGACGACTGCATTCCCTCAACAGCAGTGTTTTCTGCTGGTGCGTTAGGAAGAGCGGCCTTGAAGTCGTCGTCGTCCCTGATTTCGAAATCAACAACTTTTTCGGCAAACGTGGACATTTCGTTCGAGAAGCAGAATTCGTACTCTCCGATGGCGTCGGCTGTAAAGATGTAGTCACCCTGTCTTTGTTTCTGTTCCTGTGCAATCACTTTTCCGCCAGGGGCTTTGATTGTGTAGTCGACGTCGAAAGAACCTCCGGCCTGGACGGCGAAATAATAGCCAATATTAGCCTTTGGTTTCTGGTTGAAAATATAGAAACAAGCCTTTTCGTTCGGCTGCAAGGCAAACGTGAGCGCAGTGGCTGAAACGTAAGCCAGCAAGCTGGCCAGAAGCAACAGTCTAGAGAACATTTGTAAAAACAAGAAAAAACAAGAATAATTTTAGAATCGCGACGCGTGCGGGCTCGTAATAAATCTGATCCCATCGCTGGAACGGAGAGCATATAGTAGAAGAGACCAATGGTGCTGACATATTGGTGATCCTATGTAGCTACTAAATGACTATCGGCTACAATTGTCACCATTCTATCAGGATAGCCGTACATAATACCTCTCCGGTATTACCTGTCATTTCACTGTGCTCAGCTATTTTTTCACCAAAAACTTGTTTATTTTTTAGTGTTCGCCATGAGGTTCTTGCTGATTTCCCTGCTGCTGCTTGTGCCAACATTTGCTCATGTGGCCCTTTTGCCGCCAAGAGGCAAACAATGCTTTTTCGAGGTGCTCAAGGCTCAAGACGAGCTCGCCGTCACGTTCCAGATCGGTGACCGCGCCAAGGACTCGACCGAACAACTCACAGCCGATTTCTGGATCAAGAGTCCTTCTGGCAGAATCTTGGAAAAGCTGAGCGACGTCTCGCATGGTGAGGTTCAGATCAAGGCCAACGAGCCTGGAAAGTTCGAGTATTGTTTCTCGAACGAGGGTTCGTCGTTGCAAACAAAAGACGTGTCTTTCAACGTCCACGGCGTGGTGTACGTGGATGTGAACGACAACTCTGACGACAACCTTGACTCCTCGGTTAGAAAGCTTATGGAACTGGTCTACGATGTCAAGAACGAGCAAAACTACATTGTGGTGAGAGAGAGAACACACAGAAACACCGCAGAGAGCACTAACAGCAGAGTGAAGTACTGGTCTGTCTTCCAGCTGATTGTTGTTATTTTGAACTCTCTTTTCCAGGTGTTCTATCTCAAGAGATTCTTCGAGGTCAAGACCGCTGTGTAATGAGGAAATAGCCAAGATAATATGTATACATCCGCGTAGAATGAAGACCAAGCCGACCTTGATACCATTGAGTGCTCAGAAGCCACTGAGTGGTGTTAAGGCCGCTTTGAGAGAACCTTTAGGCAGCATCCATTTTCCGTGGTTCTCATTTGTCTGGCTTTTCATCCATCCCTACACCAATTTTTTTTCTGCAATGTCGTCAAGAACGTTCTATCCGCAGACCCCGGTCGAATTCAACTCCAGCCTCATTTCGTCGCTCGACAGCTCTGCAGAGACTAACTACTCAAGACAGCAGGCTTCTGCGCAGGTGGTCGAGAGAGAGGTGAGCAAAAAATTAAAAGAATTAGAAAACAACAAACTTGCGAAACTCGACACAAAACTCTCGTCTTTGCTTCTTCCCAATGAAGACCAAGGTTTGAGCGTCGCTTCGGTGAATGAACAGCTTAGTAAGGCTGCCGAAAGTCTTAAAAAGCTCAACGATGCAAAACCTGCCAAATCCAAGGCCCTCGTGGATGCGGAAACTGCCGTGGCCAACTGCATTAAAATTAATAAAGACAAACCTCTCAACTGCTGGGATGAGGTGGAGCACTTCAAGCAGCTTGCAAAGGCTAGCAACTAGAAAATAAATGGTATTTCTCCGCTATCTAGAATGTATCAAATTCATTACTTTTATATTCCAACGGCCTTGTACATCAAAATCAGAGCAGAGTCACCCTCTCCACCACCGGCGAGAGCCTCGATCTTGTCGCGACTCACTACAGTCACCTTATCGTCATTGAATTTGTACCAGTTCTCGCCCGTCGGATCCTGCTGGTCCTTGGCAAAACATTGGTAGTGGCCAGAGTCGGCAGATGAACCCTGATGGGCAATCACGCTGATCAGCTCATACAGAGACGAAGGATTTTCGCCAGAGGAAGGGTCGTATGAGTCGGGCAGAGCAGTTTTGAAGTTGTCTGTCCATTTCTGTCTAAGTTTCTCAAGCTCTTCTTTTTGCTGAGCATATTGCTCTCTTGTAGTAAGATCTGCAGATTTCTTGGTCTTCTTGAAAGCTCTGCTCTCCTCTTCATTCTGCTTCTCAACCTTATAAATAGCATCTCTTATCTTTGCCTTATCTTCCTTGATTCCCTCGTCAACAAGGTCTATCAAGTCCAATTGAAATGGAAATTGGACTTTCCGCAGGATCTTCGACTTCTTTCCGGTGTCTCTTTTCCAGAAGAACCGAACAAAATGTATG
The DNA here is from genome assembly GCF_000187245.1 of Ogataea parapolymorpha DL-1. NCBI lineage: Eukaryota > Fungi > Ascomycota > Pichiomycetes > Pichiales > Pichiaceae > Ogataea > Ogataea parapolymorpha. Next base: position 77,459 of record NC_027865.1, on the reverse strand, counting down.
TTCAAGTACTTAGGAAGACGTGTGATTTTGCGAGTAATCTCGTACGTGCTGTTTCTTCCCAGCGACTCGTTATGTTTCTCTATGGTTTCCTTCAAGTTGCTCATCAATCCGTCTTTCAGAAAATTAGTGTTAATGGTAATATGACACGCTAGCTTCATCGCATCTTCGTAGCCGTAAACGGGGTCTTCAGAGGTTTCCAAACAACGAGTAGCCGTCTTGAACTCAATCTTGAAATACTGGTCCAATCCACTAAACTGCCCCAAAATAGCACTCAAGATCTGGGAGTACGCTTCCTCCGCGTCCTGTTGCTTGTAAAACCCGCTATCATCTCGCTCGCTAAACTGAGGAAAGCTAAGACGCATGGTTGTAAGAAAGTTCAATGGCGTGATCTTCTTGTTGCGTTGGCTCATCTTATCAAAAAGCTCTTTCAGGTGGAACACAAGATTCTGCTCCACACCGGTACCGTTTTTCGTATACTTTTCCAAACGGTTTCTTAGCTCTTCTACCGCAAACAGCGACTGAAGTGACGAGTTAAGATAGCACGTGTTGCCCAAATTGACCAGCCCTGAGGGCTCATTATTCGGATTGAAGTTGAGGTCTTTAGGATCTAAATCTTCCACAAACTTGACGTCTTGCTTTGGAGCGTCCACTGGCGCATCTGCCGAACCCAAAACCATGATTGTCTGGTTTGGCTTCAAATTGAAACTCTTAAGATCGCTGTCGTCCTTCAATTGGCCACCTTTCAACAGCACCTTCTGTCTTTCAGGTGGAACATTGGTCAGCGAGTAGATCTGGTGTTTAAACGTCAATCCATTTTCCGACAAGTCCACAGTGACAGGATACGTTTTTCCAGCGTGCTTCACGTTCACTAACGTTAGATTTTCAGGGTTGGACTTACCTTCAATCGACATGACAACTATGAGGGCAAAAATAAATACAAATAAAAGAATTACGTGCCATAGTTTATACATCTGCGTAGCAGGGATATGAAATTTTGCCAATTGCAGGGATGATCGTCCATAGAGAGTGGCGGAAAGCCATGCCGTGTAGCTGACTGGATGCCTACCGGCAAAGATCAGTCTGTCTGGACTTTGCCACCACGCTATCCACGCCGTTCTCGAATACTTACGTAATCAAGCTCTCATTTTTTTCATATCTCCTGAAAATTTTTAGCCCAACTAACGACTCACCACCGACCATGAGCACATCCAACTGCAGATTTTACGAGAACAAATACCCAGAAGTGGACGAGGTCGTGATGGTCAACGTCCAGCAAATTGCTGAGATGGGTGCCTATGTGAAATTGCTGGAGTACGACAACATTGAGGGCATGGTTCTGTTGTCTGAGCTCTCGAGAAGACGTATCAGATCCATCCAGAAGCTTATAAGAGTCGGCAGAAACGAGGTCGCAGTGGTTCTGAGAGTGGACAAGGACAAGGGATACATCGATTTGTCCAAGAGAAGGGTTTCGTCTGAGGAGATTGTGAAGTGCGAGGAAAGATTCAACAAGTCCAAGGCAGTGCACTCTATTTTGAGAAGATGTGCTGAAAAACACAACATCCCACTTGAACACCTGTACGAGACCATTGCATGGCCGTTGAGCAGAGAGTATGGACACGCTTTCGACGCGTTTCGGATCTCGATCACCGATCCTTCTATTTTCAACAAAATAACTCCTCCTTCACAAGAAGTGCTGGAAGAGCTGAAGGAACACATTTCTAGAAGACTGACTCCACAGGCGATCAAGTGCAGAGCCGACATCGAGGTGTCCTGTTTTTCATACGAGGGTATCAACGCCATTAAGGAGGCTTTGGCTGCAGCAGAGTCTCTCAGCACAGAACAGAACGCTATCAAGGTGAAGCTGGTGGCTGCTCCAAGGTACGTGGTCACCACGCAGTCGCTGGACAAACAAACAGGAATCAACAGTCTGAATGAGGCTATAGAGAAAGTTAATCAGGTCATCACCAAGTATGGTGGAGTGTGCGATGTGGCCATGGCTCCAAAGGCTGTGACGGCCACCGAGGACGCCGAGTTGCAAGCTCTTTTGGAGAGAAAGGAGATGGAGAACGCTATGGAGTCGGAGGACTCCGACGAGGAGTACGACGAGTAGTCGTTGGTGGTGGATAATACATATATTGCAGAATTAAAGGGCTTTGTATAATTATGCCAAGTTGCTGTCAAACAGCAGAGACAGGAGATCCTGCGAGCTTTTAATATTTTTTCTGGGCGAGGAAATAAGGTCCACGAACAAATGGTAGCACGCGGCGCTGAAAAACCATTTGCAGCCGTTCTGGTCGAGAAATGAAAGACAGTAATTGAAGAGCGACTTTTTGTAGTTGAGCACCGTGAGCGGGTCATGTGACGTGGTCTGCACCTGCTGCCTAGCTTCAATTTCCAAGTACAGAAGGACCATTACGTGCAGAACGGCGTGTATCGTCATGATCTGCTGTACTTGTTCTCCCTTACTCTGGTCAATGATGTTTCTGGCAAAACGCGAAAGATAGTGCATTTTGTTGTCTGACAAAGGAGAGTCGGTGTGGAGCAGCTGCTGTCCTTCGACCTCGTCTTCCAAAATGCTGACAAAATCGACTTTGGAGCGCAGGTACATGATTCCACAGAAGTCACCGCAGATGCGTAAAAATCGCGTATATGTGTCGCCGATCAGTCTGCGAGTGTCGTCATCGACACCTCTGTTGCACAAACTTAAAATATCTCTTTCGAGATTTAGGTCCAGCGAACGGTTGCCTGGCGGACGGTACCTGCATACAAGAATTCGCTCTAGCAGGTCGCATATTTGGTACCAGCGGCGGAAAATCTCAAAATCCCTGTTGTTGCCGTCAAAATCCTCAAGCTTCACGGTGTCCACTGCTAGGTCTAAGGTGTTGTAGAACATTGTAGCGCACGAGGTAATGGTTAGGACTCTGTCCAGACAGAAAGATGTCCAAAATAATCGTGTAAGCAGCGACACTTTGTGTGACAGCCTGAAGAAAATAGATCCTGTGCTGTGGTCAAGCGTGTTTGTCTCCAGCTTGGACAGTTGGTTCCGTGCTGCGTTGTTGTGCAACGCCAAGTCTGTGATCAAAATACATGCCCGGGAAACATACTCGCGAGCAACTTGCGGGCCAGTTGGCGATTCCTCCTGGTTGCTCATCAGTAGAAACCCCTGGATCAGCGTAATTTTGTTGAGTTCGCACAATTTGAGCAGCTCGCACTTGCGGCGCAATTGCTCAGCTGTTTCTCTGATCTCGGCAGGTTTTAGGTTTGTATCGTATCTGACGCCACACATCATCATTGCGTTAAGCAGCAACGGCGGAGTTGTGTCCAAATGGTCGATAATATCTCTATCTACCACTGGATAGAGAGGATACAGGTTATCGAGGTACAACGTGACGTATCTGCGCTGCGTCTCAATTGGGGGCTTTTTGAAAGCTCCTTTCATCTCAACGTATTCCAGCAGTTCCTCATCAACGTTCAGCGGTCGCGTGTACTGGTCACGAGCCGGCAAAAAAAGGTCTCGCCAAGGAAAATATAAGTTAAAAAACTCACCGTCGGATAGAGTAAGAAACGAGTCGTTGCTGAAAAGAGGAGCAAGCGGATGTGCCGTGTTAATGAACTGGAACTTGTTTTCGGAGTTCTTAATCGCATTCGCATAGATACGGTCGTTCCCGAACACGCTGGACGGGGAACTGGAGGAAAGAGCAGCTTTTCTGCGTTTCTTGCTAGCTGTGGAAAGATCACAGGTCTCATTGGACTTATAGCACTGCTCGCAGGAGTCCAGCTCCTCATTGAAAAAACACTTTTTATGTGCCTCGCGGCACTTTCGGCAAGCCTTGGCGGCCTTGGTGTTCTTATTCAGCGAGAATGTTGTGATCTTGAACTCATTAGTCATAAATGGGGAGCTGGAAAAATATATTTTAAACTTTTTATGTCAATTAAAAGAAGCTTATCAGGGCTACCGAATGCCAAAAGACAAAAACCTGAAGACTTACCGGACAAAGACAAATGGCCTGCAGAGTTCAAGGAGCTTGACAATATCCATTTCAGATTGAACTCCTACTTTACGTTTCTCTCCTCGCGCAAGCATATTATCACAACGTTTGATTTGCTCAAACCGTCGGTGGAAAGTGCGATTGGACGGCCTTTGGAGCCTATTGATGTGGCGAGAGTTGTCTATCTGATTCCCAAGGATGTGCTATTTGAGTACGTTGATGAGAGCCAGTTTGTGCTGGAGGAGAAACATTTCAGTTGGAGAGACGGATTTGCCCAGAAGGAATCAGACATCTACGACATAAAGACTGAAGAGGAGAAGACGTCAAAACAGCTGTTGATTTTTGAGTTTATTGACGGAGACCTGCGCAAATCCAAAACGCGGTCGGCTTTCATGACGGAAATCAAGGTTCCTGTCTACACCCAGGAATCGATCAAAAAAATGATTATTAAACGGAACGAGAAATTCAAGCTTGCGGTTGGCCAATTTCTAAAGAAGTGCGCGGATAGCGGCATAGCTGATCCGTGGGCTGAAATAACCAAACAAGCAGAACAGATCGTCCCCGTGCCCAAGGAGTTTGTGGACCCGATCGAGGAGATGGTCAAAAATTCCAGCCAGGACGCAAACACAGAGTACCGCATCTCGATTCCGCAGCTGATCGAGAAACTAAAACAAACCGAGTTCTATGAAGACCAGATTGTCGAAAATGGGCTGCTGGAGGTTCCTCCGCGCGGCGCCACGTATGGCGAACTGACCTTCGAGTTGTCGCCTGTCGTGCGCGAGGCACTAGCTGCTACCAAAAATATCGAGAAATTTTATTCGCACCAGGCGGAAGCACTCAACCATATTCACGAGAGCCACCATGTTATCATTTCTACGTCCACATCGTCTGGTAAGTCGCTGGTCTATCAGCTGCCTGTTATCACCGCTTTAGAGCAGGACCCCAGCGTCACTGCTATGTACATATTTCCTACCAAGGCTCTGGCCCAAGACCAGAGAAGATCCTTAAAAGACCTGCTCAACGTGATCCCATTCTTGCGGGATATGGTGGTTGAGACCTACGACGGAGACACTGAAAAACGAGACCGCGAACATGTAAGGTCGTCTGCGTCTGTGATCTTCACCAACCCCGATATGCTCCATCACAGCATTCTTCCTTCACACCAGCTATGGCGAAGATTTCTCGTCAATCTCAAGTACGTGGTGGTGGACGAACTGCACATGTACAAAGGTCTCTTTGGATGCCATTTTGCGCTAGTGATGCGGCGTCTGCGAAGAGTGTGCGCCATGCTTGGAAATAATAACCTCGTTTTTATTTCGTGTTCGGCCACTCTCAAGCAGCCCGTGCGACACATGCAGGATATTTTTGGACTTCCAAGCGACGAGATCGTCAACATCGACCAGGACGGGTCTCCGCATGGAGGAAAACACATTGTGGCCTGGAACCCGCCCTACATCGACGCGCGTGACCCAATGGCTGGACGCAAGCCATTTATCTCGGAAACTGCCAGAATTCTGATAGAAATGGTGAAGTCTGGGTTCCGGACCATTGTTTTCTGTGTGGTCCGCAAGGTAGTGGAGCTGCTCATGAAAGAAATCAGGTACCAGCTGACGGCCAGTGGCAACGCAGAGCTAATTGGCCGGATCATGAGTTACAGAGGTGGCTACTCGCCGGCAGATCGGCGGAAAATCGAGGACCAGATGTTCCGTGGAAATTTGAAGGCAATCATCTCGACGAACGCCCTGGAGCTGGGGATCGATATTGGCTCGCTGGACGCTGTGGTGATGTGCGGGTTCCCAATCTCAATAGCGAATTTCCACCAGCAGAGCGGCCGTGCAGGACGGCGAAATAACGACTCGCTTACTCTCCTAGTGGGCGGTGGTGACCCGGTGAGCCAGTACTACATGCGGCATCCTGAGGAGTTTGTTAACTCGAATTATCCCGATCTTGCTCTGGATTTCGAGAACGTTGTGGTTTTGGAAGGCCATCTACAATGTGCCGCGTTTGAAAGACCCCTGGACGACTCCACCATTGAAAAGCGGTACTTTGGAAACCCTGCTCTGGTCAAGCAGGTGTGCGAGGCCCGCCTGGAGTACGACACAGAGTCCGGCATGTATCACTGCAACTCGCGGTTCATGCCCTGGCCTTCGTCGCACGTGTCTATTCGCGCTATTGAAGAGGACATGTACGCTGTCGTGGACATCACCAATGGCCGCAACGTGGTGATCGAAGAGGTGGAGGCCTCGCGAACAAGCTTCACGCTCTATGACGGAGGCATTTTTATTCACCAGGGCTTATCTTATCTGGTTCGCGAATTTAACCCCGATGAAAAATACGCAAAGGTCGAAAGAGTCAATGTGGACTGGTCCACGGCCCAGAGAGACTTTACTAACGTCGACCCATACGAGGTCGAGCGTATTCGTTCAATCAACCACAGCGATGTGCCAATCTACTTTGGCAAGACGCTCTCGACGACTGTGGTTTTTGGGTTCTTCAAAATGGACAGAGAAAAACGGATTCTTGATGCTGTCGAGGTCAACAACCCGCCGGTCTTGATCCGCTCAAAAGGCATCTGGATTGATATCCCGAAAAAAGCGCTTGAACTTATCCGCTCGAAAGATTTGAACGCGGCAGGAGGAATCCACGCAGCACAGCATGCACTTATGAGCATTCTGCCGCTATATATTCTTTCCGGACTTGACGAGATCCAGACTGAGTGCAAAGCCCCGGAAAAGGAATTTGCAAAGCGGGAAACGAAACGGAAACGTCCTGCTCGCCTGATTTTCTACGACAATAAGGGCGGCCAGTATGGATCTGGACTGAGCACAAAGGCATTCGACAACATTGATTCAATACTGGATAAATCCCTCGAAAAACTCTTGGAGTGCGACTGCGACTGGGGATGTCCGAACTGCTGCGCTGCCACTTTCTGCAAGGAGAACTCGCTCGTGCTGTCGAAATACGCCGCAATCATAATTTTATCGCTTATCATGGGACGCTCGCTCGACATGGACACGATCCCCATGGGACCAGAACCAAACATGCCGCAGATTGATATCGAGACAATTGTCCCTGCAGATCTAGGTTCTGTGAAGTTTTCGAAGGATCTGGAGATCATTGACGTGCGCAAGGCCGAAAAACCGTTGGCGGTGATTCCAAAGGAGGAGGACGAGGGAATAAAGCCTGAGTCGCCAACCAACGTCATTCAGGAGTCGCAGGATGAATTTAGTGACGAGGACATAGCCAGGGAATTATAGTATATCGAAATGTCTATTTATACACAGACGTAGCGGAAGTGTTTCTTGAGACAGGACTCGAAAACGGGACAGAGGAGTCACGTGACTCTGTCCTTGTGAGGGCAGGCGAGACAGGAAGTCTTCTGGGCTTGCTGAGACGGAACACCTGCTGAACAGGGCGCAAATAAATAGAAGCCAGCGATCCGATGTTGAGTTCCAGCTCCTCAAGTATTTCTGGTGGCAGCTTGTCGCTGGAAACCTCGATGATCGGCAGCACGGGTTTGACGATGTCCTTAATGTCTTTATGGGACGAAAGAAGACGCCAGTAAAAGAACGCGCGTTCGCGCAAATCTGGCTCGTTGGCCTCCTCGGTTGTTTTGCGTAGAACGTCCAGTACGAGGGTCTCAGTCTGTTTGGATGGCAAGCACAGATACGTCTTCACCAACGCAGTGAGGGTGGTAAGCTGCACCTGTGTTGGCTCGTTATCGAAGTTGGCGTAGAGTTTCTGGAGAATATCTGCCGAGCCGGGGATCGAGTTGCAGTACTCTCCTAAAATCCATATAAACGACCCGCGGGAGTCGGAGTCGGTAAGCAGATCCACGTTCTGCACCAGCAGGTCTATCAAATAGAGGTATTTTCCAGGATATTTGCGAAGAATGTCTTTTAAAATGATGGCCACTTCCTGCACAATGTGGGGCAGCGAGCTGGCAAGAAGTCCGGAAAGCACTTCGATTGAGCGGTCCGCCACAGACGGGATTTTAATGGCCAAGTTTCCAATGGCACGGATGCTCTTGCGCACCATCTGGTCGTCGATCTCCAAAGCGTACTCCTCGAGCTCGCGCAGAACAAGTGAGATATTGCTCTCGTTGGCGAGCAGGAAAATCAGCTCCAGCTTCGTGTCCTTGATATACACCGGGTCGTCAAACTGGCAGAAAAACATTGACACCTGCAATTCTAGCAACTCGGCCTTATCCAGCAGTAGCAAAATAACGTTCCGCATGGTCAGAAATTGGATCTCGGCAGGCTTGGACATGAGATTCGATATGCATCCAGAAACCCGCTTCGTGATTGCCGGAAGAACATCTACAAAATTTCGCACGTAGTTGCTCAGATAGACAATCACCTTGAGAGCGTTGAGCACGACACTCGAGTTGCCGTGTTGTAGCAACGGAATGCACTTCTCTGCCAGAGAAATCGCGTCAGCCTCCGTCTGCGGCACAAACGCCATTACGGAGTTCAGAAGACTGACCTGACTCCACTCGTCGCACCCAGCAAGCAGCTCCACGATCCGGAAACAGTTGTTCCGGTCGATCGAAAATTGTAATCCGTCGTGATTTTCCACCAGATCACGCAGACAGTCCACTGCCGCTGCAACTACGAAAACCGTTGGATCGTGCAGAAGCCGATTTAGACCCTTCAGGAACTGTTGTCGGACCTCTTCTGGAGCACGGCCATAGATCCGAGAAACAGCGTAGACTCCCGTTTTGCGCACATGCGGGTCCTTGTCGTCCATTGCCTCGCATACCAGCACGCTTGCCTTGGCCAAAAACTCTGGGATTTGGATTGTTGCGAGAGTGCGTATGCTTAAGGAGCGGAGCACAGCAGATTCGCTCTGGAAGTCTTTTTCCAGCAACGGCAGTAAATTGACGCAATCATGTGGCCTCTGGGGATAGTAGGTACTAAAAAATAAGTATCCGAGACGCTTCGCTTCGGTATCGTTTGCCAGGTCGAGCGTTATCGCCAAAACCTCGTTGGAAAGTCCAACCATTTCGTTGTTGCCCAAAGTCATATTCGCCACGATCTTCTTGAGAGCGGTCTTGCGGAACACCGCCGAACGCGACTTTTTCTCATTCGCGCGCAGCTCGTTCACAATCTCCGCGGCCCGCACTCGCGTGTACAAATTGGAAGACGCCATACGTGAAAATATTCCTTGCAAAGTTCAAAATATATTAGCTATAAAATAAGTTAGGGCTGTGCAACAATCTTCAAGTTAGGCCGGCACGGTTGCGGGAGCCACGCGGTCGTACGAGTCCAGGTTCGGACTCTCGACGGCGTTGTAATAGTTGCTCTGAGGGGAATCATGCTGGTTTACAAGGGGACTTGTCAAGCTTGGGGGTGGGATCAATTCCAGAGAGTCGGACTTGGAGTCTGCCAAATCAACGAAGTCTTCGATAGGATCTTCAAAGCTCTCGTCAAAGTTCTCGTACTCCTCCAATTTCGCCTTGCTGTATACCATTCCATCCTTGAATGTTTCAATGAGCGAGCCGGAGCCTTGCCATCCCGTAGCCATCTTGTGGAACACCATCTCCTTGAACACTTGCATCCAGTCCCACCCACTCCATTCTTCGGCCAGCGAATTGGCAATGTTGAGGGAAACCAGCTGGTACGCGATCTCGTTGTCCAGGTACTGGGTATGTGGCAGCTGAGGCAGCCCAAAGAGCAACGAGTCTCGGTTGTCACGGCTGGAAATAAATTTGTTCGGTCTTCCATAGAGTCTGAACGAGTTCATGAGCGGAATCAGTAGCCTGATCATAATTTCTGTAGGCTTGACTCCGGAGTGCGACTCTGGAATCAGGTACACAAAGTCCACTTCCTTGAGATCAATCTTCTTCTTGTTCGAGTCCATTGAGAGCGTGGAGCTCACTCTCTTGTGGAAACCGGTCTTCTGAAGTGAGCCGGAACGCGAGTGATTAGGCGATTTCTGCATGTCTCTATTTCTTGCCGACATCAGCGACGAGTTCGACAGCTTCCTGACAACTCCAGAACCGGACCTGCTCCGCGAATGGCTATGTGCGGAAGTGTCCACCTCTCCAGACACCACTTTCTCAAGCAACTGCTGGTTGATGTATATTTGGCCGTTCAAGCGGATCAGCGAGTTGTTGTCGATGAATTCGGGATTTTCCGGGTACACTGCCACGCACGAGCGGGCATTTTTGATCGAAGCCAACAGATGTTTTTTATTCTTGGACGTTGAGGTGTATATTTTCACATTGCCCGGTTTCTTAGAACCCACGTTGGGGGTTACCACCACATAGCACCTTATCCACTTGTCATTTAAAAATGGAAACCGTAGGACACACCATTCTTCTCTTAAGTTGTTGTTGGAAGGGGCAAGTAGAGTACGGATATCTGAAAAATGGATTGCTTTGCTCGAAAAAAGAGCACCTGTGAAGCTTTCTTGGAGCTGTCTGTTTTCGAATTGCGCCAGCAGAAGCGCAGCATAAAAGTAGTCAAGGTCGTTCTTGGAGTCAAATCTTAGCAGGTACGCCTTGGACTCTGTAAGAATAATTTTTATTTCATGTATTTCGCCCTCGCTAAGGTACACGTACTGAGCGTCTAATAGGTTGATGTAGACGGGCTTGAAGCCGCCATTGTCGTCGTTTCGGAGCTCTTGTGATGTGATGGAATCGACTTCCCAAATCGCGAGCTCTGTTCCGCTTAATTTTGCACTGACATACGCCCACGACATTTTTGAAACGGAGGTGGAAATTTGATCGTCCTCGACAGGAACCCGGACATTCATCTCGCAGTACGAGCGGGCCTGCTGTGCATGAAGAAGAGTGACCACAGGCACTAATTCTTCTGGCAGTTTGGCTATATTTTCTGAGAGATCTGTGACTGTGTTTCCCAGCGAAAGCGAACGGGGTGTGGGATTGTTTCCTTGTCTCAAAAAGGTGGTGGGTAGCGAGGAAAGCCTTTTGGAGTCTGGGGTCATGCTTCTGCGTGGGTTCCTTGAGTTCCGAAGCGAATCGGAGTACGTTCTCGTCCCTGACAAAGGCACAGATTGAGGCACCTTCAGTTCCGACCCTGCAGCCTGGGAAGCCAGGGGAGATCTTGTTTCCGGTAGACTTTGAGAGCTAGCAGCCTTCTTGCGTCTGAACAGCTTTTTCAATGATGACATAGGACGTTGCCAGCAAAACTATAATGGGTACAAGGTTTTTTTTTTTAACACAGACTTTTATCTAAATTTTACCTTGTTTTATATCCCCTTAATATATAGAATTTGGAACCCGATGTGAAAAAAGTGGCGGAGTGCTATTTTTTTGCTTGGCCAGATGATACACTCTGTTTTAATATGTGAGTACAATTGTTTCACTTGCGATATAATTTGCTAACCTCAGTCAATACCAAGGGCATCCCACGCCTTATAAAATTTTATACCCCGGTGGACGTGGCAACGCAGCAATTATTACTCCAGCAAGTTTACGAACTCGTTGTGGCAAGAACAGACGCGCAATGTTCATTTTTGACTCCACCGCCGCTTTTGGAAGACCACTCGGATATTAAGGTCATCTACAGACACTACGCAACACTCTACTTTGTCTTTGTTGTTGATCAGCAGGAGAGCGAGCTGGGTATCCTAGACCTGATCCAAGTGTTTGTGCAAGTGCTCAACACCTGTTTCCATAATGTGAGCGAATTGGACCTGGTGTTCGGATGGCAGGTGCTGGAGGCAGCGCTGGAGGAAATTGTCCAGGGAGGAATGGTGATAGACACAAGCATCCGCAAGATCTTTGCTGCCATTGACGAAGCTAATAAACAGGACATCTCCAGCACGCAGAAAGCATGGTGGGGGTAGCCCCTCGCCCCTCGCCCCACGCAATCACAATCGCTTATCACACTGACTGATCAGTTCCGACGAACATCTATATACAGTTGCAAATTATTCTCTTTTCCAGAACTTCCACCCCCTGCTTTTGCTCTCATCGGTCTGCACAAGCTTGGCCTCGGCTTTCAGACGCTCGAGCTCTTCGCGCTGTTTTTTCTCCGCCTGCTCTTTCTCAAATCGCTCTCTCTTCACTAATAAACTTTCCCTCGATGGCGTAAAGTCCCGGTCCCACGGCGACACAATCGGCCCTGTCTTCCACACCGGATCGTTCGACGCTGCCGTCTGTTTGACGATCTCCATCAACATCTCCTGTTCTTTCCTCCGCAATTCTTTGTTGCGTTCATAGTCTGCTCTCAGCTCGGGGGATAATTTAGCGATCAACTGTTCCTCGGTAGGAGTCGTGAATTTGTACAGTAGCACACCGCTTCCAATAATTCCACCGCCGGTAATCAGGGACCGCTTCCAGAGGATCCAACTTTGAGACATTACAATCAGGAGCGAAATAATTGGAAACTAATTTTTCGTGGATATTATATAATCGTACTCTATCTGTGGCCAAACTCTTCCTCGTCGCTTTGAATAATAAATTGGTCTTCGTGTTCTTCGACCGGCGCCATCTCGATGTCACGGCCGTCCTGTACCGTGTCATACTGTCCTCCATAGCCCAGCTTGTTGAACACCGACTCCAGCATGCTCTTAGGCTTATGATCTGCCTCGCCAGCTTCCTGGTCCATTCCTATGTCGCTCTCGTCAAACCAGTGCACCTGCTTCTTCTTCTTCTTGGAAGAGAGTGACAAAAATGCAGACTTACGCGATTTGGCGAACGATTTGTAGAAGCTGTAAAGCAGATATGCTAGCACTGCCAGAATCGCCACCTCTGCCACGTAAAACGTGAGACTATGATGGTGCTTGGGAGGTTTCTCCTTCTCTTCTTCCTCGTTCTGGTCGGTGTCCTGCTTCTCCTCCACAAACTTGTAGTTGCCTCTGCTGTCATAAACGGGCGTCACAATGTCTGTCGACCGTTTTTCAATAGAGTTTGTGATTATATCGAATAGTCCTCTGCTCACCTCCGGCAGGTCGTAAGGCACCATATGCGACGAATTGAACACCTTGATATACGTGAGGTTCGACTGTGTCTCAACCTCACCCACTTCCTGCCCGTCGTAGATCCAGCCAGACTTTCTGCTGTTTGTGAAACCGAATTGTCCTGGTGTAATTTGCAATTTTTCAATCACCATTTCTATTGATTTGTGGTTGCAGATAATGTCCTTGTCGCCAGCAAACAGCGCGATTTTCATTTTCTCCAGTAGTTTTGGCAGCAGGTCGAACGACTTGACAGAGTGCTCTGGCTGGAAAAAGAATTCGACTTTTCCGTCACACTCGTGCCATCTCTTCGCCGATTTCAGGTTCAGGGCTTTTTGCACAGCATCCAGATTCAGAAATTTAGTCACGGTGGGCAGGCCTTCTGGCCAATTGGATCCGCATGCAGGGAAGTAATCATGTTTGCGGTAGTCGTACATGTTGACACATTGTTCTTTGGCAGGCTTGGTTTCGTCTCTACTGGCAGCCAAAATACTATGGAATATTTTGACGCACTCCACTTTCTCAAAATCGTGATTGGAAGGGTCGTCAATGGCCTGCTGGCATTTCTCGTGTTGCTTTAGGACTTGCGCCATCGACGGACTTTGGCGATCCAAAAAGCCTGCCTCCAGACTGAATGGAACGTACGACAGAGACTGGATATCCGGGTCGATCCAGCCGTTGCCTATCAAAAGACCCTCTAGACTGATATTCAGCGAGTTGTTCTCAATAATTTCCTTTGCAAAATATGGGATGTACTGGCCAGCATATGACTCGCCCGCCAAATACAGTTTCTTCGTGCGGTCCTCCGGGAAGAGCTGGTAGTATGTTTTCAGAAACTGCCAGAAATGCTGTGCTGCTTGTTTCAGTTCTGTGTCGTAAGAGTCTGTGTACGAAAACCCAGTTCCGGCCGGCTGATCCACAAACAAGATATCGGCCACCTGTGTCCAGGATCCCGGGTTGAGCTCCACCTCCAACTTGTCTGACACCCGCAGGGGGCCTGTTTCCATCATGGCTCCATCCATCGACGAGCAGCCAGGGCCACCGTTCAGCCAGACGATCAGCTCATTGCGGTGGAGCGTTTGGTGTGTCCCGTTGTTCTTCGGATTCTGGAATCGCCAGAAAAACAGCTCGGTGTTGTGTTCCTCATCTATTTCAAGGTGTCCGGCATGCATCACTGGCCTCACCACGGCAGGAATATTCGAGAGTCCAGGCAAATCCTTGACTATGTAGTCCTCCTGGGAGGCCGCGACACATTGCAGAGCCAATGTGCACGCTAGTAAAAAATACCGACTCATGGTTAGCTCTGTGCTGTCTAAGCCTGGGATAAATAAAGAATTTAAAAGAGTAGGAGCAGTCGATCTAATATTATTTTTTAAACACACCCGCGTCGATAAGTGTTGTTTCCAATGTTTGGTGTGCTTGTTCCGAAAACCCGGGTTTCTGCTGATGTGCTGGGCTCCGTGGAACAGCTGCGCCAGTGCGACACGCTGGACATTGCCTATTTCGACGAGGACATCCAAGTCGTGGTGTACACTCCGTCGTCTGTGACACAGGTCGAGGTCGACCTGGTATACAACTTGCAAAACACAGCGAGAAAAGTGCTCGATTCCAAAGTCGTCATAGGGTCTGAGGCCGTATGGATACTGGAAACGACCGTGGTGCCTGACAAACTTTCAAATCAATTGCAGATCAAAGCCTCGTTTCGACAACAGTCGAGAAAGATAGAAAATTTAGAGTTGCAGGATACAGTCACTATAGGCAACACTGTGCTGACGAAGCATGTGGACCTTTACGAACTCGTAACGGCCGACACGTCGCTGCGGATCAGCCCCGTATTCCAGATGCGGTTCAAGACCATCAAGACGGAGAAAACCATGGCCTCTTTGGAAGTGGCTCTTTCTGGACAGGTCCGGGCGTCAGAAGTGTCGGTGAGAATCGAGTCGGTAGATATGGACATCAGAAACTGTCTGTGTGCCGGCTACTCGGTGGTAAAGTATCCATTGGTGTTGCAGAACCATTCTATTCTGTCGCTCACGTACAGACTAACAAACAACGACATCAAGTGGGTTAAGCCGGTTTTTGTCACCATCCATTGCACGGTCAACGGGAATAGAAAAATCGTGACACGATGGACTACAAATGTGGATTTTATGGCGGCCCCCACCGTGCCCCCAATCGCGTCGCCTAGTCTCGGGGTATTTAAATCCAAGTCGACCAACTCTGCTCTGAATTTGCCTAAGAAAAATAAACTACGATCCAACTCGTCGGTGACTCTCAACCACTCCAAGAAGAACCTCAGCATTTCAGTTTCGGGCCAGACTAAAGTCAAGCTCGGCGAGGTGTTCAAATGGAAGCTACAATTTATCAACAAGTCGAACGACTCGTTATCGCTCATACTGTACATTCAATCATCGATCAACAAACAATACGAAAAATCTGTGCCACCAATTCCGATCCAGAACGCCAACAAGGCAGATCCCGTCCCGCTTTACGGCCTCAACCAGCTGGTGCGGGCTTTCCAACACGAGTTCAGCAAAGTGGGGCTGATTTCTCTTACCAACAACCTGAAATTCACGTTAGACCCAGGAAACCTGTTCGAGACCGAGCTCGAGCTCATAGGCATCGAAAAGGGTCTGGTCAACCTCCACGACGTCAAAGTGTTGGAAATCAAAAGCGGCGAGATCTTCGAGTGCGGCCGCCTGCTTGATGTCCTGGTCGTCTAGGACTCGAGAGCGTGTTCCAGTTCATACTCGTCTTGAAAGAAAAAACCAAAATACTTGAACCCTGATTCATGATCGAGATTGAGGAATTTTATCAAGGCGATCATTTTGCGCAGCACGACGCCAGACCTCTTATCTCCTGCGAGCTCTGGCAGGCTTTTTAGCCACAAATATAGCACATTCATGAGTCCACACGATCCTTCGTTTTGCACCATTCCTATAGAATTCAGCTTGGTCAGCAGGTCGAAGTTGATCTGTCGCAGCGTCATATCTTTCAACAATGATATCTCGAACTCGTTCAACGAGGCGAGGTCCACAACAGACTGCATTCCTGTTAATAGATTATCTGTTGTGCCTTTCAAAATAAAGTCAAACGACTGCACTATGTTCTGATATTGCATTTCTTCGAGCTCATGTACAGGCTGGAACAGGATTGACTTTGAGGACACGGAGAATGCAAGAAACTTGACGAATTCGAAGTTTGCAAACGTCATTGTGAGTGTTTTGTCGATTTTCTCGATTTTGGAGGTGTTGATCTGGAATTTGAGCTGTTTCGATTTCTTGGCCGGCAAAATGCCGTCGTCGTTCAGCAGCTTGATCACGGGTTTTCTAAAGAACCGTTTGCCAATATCCAGATTGTACTGCAGCGGCTCCTCCGTGAGGTTGCTCACAGTGACTTCCAACACCTCCTTTAAGCCAGCAACGACGTCGATATCGATCAGCGACGGCGAAACGTCCACGATCTCCATCTGATTGAGGATTCTGTCCAGTTGAGCTCCGATCTCGGAACGTACTGCTTTCAGAGCGCCAAAATCGACAATTCTCGCATCCAACGCAAACTCTGCCACCACTGGCAGATGGTCAGACCCGCTCACCTCGCAAACGTCGTACGTCAGCTGCTCCAGTCCGTCATCCGCGCTATACAGAATTCTATCCGTGTACGATGGCACACGGGTCTCCTCGTATTCAAGCGTCTCGGTCACCTTGAACGTGGGACGAAACCGGATCTCAGCCTCAGAAAATCCGCTGAAAATGTTACCTTTGTTTTTCTGTGCGCGGAGCTGGTCGCTCTCCAGCAATTTTTCATAGTCACCTTTATAGATATTGTCATTGACATTTCTGCTTTCCAGACGGTAATTGAGGTCGCCACTGGCGAAAACTACCTTGCGGCACTCTTTCTTGAATATCCTGCGAATTGTCGAGCTGTCGATTTTCTCAAGCTCGGTCTGGCTCAGTTGCGGCTCGCAGACCCATTCATCTTGTACAGCCGGTGCTGGGCCAGCAAGTGCTGCATTTCTAATCGTTCCTAAACTATCCTGCACTTTCTTTAAACACTGGTTCCTCACATCCAGCGATAATTCTTCCTCGCCGTGCGTCAGATGCATGTTGAACACCTGGACACGCACTCCCGCAAGCTTCTCGTCTATTTGGCCAATTGAAAATTGCGTCTCAATACAGCCCTTGTTGTACCAGTTCAGATAGCCGAGTCCGACGGTTCGAGAGCTGCAATCAGATACCTGGCTCTCTATTTCGGCTCTAATTATCACCACGCTTGTCAGTCCGAGCAGCCCGTACCGGTGCACCGCCTTGAACTGGCCAGGAGGCAGAGCCGCGAGCAGTCGATTGCACCACTGGTCAATTACTTTGGGAGAGGCAGAAAATGAAGTCAGTGGGATAGTCTCCTGAAATCCCACGATGTAGATATCGGCATATCCTTGATTGGAGGAAAGTAGCTGGCGTATATGGTCTAAAGGACAATCTTCCATGCACCCCAAGTTCCACGTAATCAGCTTCACATGTAGCTTCTGCCATGCAGTCACCGTGTCCAGCCGCTCACATACATAGTCTGACTGTAAAATTGACTGGTACTTAAGCTTGCTGGACGGATTTAGCAACCTGAACACCTGCACTTGACTAGACTCGCTCATGAGAGTTTAATACACAGCCTGGAAAAATTTATTATGTACACAGCCTTGGCTACCTAGTCGTTGGTTACGGAGTGCGCTTCTTGGGCGTCGTTGAACTCCTCGTCCGACGTGTTGGTATAATTATCGAGGATGTCATCGGTGCCGGACGATATTGCAACCTGCTGGAGCTGCATGTCAATTTCGAGCTCCTCCTTCAAGGTCGGTTCGGGAACGGACTCTGGCATCTCGTCTTTGCCGTTCTCCAACTGCACGGTCTTCTCGCTTGCTGTGTCGGTATTTGGAACATTCTGAGGGATTTGCTCTGTCTCAGCAGGCGCTTCTGCATTGTTGTCTGTTTCTTGGACAGGTTGCTGACCGAGCCAGCTATTTTTCCAGCCGTACACCAATCCATTTTCGTCGGACTCGTCCCAAATGCCCAACTTCGAATAGAACAAGCGGCCGCGCAGCTCTGCAAGCTCACACCATACACGTAACACCTCCTCTTCGTCCTGAGTCTGCGATATAGTCTTGATGCGAGAAAGCAAGTCCACGGTGCGTCTCAGCTTGGTAGAGCACGAGATGCAGAGTAAATATTCCACCTCTCTGACTCTCAGAACGTACAATCTGGCATAATTGATACCCATGCGTGCCTCTCCACATAGGGAACACTTGGCCTCCATCGCCACCGGTCTATCCGTCTCGTACTTGAACATCCTCAGGTTCAGGCTTTTGACAGACAATGGCGGTGAAGACGGCGCAGACTGGGCCTGTGCGGCCTTCCAGAGCTCTGTTGAGGCGCTTAATGGCTCTATGACGACTTTTGACTCGAACAGACTGTTAATAAACGATTTCTTTTGGAAAAACTTGATCGACGGAGATAGATCTAGACGTAGCACCGGCTCAATCTCCTCACTCACCAAGTGGCGGTAAAAAGACGTTTCTCTGATATTTTGGAAGCTTTCGAGTGACTCTTTGAACTGGTTGAACAAAAGCATGTCAAAACGCAGCTGGTTGAATGTTGGAGAGTATATGGGCTGGCCGTTGTACTTTATGAGTTTGGGAAGCGTAAACTGCGAGTCCGGCAACAATTCCGAATTAACTCTCGAAGGTGGTGTCTGCGACGGATCCTGGTGCTCCAGCTCAGCTATGAGCCGTTTGAGGTTCCTGAGCTCGTTGTTAAGCAGGTCTATTGTCGTGTCACGATCCTTGAGTGTCTCGACCAGTTTCTCGTTCCTCAGCTTGAAATCGTTTGCCACGATGTTTGCCTCCTTCACCTTTTCGTTGGCCTGGTCAAACAGCGTGGCACTCAGATCCTCCATCTCATAGCTCAAACGTTCGACCTCTTTATCGCTATCCTCCTTTTGTTTTCGGCTCTCCACCAGTTGGCGTTTCAATTCCTGAATTTTTTGGTGCGTGTTCAGCAGACTCACCTCCAGCTTCGAGTTTTTCTCTGTCTGCTCCAGCAGCTGGAGCGAGAGCTGCTCAATAATCTCTTCATTGCTCGATGCCATAAAGAATATTATTTCGTTGTGTAGATTAATTTGAAATTTGTGGATTAGATAAGCTGGGCAGGCGTCTCCGTTGGAAGAGCCTAAATACACAAGAATACCAGATCAGCGGTAGGGCAACTCTAAGCAAGGACGACTCGAGTGCCGCAAGAACTGGTTTTTTACACCAATACGCCAACTTGGTACAGTCCACCAACCTCTTCGGTTTCAGGTGGTGAAAAATGCCAAAAACCCTGTTCTATATTTTACCTGTGGTGTTTGCAATCTTTGTTTACTGGAGCATGGACAACACTCAACAACCTTTGGAATGGGATCACTCCCCTGAGCAGATTTTGCAGCTGGCAGATCAGCTGATCACAGAGGGCAGGGAGCTCGACGACCTCGTCGCCAGCACCGCGGACAATGCGTCGTTTAAAAACACCATCGCGCCAATTGCCCATCTGGAAAACGTGCAAGCCAGAATATCCAACCAGATTACTTTTTACCAGCATGTTTCTGCCTCGAAGGAGCTTCGAGACGCCTCCAACGAGGCCGACAAAAAGCTCAGAGAGTTCAGCATCGAGTCCGGCCTGCGTGAGGACGTCTACAAGGCGATCCATGCTGTCTACGAAAACGAGCTGGACAAATTGGAGGGGGAGGACAAGAGATTCTTGGAAAAAGTCCACCGTCAGTATGAACGCAATGGATTGAACAAGCCTGAGAATGTTCGAGAGCAAATCAAGAACCTCAAGCAGAAGCTGTCCACTTACGCTCTCGAATTCTCCAAAAATTTGGGTGAAGAAACTGAGCACATTTGGTTCACCAAGGAGGAGCTCGAGGGTGTCCCCGAGGACGTTGTGGCCCAGTTTGAGCAGGAAAACGGCAAGTACAAGATGACATTCAAATATCCTGACCTGTTCCCTGTTTTGAAGTATGCCAAGAACCCAGAGACCCGGAAACGGGCGTTTGTGGGCGACCAGAACAAGGTGAAGGAAAACGGCCCGCTTCTGAAACAGGCCGTCGAGACTCGTGCCGAACTGGCCAAACTGCTCGGCTATGAAAACTTCTCGGAGTATATTCTGGAGGAGCGCATGGCAAAGACACCAAAGACCGTCATGGACTTTTTGGTTGACCTCAGAGACAAGCTCAAGCCATTGGGAAAACAAGAAATTCAGAATTTGGAGAAGCTAAAGCAAAAAGAGACGGGAGATCTCGAGTACTATGTTTGGGATCACAGATACTACCACAATAAAATGCTTGAGGAGCAGTACCAGGTTGATGAAAAACAAATATCCGAATACTTCCCTTTGAAGCAGACAATCGAGCGGATGTTGGCCATCTACGAGAAAATCTTCCAGCTGAGATTCAAGCAGGTTGAGAACCCAAAGACGTGGCATTCTGAGGTCCAGCAATTTTCCGTTTGGAAAACCGATTCCAAAGAAGAATTTGTTGGATATCTGTACTTTGACCTACACCCACGCGAGGGAAAGTACGGACATGCTGCCAACTTCGGGCTTGCTCCAGGGTACATTGACGTCAAGACTGGCAGGAAAGTGTACCCTTCAACCTCACTAGTGTGCAACTTTACACGGGATCTGGCTAAGAAGCCTTCGTTGCTGAAACATGACGAGGTGGTCACCTTTTTCCACGAGCTGGGCCACGGAATCCACGATTTGCTGGGAGAGACCAAGTATGCCAGATTCCATGGCACCTCTGTAAGCTGGGACTTTGTGGAAATGCCGTCTCAGCTGCTGGAATATTTCTGCTGGAGCAAGGACCAGCTCAAATTTCTGTCAGGCCACTATGAAACCGGAGAGGCACTTCCTGATAACCTGATAGACTCTCTGATCAAATCCAAGAACGTCAATGGCGCGCTGTTCAACTTGCGCCAGCTGCACTTTGGATTGTTCGACATGAGCCTCCACACCTCTGTCGACGGCAAGGTTGACATGGACCGTCTGTGGAACGACCTGCGTGAGGAGGTAGCTCTGGTGAAAAACGGCGGCCAAACCACCACCGGATACGCTTCATTTGGCCATCTCATGGGCGGCTATGCCTCCGGTTACTATGGGTACCTATGGTCACAAGTCTTTGCTGCAGACATTTTCTACACCAAGTTCAAGGAGGATCCATTTAACGTGAAGAGCGGTCTGGAGTACAGAAGAAAGGTGCTGGAAAAGGGAGGTTCACAGGAGGAAATGGATCTTTTGGTTGATCTTCTTGGCAGAAAGCCCTCGTCGGATGCATTTTTGCAGGAGTTGGGATTGCAAAAGGCTAGCAACTGATATGTACATAACAGCCTCCGGGCAGTGCATTTCTGAAATTTTCGTGTAGCAATTTTTAGGTCCATGTCTATCTGCACACTGTATGTGCGCAATTTGAACGAACGGCTTTCGCACCAGAAGCTCCGCTCGGCGCTGGAGCAGCTGTTTAGCGAACTTGGCATACCTATCCAAGAAATTAAGCTGTTCAAAAATCTACAATTAAGAGGACAGGCTTTTATTACGCTAAAGTCGCACGAGGACTGCGTGCGTGCGATTGAACACCTCAACACGAAAGTCATTTTTGACAAGCCAATGGACATGTATATTGCGAAAACCAACAGCGACCTTGCGGTACAGGAACATATGGAACAGTCCGCGTATGAGCAATATCTACAAGAACAGCGCGCACAGAGATTGGAGAAACGAACCAAGAAACGCAAGTCGACGCTACAGACGCCTACGATGGCTAAGAAACGCAAGATTCCAGGAGCCAGGGCTGCAGAACCTCATAAAATCTTGTTGGTCACCAACGTCCCCAGCTCGGCTACCAGAGATCAGGTGGAATCTATCTTCGAGAAGTTTACTGGTTTCCTGAACGTGAACATCGTGCACATCCGAAACCTCGCGCTTGTGGAATTCCGCTCAGACCTTGAGTCGGCGCGGTGTCTGGAAAGTCTGGGAACCTCGATAAAAATCAATGATACAGACTGCTACCTACAGTTCGCCAAAAAATAAACGCACTAATATTTTACCATTCATTATCGTTAGTACTTTCCTGTGATGATAGTACGGAAGGCATCGAAAATGCTTTCCCGCTCTTGTCCTCCACGGTTGACGTCCCTCATCAGTCTGGCGTAATAGTTGGGGTTTCCCTTCGGCTCAAGCAGTTTTTTGTCCACCTTGTAGTGGTCCGCCCATTTGTTGTCTGCGATATTCTTCAGCGACTTGTACTGCTGGTTCAGGATGTCAGCGTCAAACAGCTCCTTTTTGTAGTTGGGGGCGGCGTTTTCGTCGGCAAAAATCATTCTTTTGAGCTTTTGCACGTCGATCTTGATCAGTTTCTGCTGTTTCTTCTGCTCGAGGGCCTGTTCCTCTAGAATTTTTTTCGGGATCGGTATCGAGCCGATATTACAGAAACGCTCGATCTGCGAGAACTTGAACGACGCGTAGTGCTTCACCTTGTCGGCGGGGTATTTTTCCAGAAGCGAAACGATTTTTTTGGCGGTGTTCGTGAATGTGCTAGTCATGACTATTCATTAAATTATATGATTTTCCGATTGGCTTGAAATATTTTTTTTATATTCTGCACCCTTGCACCAGATAGCCGTCTAGCAGCGTTGAGCATTGGTATCACTTAATGTAGTTACGGATCGGTTGATTCAGCAGCCGATCTTCAAACTCGTCAAAGCTCTGGTGTTTCTCCCCGAGGATCCTGTCAAAATATTGGGTGCGTCTCCGAATACGCGCGCTGCAGGCCTCCTTAATAAAAGGAGATTGTATATCCAACAAACGCTTTACTTTCCTGATGTAAAGCTTGCCCTTGTTTGGAGCTTCCAGGTACAAAATGTCTGCGTCCTTCGCCTCTTGTCTTAGTTTCTCTTGATTTTCAATCTCCAGCGCCTCCATATCAAAATTGTACTTGAGCCCCAGATCGTTGCACTCGACCTTCTTCAAAATCGGTTTCTGGACAATTGGATACTTTCCAGGGGTGAGGATGCCTTTCGCTCGGATGTATTTGTCCACTCGCGAGTCCACGTAGGAAGCTCCGCGAACTTTTGAGGCGAGTCTCAAAAACATGCTTTTCAGCAGCAGTTCTTCTTTTACCTGATTTCTGACCATGTCTTGATAGTGTTTTTGGCGCAGGCCGGTGAGATCGCACAGTTTTAGCAGATCCTCCAAAAACCTGTCGTCTTGCTGCGAATGGCCCACATCGGCCATGATGTAGCACGGTTTGCGGTCAGTCTCGAAAATCAGCGGGTGCGATCGGTCGGTCGACGCAACCGAGCTCCAATCCTTGAGTTCGTAGAACATGGCAGTAGGAATAGGAACTGTCCCGCAGCGATATTTATACGTTTGGGCATTAGCAGATAAACAGAACATGGTAAAAAGCTGAGCTCACGCGATTATTTCCATATTTCCAAAATCAAGATTCTGTATCTGCTTGTCAAACATGGCCACCATGTCCGCGCTGATTTGCAACGCTGCGTCGTAGTCGTAATTTTGCAGCTTTTCTTTTACCTGCTCCCGGCGATCGAAAGCGTCGAGAATTGCACTGCCCAGAAAACTGTCTAGAGTGTTGCGTTCCAGCCACCCGACTACCTGAGAAAGTCTGTGGCTAAAGTATGTCAGGTTCTTGACCGTGGCAATCCGCTTGTACATCTGGATGCGCAGAGCCGGCGCCATATTTTCGTTTGGAAAATGATAGTGATCCAGAACAGTTTCTGCAAATGACCACATACAGTCGGCCAGATTCAGCGCAGGAACGTAGCCGTGGTAGCTTTCGGTGTGCGCAAAATAGACGGATCCCCACGATTTTATGTTGAGAAACGTGTTTTCATTGCTGGAGTAGATGCTATGGTTGTCGACGGACATGGTGCGGATCGAGTGGTCTGTCAGCTCAAACGGATAGTAGACGAGGTATATTGTGGAATTGGAGCTGTTGTGCGAGAGATAGAAGTCTGCTAAGTTGGGCAACACAGACAGCTCTTCGGGGAAATGTTCGTCTATGTAGCGGGACGGCGACTTGACGTCCTCATCCACATGCAAAAATTCCAGGGTGTAGTTGGACAGGATGCTGAGAACGGGCTCCAGATGCATTTTCACGGCCTGCTCAACTTCCCAGTTGGTTTGGGCACTCAACATGACAAACACAAGCCGCAGAGGGTCCTGCAAGGAGGTCTCAAATTGCCAGTGGTGCAAAAAGCTGTGGTTATTCGAGTCGTGGTCCACCAGCTGCAGAAAACTGTCTGCAACGTAATTCTTGATCTCGTCGTTGTAGCAGTGATCCAGCAGCAGCTGCGTGCCAAAATACGGCACATCGTTGGCGTCCACCGCCTCCAGCGTGTAGAAAAGCGCTGCGTACCCCTCGACGGCGTCCACGTAAATGCCGTTGCCGTCGCTGATGAAAAATTTCATTAGCAGAGCATCGGTCTGATTAGTGTATTCGTAGAAATCAAACTGCACATCGGGCAGTGTGCGCTCTGTTTCTCGCAGTCTCCCGAGGGTCTGGATGTGTATGGCTTCTCCGACGTCGAGAAATCGCAGATCTGAAGACTCGATGTATACTGGAATTTTGATGGTGACGTCGTCGAGGGGATGTTGGACATAGTAGCGTAGCACATGTAGCGGGATTGTGTTTCTGTTCAGGAGGTTCAGCAGCTGCTGATATACAAGAGGCAATATCAGTGCAATGACCAGCACCAATGTTGGCTTGAACATATGAAATACTCTGAAAAATTAAAATAAATCTAAGCCTGAAGAAGGATAGGGGGCTTGGAATATGGCGGTGTCTAGATGAGAAGCCATGCCACGAGGGTCAAAGGGACTTGCCTATGTTGCTGGTTCTAATGTGCCGGCCGCCAGTCTACAATGGGTAGGTGAATAGGAAGTAGGGAATGTAGTGAACAGAATATAATTAATAACGGGATTTTTTTAAATACGCTTGATTCTGCTAGAGCACAGTAGACTCGCAAAAACTCATGGACAGCGATTGCGTTGCACATTCAGACAAAACAGAATAGCAAAACACAACGGTAAAACATTCTACAAGAACACCGGTTGCAATTAGGCATGCAACTCCTAGCTACACATGCGTTTTCTGCAGCAGCAATCTTCCGCCCAGTGCCCAGACCGCTCTCTTGCCGATTCTGCTCCGAGACTGCCTCGGGACGAATTTCGGCGCTTGGAACGCAAAACTAATTTCCTTATAAATCACACTTTGTAAGAAAGAGCGAACTCCGAGCCTGCACTCCGGAGAAAATAAATCTTACAAATTATTTTCAAATCGTAAGGCCGGAGAAGGCCGTAATGTTCCTTGGCCAATGACTATATAAAGGAAGCCTAAAATGTAGTTTTATCACTAACCAAAGACAGTATTATGACCCAAACAGTTTATCTCGTCGTCGGCGCCTCTAGAGGAATTGGACTCGCTGTTGCTACCAAATTGAGCGAGAATCCAGACAACTATGTTATTGGATCGTACAGAACCGCAAACACTGCCTCCAAACTCTTGGAGCTTGCCAAAAAACCCAACGTTGACACTGTCGTTATAGACATCGCCCATGAGGACTGCAAAGAACAATTGGAGAAGGAAATTGCCAAGCTGACAGATGGTATTGATGTGGCTATCATCAACGCTGGAGTTGCTAAGTCTCATTACCCAATTTTGGAGTGCTCCAGAGAATCTTTCATCGAACACTACTTGACCAACACCGTTGGTGCTGTTGAGGCTTATAAGGCCGCTCACGGCTTCTTGTTGAAGAAAAACACCCGGAAAGTCGTCTTCACCTCCAGCATTGCAGGTTCCATTGGCACCTACATGCCGCTACCTGTCGGCGCCTACGGAGCTTCAAAGGCCGCACTTAACTTTGTGATCAAAAGACTAAGCGAGGAGAATGCCAGTGAGAACTTCAGCTACGTTGGTGTCCACCCAGGTCTCGTTGTTACCAACAGTGCGCAAGATATTATTGACAAGGCTAAAAGCAACCCAACCGACCCGACTTCTATCGCGTTCCTTGAGTACGTCAAGAATAATAGCATTACCGCAGAAGCCAGTGCTGAAGGTGTTGTCACTACCATTGGATTGCTGTCGCCATACAACAGCGGCAGGCTCGTCCGCGTCGACGACCAGTCCGATTTCCCGGCCTGAGATAAAAACTGGGGATTACATAAGCTATGATAATAAAAGTCTTATCTCTCTCCCAAAGCGGCATCCGACGCCCTATAAATACCCGTGCAGCCCACCCTTACCGCCATGCCTGCGTCAGATCTATACGAGGAATTCCGGCGGCTATCAAAGGCGACGCCTGTCGTTGACGTCCACAACGACCTTCCCTACCAGCTCAGATGGCAGCTGCACTACGAAATCAACGAGGACAAGTTCCGGTTCGACGAGCCGCTCGTGTCGCAGACAGACCTGCGCCGCATGAAGCAGGGCGGCGTCGGCGTCCAGTTCTTCAGCTGCTGGATGGACTACCCGAGTCCCGACGAGCTGTACCAGGACTTTGAGAGACCCAACAGCATTGTGCGGGACACGCTCGAGCAGGTCGACATTATCAAACGGCTCGTCGACAAGTACTCGCGGAGCATGAAATTTGTGACAAGTGCGGATGAGGCGCTGCGCAGCTACCAGGAGTCGAACGGCGACATGATATCTGTCACAATGGGCGTTGAGGGCCTGCACCAGGTGGACACGTCGCTCGCCGTGGTGAGACAGTACTACGACCTTGGCGTGCGCTACATCACGCTGACTCATAACTGCGACAACCCGTTTGCCACCGCGTGCACGACTGTCATTGCCGGCAAGGAGGACAAGGGCCTCACCTCGTACGGCCGCGACTGCATTCGCGAGTTCAACCGCATCGGCATGATGGTGGACCTGAGTCACGTGTCGTACAAGACGATGGTGGACGTTTTGGAGATTGCGCGTGCGCCGGTGATTTTTTCGCACAGCTCGGCGTACACTCTGACAAACCACGAGCGGAACGTGCGGGACGACGTGCTGCAGATGGTGAAGACGAACGGCGGCGTTGTGTGTGTGGATTTTGTGCCCAACTTCATCAAGAAGCCCGACGCTGCCGACGCGTCGATCGACGACTGCGTCGACCATGTGCTGCACATTGTCAACCTCATTGGCTGGGACCATGTGGGGATCGGGTCGGATTTCGATGGCATGGGTGCCACGGGACCGAAGGGATTAGAGGATGTATCCAAATTCCCCGACCTCGTCGTCAAAGTGTGGGAAAAGTCCGGAGCTACGCACGAGGATATTCGCAAGTTTATGGGGCTGAATGTGCTGCGTGTGTGGAAAGAGTGCGAACTGGTTTCTGAGGCACTGAAGAACGAGCTGCCCGTCGAGACAAACTGGTCGGGCAGACAGTGGCGATTCCCGAAGTACATCACGCTGTGTCCGGAGTTGTTTCCCGGCGCGGCGACTGCGAAATCGACGCCAGACATGTTCTACGACGCCAAGCGGTACACTTTCAAGGACGTGGAGGGCGAGTACGATCCTAAATAAGAGAATTAGCTGTTTACAACGTGTAGTGGCCGGCGTCATTGTCCCAGATCTTGACGCTGATATTTTCGTCGATCTTCTGGTGCACCTTGCCGAGCTCGCTGAGAATCTGCGCCCAGGCCTCGTCGGAGAGCAGCGACTCGTCGCTTTGCGTGGAGGCGGCAGAATGGCCCGGATCCTGCGGACTTTGAGGCCGGCCAAACACCTGCTGCCAGGTTGCGTGTTTGAGCTCCTTCACAAGAGACCATCGCTGTTTACACAGCGGTGTCGTGTGGTCGGCCAAATACCCGAGATTTTGCACCGCGTCCGCCAAAACGCGCACCTTGACGCTCGCCTCGAGCGCATGGATGGCCTCCGACGAATGCACTCCGCGGTCCAGACACGCGATGTCGGCGATCAGGCTGCGCAACAGCGCCAAAATCGTCTGGATCGGCTGGAACTTGCGGATCTCCCAGAGATAACGCTTATTTTTCGGCATCGAGCCGTACGACAGATACTGCTGCAGCAAATGGATCTGGCTCTCCTCGAACTCGGGACTCACCGTGCGCAGCTGCACGTCAGACACAGACGAGGTCTCCGGGTTGCCAAACGTGCCCTCGTGGTCCGGATGTTTCTGCAGCGAGAGATCGACGAGCACGTGACACCGGTCAGCAAGCGACGAGATGACAGCGGTGCTGAACGCGAGCCAGTCGGCGTGGATTGTGCGCGCGTTGTCTAGCAGGCGCTGTGTCGCGGCAGAGCACTGCAGTGCCAGGTTATCTATGTCCCTGCGCAGCGCAAACCAGTCTTCGTCAGACGGTGTCTGTAGCCGGAACGCGAGCCGCAAAATGCGGCTGCACACCACGGCCCAGCCGAACCGGCGGTTCGCGAAGGTCACGTGCGCGTCGAGCACGAAGTCGCCTGTGCCGGACTTGGTGTACTCTGCCGGGAATAGCGTGTCGTGCTCGCCCTCGACGATGATGGGTGGCATCCGCGTCGAGAGCGCTGTCGTGCAGTCGAGGTAGTAGATCTGCCACCACAGAATGCGGCGTTGTTGCACGTCTCTGGCGTCCGCAATGCGGTGGTAGCTCCAGGGGTCGCGCTGCAGCTCGAGCAGCTGCGCCAGCCGCACGAGATACCCGACAGAGCCGCAATCGTCCGTGCGGCAGTCGGACCGCAGCACGTAGTGAAGAATAAACGACGCCTGGAGGTCTACGAGAGCGACTTTGGTGGGGAAGCCGTGCATCGCGAGCGCAATTTCGGTCGCACCCACGTAATACTTCATTTTGGCGACAAGCGCATCGCTATGGGGCCCAAATTGGTTATCGATTGACATCTCCTCAAACTCGGCGACCGACGCAGCGTACAGAATTGTGAGCAGCACGATATAAAACTCGAGCGACGCGTTTTTATCGTTGTCCCAAAACAGCTCGTAGTGCGGAAGAAACGAGCGCAGGTCGAAAATCGGCACCACTGGGTGGATTGAGCTCTGGTACCGGTCGATCAGCGTGTCTGCGTCGCGCTTTTCGGGGAGATACGAGCGCAGAAGCCGAAAATCCGGCGACACTTCGCCGGTCGCCAGACACAGCGACGGGCTCAAAATGCTCGTAAAAACGGGGCCGGCTCTCATTTCCGGCTTGAGTTCGCTGCCGGCACTGGAACCCGGCCAGAGCGCGCGGGGAACTTTGTTTGCTGTGGTGGTGCCAGCTTGGGTTTCAGCCGGCTTTTCAAGTGGCTTTTCGGACAGCGTTTCAGCTGACTTGTCAGGGCCGGGAGACGTTTGCGACGGATAGACACATGGCCTTTTTCGCATGTGACAGTAGCTACAGACGGGCAATTCCAAAGTGCATCTGCGCTTCCTCTCACGGCAGGTCACACATGCCCTGGCTTTGCTCTTGTGCAACTCCGGAACACGGAACTGTTGGACTCCAGGGATCGTCTTTGCGGACATTGAAAAAAATTAAAATTTCCCGCTTATCTGCAAATTTTCCATTATTGTGGAGCCGAGCCACAGCTCACTGGTTTGGGCAGACCTGCTCCGCGTATAAAAATAGCGGCATGCCAGGGGTTTTTGCCATGTACGACAAACAGGCCAAGATCATCATCGTGGGCTCTGGCGTGTTCGGGCTTTCGGCAGCCTACCACCTGGTGCAGAACGGGTACACGAATATCCATATATTCGACCGCACCAACTACAACGAGACCAAGTACCACCCATTGCGCGGGTCCGATAGCGCCAGCGGCGACATTAACAAGTTTTTCCGCGTCTACTACGAGACCAAGACGCTGTATTCAAAGCTTGCTGTCGAGGCCCTGGATGTGTGGGAGAAATGGAATGAGGAGATCCAGCAGCTTCCAGAAGCGGACAAGGCGCGGTTTATAGACGATGACCTGGAATTGATCCGGCTGTCGGGTGGACTGCGGATCTCCGACACGTCTGAGATGGCTCCAGTCGAAAAAGAGAACCTCGAGGGCTTTAAAAGACTGGGGTTGCGTGCTACTCAGTTTGACATCAATTCCGACGAAGACCTGCTGCGGGCGAAACTGCTGGGATTCCGCAGGAAACTCGCCGTAGTGCGCGATCTGCAGCAGCGGGGCAAGATCTCCACGGTCTCCGGCACACTGGACGGCATCGGGCGCATGCTCAAGGCCGACAAGGCGTGTTTTTTCGTGAAAATCCTGCTGGAGCACGCGGGTGTGAAATTTCACTACGGTGAGCAGGGAACATTCAGCGACAAAATTTCAACCGGGGACGTTATTGGCGGGATTATCACCGCGGACGGCCAGCACCACGCGGCAGACCTTGTGATTGTGAGCTCTGGCCCATGGACCGAGTCGCTCGTGCCCCAGCTGCAGCACCGCATCCACGCATCGCTCGCCAATATTGTGTATCTCGAGATCCCCAAGACCCGGCAAGATCTAATCGACAAGTACTCAGAATACCCCCACCTGCAGTGGAAGACGACCAGCAGCGAGCACGACCGCAACAAAAACCACGACGTGGGCGAGGGCGGGTTTGCTTTTTTTCCGCCAACCAGAAAGGAAGGAATTCTGAAAATCAACACCAGACAGAGAAAGTACTTGAATCCAGAGCGGGTTGGCGACCACTATGTTTCAATGCCCAAGACGCTCGGTGATGAGAGGCTGCCAAAAAGTGTTGTCCAAGAAGCCAAGGAAATTCTAATGGCAGTAGCTCCCGATGTGGTGCAGCTACCAGGGGTAAAATTGAAGACAAAATTGTTGTGGTATACGGACGCCATTAACAGCGACTTTGTGATTGACTTTGTGCCTGGCTACCAAAACCTAATCGTTGCTACTGGCGGCTCGTCGCACGCATTCAAGTTTCTGCCTGTTCTGGGTAAGACTGTGGTGGACAGGGTGCTGGGCCGCGAAAACGAGTACACGGAGCTATTCAGATGGAAAGATCCGCAAGACATCAGGGTGGACAATTATTTGCTGAAGGAGGAGCATATAGAGAGGGACGAAAAGAGAAGGTTTGACACGGCGGTTCTGTGCACAGACACAGACCTAGAGTTTTCGGCAGCCGATCTTGAACGTCTGGACCAGGTGACTATTTGATGCGGAGATCGCCTTCCCGATTAGGAAATAAAAGCAGATAAGGTGTGGCTCTCGCCACATCCGGAAGCGGGTGTTTCTCCGTCGTAGTTACTGATCTGGGGTACTATATAACTCAGCTCATTTAGTTTGAGCTCATTCTGACTTATCATGACTGTTCTTAACCTAGAGAAGATCTTGCTACCCCACGCACACGTCTTCCGGGGCCGCGAATTCCCCGTTGCGTACAACTTACACAACGACGACGGCAGCCACTCGCCGGACGAGGTGGCGGCCTTCCTGGCGGAGCTTGGCGCGCGCGGGTTTTTCAACGAGCAGCTGAAAAATCACGGCGTTGTGGTTCTCCGGCACACAGGCACGACCGATCCAGAGGTAATCTCGCGGTACGTGGAGGCCATTGCAACGAGCAGCGGAGACGAGGAGTTCGAGCAGACGGGAGTGACCGCCAAGCGGACCATCATTACTCCACATCTGTCCACTGCAAACGAGGGACCAAGCGATCTGGCTATTTATCAGCACAACGAATTTTCAAGGTTTCTGAAATACCCCAGCAAGCTGTTTTTCGTGTGCGCCAAGTACAACGCCACTGGCGGAGCAACGCCTCTCGTGCACGGCGGCGAGCTTTTCGCCGCTCTGGAGCAGATATATCCCGATTTTTTGACCGAGCTTGGAAATAAAGGTCTGTACATGAAACAGACCTGGCCGCTGGAAACCGACAATAACACCGCCTGGAAAGACTATTTCTGTTTCGGCAGGGATCTGGACAGCAGCGAAGACTTGGAGACGCAGAAGAAGAAAGCAAGTCTGCTGGTGGAGGAATATGTAAGCAAGGACTACTATTTCGACGAGAACAACGACCTTATCGTTGGCCAGCACTCCAAGCCGATTCGCAACTACAAAGTGTCGGGAACAGAGTCGTATCCGGTGCTGTTCAACAGCATTGCAGCCTACTATGCCGACAGCAAGTTCAAGTCCAATGCGTACCAGAAAACCGCCGCTTTGGATTACGATAACTCAGAGCCTATCCCTACCAAATATCTGGACGAGCTGCTGGAGCAGTCGATCAAGCTGGCGTACCGCCACGAGTGGCAGGAAGGCGACATTGCGATTGTGGACAACCACCAGGTCAGCCACGGACGGGAGCCCTGGGCCGGCGAAAGGCACATTTTGGTGAGCATGTGGGACCAGAAAAATAAACCAGAGTACGAGCCTTGGAGTAGAAATTAGTTATAAAGGATATATAAATTTCTTATTTTCGAGGTCGGTCAGGTCCAGCATGGAAACGTCCACTTTTTGGCGCACAATCTCGCCGTTCTCGCCGTTCACGTCGATGTAGCCGTAGTCTTGTCCGTCGTCGTTCTCCATTGCAGCCAGTCTTTGTTTGTTGCGTCTCAGGAGAATGAACCTGATCACCAGCAGGCACAGCGGACACAGCGTGAACGAGCACACGATCTGGACGCTCCAGGACACAATGTACCGCGGAGCGTACTCAGACTGCCACAGCTGCGGCGAAATGAAGTTTGCTACCGAGTAGGCCACCATGAAAAGCGCAGTTCTCGTGAGTTTTTTCGTGTAGCCAGCGGCCGTCGTGGTGCACAGGGAAAAGATAATAATGTAGGCGGTACCATTTGGCCGGGTCATGAAAATACCGGCAAGAATGCCCGGCTTGTTATCGTACGGCATGGTGACCGCAAGCATGCCGCCCAGCCACGCAACAGACAAACAGACACACGCAACGTAGACGGACTGTCTGCGGAAGATTCTTAGTGCTATTGAGCCGGCGATGGCAGCGAAAACGCCAAACCCGGTTTGCACCACCATTAAAAGCGTTGTCGTCAGGTTGCTGAAGCCAAGCGCCTTGTACACGATCGAGGCCTCGTACGTGGTGGAGTTTTCGAGCATGTTGAGGAAGATCGCCACCACAAACAGCCACGTGATCGGGTCTTTGATGGTTTCGATGAACTGGTAGGTTTTGAACGTTTTCTGCTCGATCGAGGATCTGGAGCTTTTTTTGACGCGACGGACAATGTGCACCTTCTCCTCGACGCTGAGGAATTTTGCCGTGGCTGGGTTATCTGGATAGATAAAGAAGCAGATCACCGACACGAGAGCGGAAAGAAGCCCAACATATAGCCAGTACCATTTCCACGGTCTCCAGACCGTGGTGTGTTGCAACGCGTACGAGACAAACCCACACGGGATGTCAACTCCGATACAGGAAACCCAGAAGATAGGGTTGACGATTGCCTGCTCCTCGACCGTGAAAAACATGGTTATCGTGTGCTCGACGCATGGAGTTATACCGGACTCGAAAAATCCCAAGAAAAACCGCAAAGCAGACAGCCCGCCATAAGTCTTGCAACCAAGCGTGCAAAGCGACAGCAGGCACCACGTCGCCGTGACAAAGGTCACGTACTTGGAGATTGGCAGTTTCTGGAACACCAGATGCGACGGGAACTGGCCCAGCAGGTACCCAACATAGAAATACGTCTGGATATTGTTATACTCTTGCGTCGTCAGGTTCATGTCCTGAAACACCCCTGTCAAAGACGCATAACTGATGGCATTCTTGTCCACAAACAGCGTGGCATTGACCAGACACACTAGCGGCAGCACCGTGAACCAGAGCTTGCGAACAAGCTTCTTTTCCTGCTCCGGACTGATCTCCGCCACCTTGGCGTCATGCTGGTCCATCAGATCAAGGGTCTCGTCCGCATACTTCTTTGTGATCTCTCTGTGGTTTTCCTTGGAAAAGAGCCAGCTTTTCCATTTGGAACCGGAATCAAGGGTGTTCACCTGAACTTCCTGTGTGCTTGATTTTTCAGACATGCTGCTCAACGGCAGATGTCAAGGTTTATATACCGTCATTCTGCTCGTGGTGGCTCGCAATGTGCGTGCTGTGTGTGAATCGCCGCGGCTCTTTGTCCCAATAAGTAACCAATCTCCGCCAGCTATGGCGAGAGCCACACCGTTCACGTCAGGGGCGTGGTGCGAGGTGTGGACCTTACAGATTTCTTGGATGCAGCAGAGCGGACATATGCCAAGCTTCAGAGTCTTGGATTTGTGGAAAGCTGTGAAAATCAGTCTGGCAGTCTAATCGGCCAACCGCTCTGTGCAATAATAACGTAATAACTGCAACCACAGGAAAATAAATAGATTACAATCTACACCGAGCATATTTGTATGAAAAGCTTACGTGCGACAGTGCTAGATCTGAGGTCTGAAATGGGTGGCAACGCTTTGTTCTTGCTAGAGGCAAATTGGTTATGCTTTGGACTTTTATAGCACGCCGCAACCACACAATATGTCAGCAGACCTAGCAGAAGTTGAAGGACCTGGATGGCTAGGCTTGTGAAGCCTTGTTAACATGGTCCGTGTGAAACTGTACTAGAAACTTCAGCAGTTGACAATTTCAGAGCCGGCTGTTGCACGAGCCAAAAATACTACACGTGGTCTACTATGCCTATTCTCCAAGCGCTAGGAATTGCTCGACATGGATGGATCTCTACCATGGATACCGCAAGTAATCAGCAGGACACAATAAAACGTCAGAGTGTGCAACTACTTGAATAAGTGTGACGGGAAACGGCAACCAGAGGGACAAGATAGCAAAAACCTGGACAGTGTACTTTTCAGATGTCATGTCTAATAACGTTAGGAGATGCAGAGATGCTGGCTATACATGAGAAGTATCCTGCTGTCCAAAATATTCGGCTCTATCTCGGTTAAAGCTGCTCTCTTGAGCTCAGTCAGGCGGCTAGACAATTTTTCGTGTCCAATGAACAACATCTCGGGGCCAGCGAAAACAAATTATATCCTCGTAAATATATTATCTATTCACCTTTTTGTGTTTCTCCTGCTACAGGCCTGTCTTCTGCTATGGATCTTCGCACTTGACGAGACAGCGTTAACGCGACTCGTCCTGGGCCGATTTTGACACGGCAAAATAAGATGTCGACAGCTGCGTGAACGCCCTGCAGCACCGCCAAGAAATATCTGCAGCTATTGTGAACCGCAGCTCCTGCCACCCAAAAACATCTGACGAACCAGTCTTACCCTACTTAGCTTGGGTGCTCCAGAGCATTCTATTGTAGTCCTTGGCACGGCTTGTCGGGCTTAGAATACGCATCTCAAACTTGCCACCTCGTCCAAGCCCTATTGTATTAGCCATCCTTGCAACCGAGCGACCAGAACCATTTTCTGGCTGTAGATCTGCGCAGCGAACCGCGGCAAACAAGATTGCCCCATCGCTTTGTCTTCCCCCCACGTAACCCTCCCTCCCTGACAAACACTCATTTTTGCCGGGCTATAATTTTCAGACCCTGCATCTCATCGACCTGCATGCATCTTTTTCTGTCCGATTACGCCGTCCCGTCCTTCGTTCCGTCCCCTTGGCAGCTATATAACCGTCTACATCTTGGCGTCTCGACAATGATGTCCCCGGCTAAAAGCTCAGAACAGGACCATGCCGAGTCCGCGCACTCGCTCCCCACCTCTGAGTCCTTGCCCGTGTATGCTATGGGCAACATCGAGAAGTCGTTTGGTGTTCGTCGGGCAGAGGCCCAGATCAAACAATACAACAAGAAGTACCAGAAAGTGCTCATTTTCCTGTCCATCTTCATGATGGCCTACGTATTCCGGCTCGACGCCGCGGTTAGAAAGACGTTCCAGACGTATGCTACCAACTCGTACAAGGCGCACTCGCTTGTCTCGACCGTTTCGACCGTCCGCTCGGTGGCCGCCGTGTGCGCATTGATCATTTACGGCAGATGCTGCGACATCTTCGGCCGCATGGAGATCCTGTGTGTCAGCCTGCTGCTCTACGCTGTCGGCTCGGTGATCGAGTCGCAGGCGTACGAGGTGACGCGGTTCGCTGCGGGCGCAATATTGTACCAAATCGGCTTGACAGGCATCCAGATCTGCACCCTGGTGATCACGGCAGACTTCTCGAACCTCAACTGGCGCACGTTCTGCGTCTTCATCGACGCCATGCCGCTCATCATTAACACATGGATCTCGGGCAACGTTGTGAGCAGCATCGGCGAGGAGAACTGGTCGTGGGGGATCGGTATGTGGGCCATTATCATGCCGGTGGCCGGGCTGCCGCTCGTGCTCATGCTGCTACACATGCGGTACCTGGCTGTGAAAAACGGCGATCTGCACGAGGAACTGCAGCGCCCGCGAATGCGTAGCAGACAGTTCTGGCTCGACCTTTGGAATATTTTGTTCTGGCAACTTGACGCCGTCGGCGTGCTCGGCGCTGCTCTCCTGATCGGCCTATTTCTCACACCATTCACCCTGGCCGGCGGAGAGGACCAGCAATGGCGCACGGCCAAGGTGATTGTCCCGCTCGTTCTCAGCGGCGTGCTGCTCCCGCTGGTGGTGCTTTGGGAGAGCAAGTATGCCACGCATCCAATTCTCACCCGCAAGATCGTCAAGCACCGCTCCGTGATTCCCGCACTCGTGATCGGCTTCTGGTCCAGTGTGGCCTGGGAACTGGAGGGTGAGTACCTCTACACAGTGCTGGTGGTGGCTTTCCACCAAAGTGTCAAGGCGGCAACACGGATAGCGTCGCTGTTCAGCTTTTCTGCGGCTCTCGGCGGCGTGTTTCTTGGCCTGATCATCGTGGCAGTCAGAAAAATGAAACTCATCATGTTTGCCGGCATTGGCATCTCTTTCATCGCGTACGGTCTCATGTATAGGTACCGGACCGGCGAGGCTTACGTGGGGGGTATGATTGCCGGGCAGGTGCTTTTGGGAATCGGTTCTGCCGGGTACACCCACCAGGTCAGAGTGTCGTTGCAATCGTACGTCAACCACGAGTATCTGGCCAACATCACGGCATTGTACTCGGCAATGACGAGTCTGGGCTCTGCTGTGGGGTCGTCAATCGCAGGCGCAATCTGGACACAAGTTCTGCCCGGCCAGATTGCCAAAAAAATGCAAAACTCACAGATGGCAGCACTGGCGTACGAGGCTCCGTTGAAATTTATTACGAAGCACGCGTGGGGCAGCGATGCCAGAATACAGCTGGTCGACTCCTACGACTACGTTCAGCGCATATTCCTCATTATTGCGCTATGTTTCTGTGTGCCGATTCTGGCATTAATGTTTCTGATCGAGGACCCAAAACTCAAAAGTGTCACGTCGCTCGAACTGGAGGAGAAATATGAAAAATAAATAAATGAAATAATTAATTTAATTTAATTCTTAGACTATTTATCTTCAATAATCACCTTGATACTGCTTTGCGTTGGGTCGCTCGACAGAGTAATTGCCTCCACAGCCTTTTCCAGAGGGAACCGGTGGCTCACAAAGCTCTTGACGTCCACAATGCCGTCGCTGATCAGACGGATCACGGCTGGCCATGACTGGTGGTATCTGTTGATGAACTTGACGTCCACCTCGCCAAAGGAGAGGTGCATGAACGGGAAGTTGTTGATGATGTCTCTGCCCACACCAATCACCATCAGCGTGCCGCTCCGTCTCACAACGTAAGCTCCTGTGATGATACTGTTCTCCGTGCCCGTGCACTCCAGCACCTTTGGCGGAGCGTCCTCTTCCCTTGGACCAAACAGTTTTCTAATTCCGGCGGCATTCTCCTCAGCAGATTTCTTCAGGTCGATCTGGTACGTCTGGACTCTTGGAACGAGCTTTTTGGCAAATTCCAGTCTGTCTGCAGAAAGATCGGAAATGACCAGGGGAGCTGCTCCGCACGCGTTGGCCAGCGCCAGAGTGGCCAGGCCGATCGGACCGGCGCCGCAGATCATGGCTCCGCGGCCCAGCTCAAGTTGTGCGCGCTCAATTCCGTGGTATGCCACGCTGAGCGGCTCGCACAGAGCGCCTTCCTCGTACGTCATGTTGTCCGGCAGCTTGAACAGGTTTTTGGCCTTGATCACCCGGTATCTCTGGATCGTGCCGTGGCAGGGGTAAACCGACAAAAAGTCCACCTCCTGGCACAAGTTGTAGTCTCCCTGGATACACAAGAAACACTTTCCGCAGGCGTCCTGGGGCTCAATGGCGACACGGTCGCCGATTTCAAAGTTCTTCACCTCTGAGCCCAGCTCGATCACCTCGCCGGCAGCCTCGTGGCCGAGAATGCAGTTTCCGCGGACTTTCAACTCGCCGATCTGACCGTGTTTCCAGTAATGGACGTCAGACCCACAGATTCCAGTGGCACGGATACGTAGCAGCACCTCGTCGGGGCCTGGAAGCTCGATCGGCTGCTCTCTGAGCTCGAGAGTGTGTTCTGGGTTAGTTTGGAGGGATGGGTTTGGAAGGTCGTGAGCGATAGTCATTGGGGAACTGTGATCTGGGGGAGCGCTACTTATATGATGATTTGGGTGCAGTTGTTCGGGAATGAATTTTAGCCATTTGTGGAGCCACGCTTAAGTTTCCTATTTGGGGAGCTTCCCCGGACTTGAATTTGTGGGGAAAATTTTTAACATACCTTATTTAGTCCTTGCTGCAGTAGCACTATCTAATGGTGTATCCGCCGTCAACGACCAGATCGGAGCCGGTTGCGTAGGTCGAGGCGTCTGAGGCAAAGAACACGTACGCGCCGACAATCTCCTTGATCTGGCCCTCTCTTTTTAGCGGGATTTCGTCCTGCCATTTGCGACGAATGTCTGGGTCCACGTAGCCGTTAATGCCCGTGTCAATGTAGCCAGGTGACACAGAGTTGACCCGTGCAAAACCGCGGAACTCGACGGCCAGCGACTTGGCCAGATGGATCACAGCGGCCTTGGTGGTGTTGTAGGCCGAATGCTCGATCGGAGTGTTGACAATGTGGCCCGACATGGAGCCAGTAAAAATCAACGAGCCCTTGCCTGCTTTTTCAAAGACACGGCCAACGGCCCTCGAACAGTAGAACACCCCGTTCAAGTTGATGTCGACAATCCTGTTCCATCTCTTCCCATCTCTGTTGAGTTCACTCAGAATGTTGCCAGAAGGGATGTTGACGCCTGCATTGGCAACAAAAACATCGATTGTGCCGAAATCGGCCACTATTTCGTCCACAATGCGGTCCACGGTGTCGGGGTCGGTGACGTCGCCGCCGTAGGCCTTTGATTTCACACCGTTCTCGTCTGCAATGTTTGCGGCAGCCTTGACGGGCGGATCAAGGTCCCACAAGGCAACTTGTGCTCCGGACTGGGCATACGCTTCTGCAACGGCCAATCCGATTCCTCTTGCTGCGCCTGTGATTACACACACCTTGCCTGCTAGGGAGAAGAGGTCGGGGGCTCTGGCCGGCAGTGCAGGGCCTGGTGGGTTCTGGAACGGTTCTTGGTTTGAGGGGATAGTCATTGATGCTGAAGACGGCGTTTCCATCCCACATATACCTGCTGTCGATGCCTGCTCCCGGCTAAATTACCTGAAACGGCAATATGCGCGAGGCGAAAATTTAAAATCTGGAGAACGCATCTCCCGTTCTCCCAGAATAAGTAAGACAGTGTTGCCGCTTACATTTCCCTTTCAACTCTTTAATGTCTCTTGGCCAACCTCACGGAGTTACGGGCCTAGCCAGCACACGCTCTAAAATCAGCAAGCCTGGAGTGCAACGAGCTAGGACTGGTTGTCTGACCTGTCGCCGAAAGCGGAGGAAGTGCGACGAGATCAAGCACACGAATGAGAAAGGCGAGTCCAAGTGCGCATACTGTCTTTCCAATGGGCTCACCTGCGAATGGCCGGGGTTTATCAACGTATCGGACCAGTTGCTGAAGAAAAAGCCTGCCAAACAGCAGCAGCACAAGGAGTCGCAAGAGTCGCAAGAGCTGGCCAAGGTGCAGTGGCCGTTTTCGCCTGTGGCTTCACTTAGTGACGAGAACCCAGTGCTGAGTGCTGCGCCGCCTCACCACAAACGGGTGTCACCGCTTTCATCGCTGCTCACGCCCACTATTCCGTCCAGAGCTCTTTCTCCGCCGCATTTCCATCAGCCGATTCTTGAGAAAACAAATGCGCCGCCCGCAATGTCGCCGTTTCCAGATTACACCTCACTGACGGGGATGTCGTCCGATCCGCTCAGCATGGACGCATTCAACCAGAACTACCCGTCCACGCACGAAAATAGCTATCTGGACCTGTCGCACATTCTTCGCGAGTACATGTACGTGAACGCGTTCACGACAAACTCAAAGCTGGAGCCGCTGCTGCCAAAAGAGGTGCTGACGGAGTATTTTGTCAACGTGGAAAAGTTTTCTGTCAAAGACTTCGACGAGCCCGTCGTGCTCAAGCCGGAGCAGGAGATCCTGCTGCTGAAAAATTACGTGGAGAACGTGGGGGCAGGAATGGACATGTTTGACACCGACAAGACCATGGTGCGTGTGATCCCGCAAAAGATGAAGAGCCGGCCGGCACTGCGCTTTGCCGTGCTCGCCTTGTCGTCGCGCTGGTTCGACAGCAAGGTCGCCAACTACCCGAAAGGCCTGACTGTGTCTCTGTACCACGAGTCGCTGCGCCACCTGGCCCCCACGTACAACGACACCTCCAACGACATCTACATCATCGTCACATGCGTGATACTGTGTGTGTTTGAGATGATGAGCTCGGAGCCGCGCAACTGGAAACAACATCTTGAAGGCTGTGTGCTGCTGCTGAAAAGCTACAACATCACAGGGCTTGCCGTCGACAAGATCGAACGTGCCACATTCTGGGTGTTCATCCGCATGGACGTTTGTCACTCGGTCATCAACGAGTCCCCCACCATTCTGCCGTCGGAGCACTGGGTGCTGCCCAACATGACGGCCGAGGAGATTGAAAAAGCGTTCGACACGCCAGAGATGCACGGCAACTACATTGTCTATCTGGCGTCGCTCGTGGTGAACCTGGTGTACGGCGAACAGGAAGACGACCAGTACAAGTCGAAGTGGCTGGACTTGTGGGTGCGGCTGCGACGGTGGGAGTTGAGCTTTGAAGACCTGTTCAGCAAGACGTACGAGGTGTACGACCCAAAGATTGGGTTCCCACGGATATTCTTTGCCAACTCGCAGGCCATCTCCTCCACGCAAATGTACCACATGTCGTGTATTCTGATGATACAGAACAAGCCACACTCGCTGCGGCTATCGCAACTATCTGCGGAAAATTCAATGTACCCGAGCGTATCGATGGTGTACCACGCGAGGCGGATCATAGGCATTTCGATCACAAACTCGGACTACGGCGCGTATTCGAACTCGATCCAGCCGCTGTATGTGGCCGGGCTGATATTGACGTCGCGCCAGGACTACGGCATCCTGCTGAACGCGCTGCACAACGTGGAGAAGTCGACCGGATGGGCCACGCAGTGGCGCATGAACGACCTAATGAAATTCTGGAGTAAAGGCGACTAGTAATATTCAAATACATATCATATCACGAGGTAGATCCAGTAGCGTTTTCAATGTTTTCGGCGCTGACCTTGCCGTGCTCCAGCCGGAGGTCCGCGCCCACGCCGTGCGTTCTTGGGTGTCTTCTGGCAATGCCAACCACTTCCCATGGCTTCCATGGGTCGCACTGCGAAAAGATGTGGTCCATGTCCTCCAACGACCTGCCCGCAGTCTCTGGGAACAGGAAGTACACGCTAGGCACCATCAGCGCGTTAATGACGGCGAAGATCGCGTAGGTGTAGTAGTCGATGTTCTTGAATGCAATAGGCGTGATCATCACGACCATGAAGTTGAATGACCAGTTTCCGGCGGTCGAGACGGCATTTGCTGGGGCCCGGATACTGAGTGGCGGAATTTCGGCCGGATATAGCCACGTCATGCCAAGCCAGCCGATGGCAAAGAACGTGTTGAACACAAACAGCAGCACGGCCGCTGCTATGGCCGCGTGGCTGTCACCTTTTTCTCCCGACAAGTACATGGTCACCGTCAGCATGACCATGGTGATGGACTGACCTGCGGCACCAAACATCATCAATTTCCGTCTGCCAACGTTCTCAATCAAAAAGAACGGAATCCACGAGGCAAGAAAGTACTCTGTTCCGTTACAAGCGGCCAGAATACGTGAGTTGAATGCAGTCATGCCAATGTAGCTCTCGAAAAGCGTACCCGCATAGTACGTGATCAAGTTGATACCGGTGATCTGCTGGAAAATCTGCGCCCAAAGACCAAGACACATTCTGTGGAAGTCTCTGTGCTCGCCCTGGGTGAAGAGCTTGCTGGCCGTGAACGTATTGCCGCCTTCGAGGTTCTCCTCGAGCAGCGAGACACGCACGTCGCTGATCTGGTCCTCGACTTCAGGGTCCACCGTGGACACGCCGTCCAAGCTTGCAAACACGATCCGGGCTCTCTCGTAGTGACCTTTTTTGATGAGCCATCTAGGCGATTCTGGTAGCTTCATGATGAATGGAAGAATGATAATTGGGAAGATCATCTGGAAAGCCACAGGGAACCGCCATGCAACAGAGCCCTTGGTGAAGTAGAACCCGAAATCGACCCAGTACGAAAGAGCAATGCCTCCCGTGATCAGCGCACCTGACATCATCACGAGCTTTCCTCTTTTGTTTGGCTTCGAGCACTCGGCCTGCCACATGGGAATTGTACTTGTGTTGAATCCGTTTCCGAGACCGGTGACAATTCTGCCAACAATAAGATGGCCAACACTGAAGGCCGTGCACTGCAAGATGGCTCCAATAGTCATCACGACGCAGCCGATGAAAATACACCGCAATCTGCCGAGCTTGTCTCCGAAATAAAGCGTCGCAAGAGCACCGGCCAAACACCCTATCTCGTACACAGCAATCGTGAATCCCTGCATAGTGGCAGCGTCCGCGTGTCTGATGGTGTCAATGGAAGGGAAAGTGTCTCTAAATGACTCCAGAGTCAAAAGAGAGCCCATAACTCCTTGGTCGTATCCAAAAAGCAAGAATCCAACAGAAGCCATCACACTGACCGTGTTCTGCAGCGTTTGGCCTCTCAAACCCAGAAACGTGGGGAAGTAGCCCTCTTGGACTGGTGCTTTTTCTGTTTTGCTATCGGAAGACATGTTTATGATACAGCTACAGGGGATTGTCGCCAGTATTTATAGTGACACGGGAGAAGCAAATTACGTCAATCTGCAGCTGCATTGTTTTTACTCCATGGTATTTCTCCCTCCTGCATGCAATTTTTTCTGACCCCCGGACTATTTTTACCCCACAAAAAGTGATGACGGCTTTTGTTTCATGTACGCCTAGGTTACCATTTTGGGATAGACAACCTACGTTCCGCCGAAAAATGCGGGATGGCTTGGCTGTCAACAATGCGGCAAGTATGCGGCCGTTCTTGCGAAACGCTACTCTGCCACACTCTACTGAGTCAGGTTATACCAGTCATTTAAATTGTGATCCTTGCGGCAATCTATACCAACTATTGCTGACCAGATCTAAGCGTTGCTTCCCCTCAGATCTAGTCCGATATAGGCTTATTTAGATGTCTCTGTTCATACTCGAGTAGCGTGGCAACCTTCTCCGCAGACGCACTGGTCTCGTCAAACGTATACGTGAACCACTCCTTAGCTAGTCTTCTGGCCAGCTGCAGGCCAATAACCCGCTGTCCCATGCACAGGATTTGGCAGTTATTGGATAGAATCGACCGTTCCACGCTGAACGAGTCGTGTGCTGTCACTGCGCGAATCCCTGCCACTTTATTGGCACTCAGAGCAACGCCCAGTCCCGTGCCACAGATCAAAACTCCTCTGTCGGCTTCCCCCCGCGCAATTCTCTCAGCACACTCGATGGCCACCAAGGGATACGCAACCTCTTTATCTGTGCCAAAAACGCCAACGTCGGTGACAGATTCAATCAACGGATTGTTTTCGAGGTCCTTTTTGATGGCTTCCTTATACTCGTAGCCGGCAGTATCGCTTCCCACAATAACTCTGAATTTTTTGTTGGTCATTTTGATGGATCAGCCCCACACTAGAAGGTACATATACCTTGAGCTCTGGTTCTCAATAGGGCAAAGCACCCGTCTTGCCAATGGATGCCGTCGTTGGAATTCCGCCTGGACGTTCGCC
Organism: Ogataea parapolymorpha DL-1; assembly: GCF_000187245.1. NCBI lineage: Eukaryota > Fungi > Ascomycota > Pichiomycetes > Pichiales > Pichiaceae > Ogataea > Ogataea parapolymorpha. The sequence continues at coordinate 33,396 of NC_027865.1, read as the reverse complement.
GCCAAATTTTCCTCATTAGGACATTTAGGAGCGCATTCTCAGTTTCGAGGTGGTCCTCAGCGGACCAGAGACGTTGACCTATGTGGGGAACTATAAATACGTTCTCTACACAGTTTGCTGCTGTTAGCAATGTCCAGCAAGCACTTCCTGCCAAAAGACCCATTTTCCACGGTTAATTTTGCTCTCAAGGGAGCAATCTACGAAAACCCAAACTTGTCTCTTCTATCCAAGGAACGTGTCCTATTCAACAACAACTTTGACTCCAGAAAGGTTGCTTTAATCTCTGGTGGAGGATCTGGCCATGAACCTGGCTGGTACGGTTTTGTCGCCGACGGCATGCTGACTGCCTCCGTGCAAGGAGAGATTTTTGCTTCTCCAAACTACAGGAACATCCAGGCAGCAGAGAAAGTTGTCCATTCTGAGGCGGGCACAATCTTCTTGATAACCAACTACACGGGGGATAACCTGTACTTTGGCATGGCTGCACAAGAGCTTGTCAACAAGTACGGCGAGGACAAAATCCGCATTTTGCGCACGACAGACGACGTGGCCGTTCCACGATCCAAGAGCGATCGCGTCGGCCGCAGAACGCTCAGCGGGATCACACTCATGGCCAAGGTGCTTGGTGCATGCGCGGACGAGTACCACGACATTGACACCGTATATAAGCTGGGTGTGTCTGTCAACGCCAACATTGCTTCCGTTAACGCGGGGCTCGATCACGTGCACATCCCCACGCACGATGCTACCACCGACTGGGGCCAGCTGAGGCAGAACGAGCTCGAGCTTGGGCTCGGCGTGCACAACGAGCCCGGTGTGAAGCGACTCGACTACGTTCCAGCAAACGAGGAGCTTGTGCAGATCCTGCTCAAGTACATTCTGGACACGACAGACCCGGAAAGAGGGTATTTCCAGTACGAAAAGGGCGACAAGATCGTTTTACAGCTCAACAACCTGGGTGGAGTGTCGCATTTTGAGCTGCTAGCCATCCTGACCGAGACCGTGCAGCAGTTGAAGCGCGACTATGGCCTGGACATCACCAGGGTCTACCACGGCCACTTTGTGACCAGCTTCAACGCGCAGATATTTACGCTGACACTGTTCAACGTGACCAAGGCGGCTACTGCAGAGTTCCCTGTTGAGAAGTTATTTGAGTATCTCGACAAGCCTGTGCGGGCGTCGAACTGGCCGGCAAATTACTACACCTCATTGGAGCCAATTGACGTCCAGAGCCGTGTGATTGACGACTTTAAGCACTACGACGAGGACTCCTCCGCAGAAAAGTTACCAACTAAAGGAGACATCAATGTAAATCCAGAAACACTGGAATCAGTTATTCGAACAGCTGTTCGCAATGTGATTGCTAGAGAGCCCGAACTGACCATCTGGGACACCAAGATGGGGGATGGCGACTGTGGAGAAGGCCTCAAGATTGGAGCTGAGGCCGTACTAGAGCGTCTGGAAAAGGACCGGTTTACGGAGAGCGGGTCGTTGCTACAGACTCTCACGTCCCTGCTCAAAGTTGTCAAGGACTCGATGGGCGGCACGTTGGGCGCCATTCTGTACATTTTCCTGCAAGGTTTGACCAACAAGCTGGAGCTGTTGCTGGAGAGCAACGAGGCACCGCTGCCACTAGTTTTTGCCGACGCCATGGACTATGCAATTGAGAACCTGTGCAATTTCACAAAAGCGCGCGAGGGCGACCGTACAGTGATGGACGTTCTGATTCCGTTCTGTCGTGATTTTTCGCAGTCGAAAAACCTAGGTCAGGCCATTAAAGTGGCGCACACAGCTGCAGAGGCAACTCGGAAAATGAAGCCCAAACTGGGAAGGGCCAGTTACGTGGGGATCGAGGACAACGAGACAGACTTCCCGCCAGACCCTGGCGCATACGGTGTGTACGAAATTATCGCTGCTCTCGGCGAGGGGCTCAGCCATTGAAGTGGTAGATATAATGAAAATAGACCCTTTACCCAATTTGTAGTCCAATGTGCTGTCCGTGGGGGCTTTGCACAGGGACGCTGCAGTGAGCCCATTGAATAGTGGTGGGCAAACTAGTATTGCTGCACTTCTCCGATTCGTCCAAAGATCTAAGATCCCCGTTTTCGGAAGCAGCAATTCCCAGACTGGCTCGTTTGGCCTGGACGTTCTCGACACCTGCAGACGGAACAATAACCGGCGACGAAAATACCGGTGGCCAATTTCCCCGGACGTCCACGAAACAATTGCGATCATCTTGGGACAATGCCTGCATATCGAGGGTACCCCACAAAAATCTTGCATATTCTATTGTCTGGAAAAGTTTTTCCACGAGAATTCAGCTATGGTGGGACAATAGCGTTAATGACCGAAGCGGGGAGAGCAGAACAGGCGTTAAGTAGACACTAAACATTAACTGTTTGGAGCTTGATCAACTAGAATGGCTAGATAACTGCGCACGACAAGCTCTCTCACTCAATTGGCGCTCAGACCTAAATTTGCCGCCAGTGTTTTCCAACCACCCTAGCATCCAATTTAGACCTGTTACTAATGCTGACGCTGCTGCAGGACAATTAATAACCTGCATGTCTCTCAATATTAATCCGATCGGGCAACTTGCAAATGTGAGGTCACTATCCCCTTCCCGAAAACGCTATAAATACAGGCGCCTGTCTCCCCTATTTCCATTGCACCATGAAGAACTTCCTAGTCTTAGCTTCTTTTGCTGCGCTGCTCGCCACTTCTAACGGCGCCGCAGTCGTCAAGAGAGAGGACGTTAATTACGAGGAACTCGAGAACTACTGGTCCTATGGCCGCTCCGAGCCTGTCTACCCTAGTCCCCAGATTTCTGGCGTCGACGACTGGGCCGAGGCGCTTAACAAGGCCAAGGCGCTTGTCGACAAGATGACCAACGAGGAGAAAAACAACGTCACCTACGGCTACTCGGTCACCACGACCGGATGCTCTGGTATGTCGGGCAGTGTTCCCCGGCTCAATTTCCCCGGCCTGTGTCTGCAGGACGCCGGTAACGGTGTCCGTGGCACAGACATGGTCAACTCGTACCCGGCAGGCCTGCATGTGGGGGCCTCCTGGAACAAGGGGCTGGCCTACGAAAGGTCGCTCCACATGGGTGGAGAATTCCGCAACAAGGGCGTCAACGTCGCCCTGGGCCCTGTGACTGGGCCAGTCGGCAAGATCGCCAGGGGCGGTCGTAACTGGGAGGGTTTCTCGAACGACCCTTACTTGTCCGGCGCCTTGACGGGCGAGACCATTCGCGGTCTGCAGGAGTCGGTTATTGCGTGCGTCAAGCACTTGGTGGCCTATGAGCAGGAAGCCAGCAGAAACCCGCAGTTCGGACTGATCAAGGGTACCCACAACCACTCGATCTCTTCCAATGTCGACGACAAAACCATGCACGAGCTTTACATGTGGCCTTTCCAGGATGCAATTAAGGCTGGCGCCGGTTCCGTCATGTGCAGCTACAACAGAATAAATAACTCCTATGCCTGCGAGAATAGCAAGGTGATGAACGGCCTGCTCAAGGAGGAGCTTGCTTTCCAGGGCTTTGTGGTTTCTGACTGGGACGCCCAGCACTCTGGCATTGCCAGTGCCGAGTCTGGTCTCGACCTTGCCATGCCTGACTCTGTTTACTGGGAGAACGGCACACTGGTCGAGGCCATCAACAACGGCACTATGTCACAGAGCAGACTTGACGACATGGCCACCCGTATCGTTGCCGCATGGTACAAACTGGCCGAGATCGAGGACCCAGGTTTCGGTCTGCCGTACGACCTGACTCAGCCACACGACCTGGTCGATGCACGTGACCCGGCCTCTGCGGACACAATTCTGCAAGGAGCCGTCGAGGGCCACGTTCTGCTCAAGAACAAGGGCAACGCTCTGCCGCTCAACAAGCCAAAGGCCCTCGGCCTGTACGGCTACGACGCCACAGTTGCCGCCAGAAACTTCCTGATGGGCACAAGTCTCGAGCTCTGGAATTTCGGTCTCACCAACACGCTCACCTACTCAAACGGCACCAACATCGACGTCGCCGACCTCTGGAGACTGTTCCTGTCGTCTTACGACCCTACCCAAAGCGGCCCTGACGTTGCCCTGAACGGCACGTACATTGTTGGCTCTGGTTCCGGTGCCAACACGCCTTCCTACATCGATGCTCCGTACGACGCTTTCGTGCGCCAGGCCAAGCAGGACGGTACATGGCTCAGCTGGAACTTCATCGACCAGAATCCAAAGGTCAATGGCGGCAACGACGCATGCATTGTGTTCATCAACGACGCCTCGTCCGAGGGCTGGGATAGACCTACCCTGCGCGACGACTACTCTGACGAGCTGGTCAAGAACGTCGCTTCCAAGTGCAGCAACACCATCGTTGTGGTCCACAACGCAGGTATCCGCATTGTGGACAGCTGGATCGACCACGAGAACGTGACTGCCCTGGTGTTTGCTCACTTGCCAGGCCAGGACTCCGGCCAGGCTCTGATCGACGTGTTATACGGCAACCAGTCTCCATCCGGAAGATTGCCATACACTGTGGCCAAAAACGAGTCTGACTACGGCAGTCTGTTGGATCCTATTGTCCCAGAAGGCACCATCGACCTGTACTACCCTCAGGACAACTTCACCGAGGGCCTGTACATCGACTACAAGCACTTCCTCAAGTACAACATTACCCCACGCTACGAGTTCGGCTACGGTCTCACCTACACGACGTTTGACTACGCCAACATCTCGATCACTAAGCAGAATGCAGACACCTCCCAGTTCCCTCCAGAGGCGACTGTCGTCCAGGGTGGTAACCCTACCCTGTGGGATGTGGTTGCCACGGTCACGTGCGACGTCACGAACTCGGGCAACGTCACCGCTGCCGAGGTTGCCCAGCTGTACGTGGAGATTCCTAACGGGCCTGGCCGTGTTCTGCGTGGCTTCGACAAGATCGCCATCAGCCCTGGCGAAACCCAGACGTTTGTGTTCGACCTGACCCGGCGTGACCTGAGCACGTGGGACGTCGAGAACCAGAAATGGTCCCTGCAAAAGGGCGACTACCCGATCTACGTCGGCAAGAGCGTTCTGGACATCCAGCTGACGGGCACCTTGTCTATCTAGACAGACGATGTGATCTCAGATCTTACAAAAGTTTTCATTTCTTTCGTGCGGTATCGCCGCATTTTCTGTATAGGTATTTAATACAGGTGCAGATTTTTAAACAAGTACGCTTAGATAGCTCTCCATGTCCAAAAATCTCATCATTGGCATAGACGTCGGAGGCACAAACTCTGACCTTGTGGTGCTCGACCCTGCGCGGCTGGACGCTGCCGACCGCGGAGTGCTCGCGTGGCACAAGTCAACGACCACGCCGGACGTGTCTGTCGGCATCGAGAATGCCATCAAGGCCGTTCTGGACGCGCCAGACAGCCGGTTCTCAAAAGATCAAATCGCCACCGTCACAATTGGCACCACGCACTTCATCAATGCCGTCGTCGAGCGCGACTCGAACCGGCTCGAAAAAGTGGCCGTGCTGCGTCTCGCAGGGCCGTACGGCAGAAGCTCGCCGCCGTTCAGCGACTTTCCCGACGACCTTGCAGCAATCATCAACGGCTACTCGGCCGTGCTCGACGGCGGTGTGCAGGTGGACGGCACGGAAATCAGGCCGCTAAACGAGTCTGAGATCAGGCAGCACTGCCACCGAATTAGACAACTGGGACTTCGCACCGTCGTCGTCGTGGCTACGTTTGCGAGCGTCGACAGCACGCACGAGCTACGTACGGCCCAGATCGTCCGCGAGGAGATTCCTGGCTGCGACGTGGTGCTGTCGCACCGAATTTCCGGCATCGGCATCATCGAGCGCGAGAACGCTGCGATTTTGAACGCCGCGATCAAACGGTTCGGCCGAAAAATTATCTCGTCCTTTATCCACGCAGCCAGACGCAACGGGCTCGACTGCTCGATTCTGCTGTCCCAGAACGATGGCACCGTGCTTTCTGTGCAGGACGCGCTGGAAATGCCCGTGAGAACGTTTTCGTCGGGAGCCACCAACTCGATGCGCGGAGCTGCCATTCTGTGCTCGCAGGATCCTGCCGTCAAAGGCAGAAACGTGATGGTGTGCGATGTCGGGGGAACCACCACCGATGTGGGCATGCTGCTGGCAAGTGGGTTCCCCCGCCAGTCGGCCACGTACTCGTACGCGGGCGGCGTGAGAATCAACTTTTCGATGCCGCATGTGGAAAGCATTGGACTGGGCGGTGGGTCGATTGTGCGGCACGAAAACGGCCGCGTCACTGTTGGCCCAGACTCCACGGGTGCAGAAATCGTCAGCAAGGGTGTTCTGTTTGGCGGAGACACCGTCACGGCGTCTGACTTGACCATTGCAAAAATGGTTGACGAAAAGGCGAAGGTGGACAACACTTGTCTTATGGGAGACCCAAGCAGGGTGGCAGGCCGGTTTGGGGCCGAGTTCAAGGCCGAGTTTGAGAAAACCGTGGCATCGAAGCTGGAGAGCGTCATCGACCGCATGAAGACGTCGCCAGACGATATTCCGACCATTTTTGTCGGCGGCGGCTCCTTTATTGCACCAGACAGCCTGAAGGGCACGTCCAAAGTGATCAAGCCGCCGTTCTTCCAGGTTGCAAACGCCATTGGTGCTGCTTTGGGCAAGATGTCGTCCGAAGTGTCAGAGATGAGACACACCGACGGAACGGAAAAAGCTAAGCAGCAGACGGTTGAAGAGCTGACGTCTCGCGCTGTTGAAGCTTGTGTGGCCAAGGGAGCACTTAGAGACTCTGTTGAGGTCGTCAGCGTCGTCTCCGATGCCCTGCCATACGTCGACAACGTGTACTTCTTTTCCGTCAAGGTTATTGGCGACGTTGACTACGCAAGGGCGTTTGAATCGACCAAGTCGCTCGCTGCCGTGGACTACGCGGGTGAGGAGGTATTCAAGAACGCAAATGCCGAAAAGTGTGCCCCGGCTACAATTAATTACGAAACGTACCAGCCACGCGTGGAAAATAGCGAGTGGATACTGTCGCCAACAGACATCGATTTTATTGGTGCTGGAGCGTACATTCTTGGTTGTGGGGGTGGGGGCAACCCCAACAGCTCTGTGGTGGAGCTCAAGCGGATGATCACGCAAGGTGCCGAGATCAAGGTGGTGACTTTGGAGGAGTTCTCGCGGAGAACTGGGGGCAAGGGCACGGCTCCGACCGTTGGCTACTGCGGCTCGCCCACGATCTCAGGCGAACGCTTGCACGGGGACGAGATGCTCGAGGCATTTGATATTATAGAGCGCTGGGAAGGAAAAAAGGCCGACGGCGTGCTGCTCTTTGAAATAGGAGGTGGCAACGGGCTGTCTGGTCTCTGGACGGCGTACCACAAGAACGTCCCATGTCTCGACTTGGATCTCATGGGAAGAGCGTACCCCACGCAATGGCAATCGCTGCCTTCGGTTTGCAACGACGGTCACGGGTTCCCATACGGTTCTCTGTCGGACGGCAACGGTTTGTCGCTTTTGATCACTTCCGCCAAGGACGACGTCCAGATGGAGGAAATTATCAGAGACGCAATGTACCAGCACGGCGTCTCGTGTGCCTGTGTGGGGGCCTCGTTGGACGTGGACAGAATGGCCCGGGAGACGATCAAAAACCCGCTCTCGATGGCCTGGCGAATTGGCCGCCAGGTGTTTTGTGCGCGCGCCGCCTCTGACCTTGACAATCTTCCGCAGAGGATCATTGACGCCTGCGGCGGTCCGGATACCGCCCAGTGCGTTTTCAAGGGCAAGATTGTGTCTGTGGAAAAAAAGCTGCAACGCGGCTACGGCTACGGCGTCGCAGAGCTAGAAAGCGTCGATGGCCCAAAATCAAAGATCCGCGTCCCGTTCAAGAATGAGAACATTGTTGTTTATGAGGTTGACGAACACGGCGGTGAAAAGGCCCTGTGTTCTGTGCCAGACCTGATCACGTTTGTCGACATGGACGGAAACGCTGTCGGTACGCAGGACTACAGATACGGGCTGATTGTGCACGTAATAGTGATAGCGGCGTCTGACCAGTGGACCACACCAAGGGCGGTGGCTGTGGGCGGACCCAAAGGGTTTGGCAGCGCTTTCGAGAAGATTGAGTACGTCCCGGTCGGCAAGTACGTGGAGCCAGTTCCCGTTTGCACGGAGTATAATGTCTCTACTTAGACTCTTCTATAACAATATATTCAGGGTCTTCGCCCTCAAACACTTGACCCGCGTATGGAATCATGCCAAGCTTGGCGCATTCCGCAGGGCTGTAAGTGTCAAAGTAGTCTTCCATGTCTCGCTCGCCTATTGGCACCCTGAAAAAAAACGTCAAAAAATAATGAATAGCTAGAGTAATTGCAAACTGAAAAATAAATGAGCCGTAGTACAGATGCATTGCTCCAGAGTTGATGCCGATGTTTGGGTTTGCAGCATTGATGAGACCGGGCAGGCCTGGAGCTGAGCCACAAACAAAGCTCAGCAGACTTCGCCAGTTTACGCCGCCAGTGTACCAGTAAATGCTGTTTTTGCTGAAAACGTAGCAGTCAGAAAGCTTGATGATTCCCCTTCTGATAATGAAAAATTCACACAGATAGATGGCCACTAGCGGAGTGATAAAGACCGAGAAAGACGACATAACGGTTAGAAACGTGGAGGAAGAGTTGAAGAAGAGCCACGGCTGGGTGGGCCAGGACAGCAAAAGACACAGAATGGCCCCCCTTCTGATGTTGATGTAGCGAGGAAAAACAGATGCAAGGTCCATTCCCCCACTAATGGCGTTGCCAACACAGTTGACACCGAGCTGGGACACTGTCAGCCCGACACCGCAGAAAAAGGCGGCCGCGCGCGATTTCGCTGTATAATTCTGTTGCAACCAAAACATACAGATATCGTTGGGCATCCAGAACTCCTGGCCGTATTTTTCCGCCAGCGCGCTTGCCGTGACAATTCCAAAAAGCGGGATGATAAACCCAGCGACGTTGCAACCGATCAGAATTCCCCAGTGCGAATGCCACTCCTTTTTATTGAATCTCGAATAATCTGACTGGTTCGAGATGCCTGCGACTAGACTCGAGTACCAGCTGTTTATTCCGTAAATCCAGGCCCAGCCCAGACTGTTTGCCGTGCTCAGCTGCTTGGTCATCATCGTGCCGTAGCTGTTTCCGTTGTCCACCACTGCCCAGGCAGTAATCCCGATGCCGATGAAAAAAATACACAGCGAGCCGCTAGCCAGGAACGGTGAATAATATTCTGGGGGCACCATAAGCACAGGCACGCTGATTATTAGGAAAATAACGTATCCCACCAGTTCTTGAGTTGTCATTGGGACAGACTCGGGAAGCGTATTTTTCATGTTCAGGTACGACTGGCTCCACGAGCTCAGGATGATGTTAATGCACAGGCCACCCAGCCACGCCTGGTAAGCAAACCACACCACCGAGAGAATGGACCTGATGAGCACCCCAACCACGGAACCTTTGACCCCAAAAACCACGCGCTGGAACACAGAGTAGCCAATGTGGTATTTTGTGCCGTAGATACTGTTCACTAGGGCCGAAACGGAGATGATCAGGTTTCCAATGACAATGACACCCATCGTCTGGGCTCCTGTAAGCCCCATGTACATGATGGAGGAGCCACCGGCCCACGTGACCGCGCACATAGAGCTGATGGCCCAGTACGACACAAACCCGTCAAACTTCCATCTGCGGCGGTGCACAGGGATGGGAACTATGTCTCTGTTCCTAGCTTCATCGGAATCGTCAAGAACGAGCCAGTTGTGGATTGCGGAGAGGAGACGCATAAGATTTGAAGAGAATTTTCCGACAGCGGAGAAATTCCCGACACCAGATCAACGTACGGCGTTGGCTGCAGAGGAGGTGCACAATCTTGCGTGAAAAGTCAGCTCACACAGAGATAAGGATGGCCTAAGTAATCTACAGCCCCCGCGGCCGCCACCTCCACTGAATCCACAGTTGTTCGTGTCCTAGTCTGGGTAGCCGTTGAGCCTCAAAAAATATGCAGCTGCACCTGGCAACTGCCAGATGCGTCAGGCTGATAAGAGTGAGATTCGGCCGAATTGGTTTTGCGCCACAGCCAGGAAGCGGGTTCGGAAGGGAGGGAGGGGTTGAAAAGTCCACTACAGAGGTGGTTGGTGTGCAAGGAAGACCACTGAGACAGGCATGGAGCGTGTTTTTGGTCGGAGTCGAAAACATGCCGGTTTTGACGTGCGTTTCTCGGATGAAACAGTAGAACACAGCCAGCGACGGCAGGGACGGCAGGGACGGGTAGGGACGGGCAGGAAGCCACCCACCCACACCAATGGAAGATAGCACACAGATATATAAGGTATCTACGAAGTTCCATCTTAGGCATGTTGCTGATTTGAGCAATAACTGCGCTCAAAACTCTCAAGCAAGCCTTTCATTGGTAGGAGGAGAAAAGCTGATTTTCAGTGATTTTGATGACTCGCCGGTCTATGCGCCAATGAGACCGACAGAGAGGACCGAGGCAAATTGAAGACGTAGCACGACACCAATAAAACCTGGCGAATTTGATGTAATGTCTTAACGTCCAGTAGTGCTATTGTGGAGAATCTCTAACCTCCGGCGCTGTAATCATAAAAAGCTGGGGGGAAAGCACTCTTGAGAGCGTGGCATAGCGGGCACCCTTCAGGAATTTCGAAACTCCTCCTGGAGTGACAGACTACCGTCTTTCCTGCTTCTGTTTGTGTTAGGACATGTAAACGGTGTTGAATACTAGAAAACTGTCTTGAGTAGATTGCCTCTGTTTGCGAACAGATTCTTCAACAGTCCGCGCATTGACCAGTCAAAAAAGTGGTTGTGGCGGACACTGCATAACTTGGACAAAAGAGGTCGTGATAAGGCTGCACTATTCCGGAAGCGGTGACTACGCCCTAATACGCCTGTTCGTGGCCATGATACAGTCGTTCTGATGAACTATGTTGGTCTTCTGTGTCCAGTGAAACGAGTAGCCAAGATGGCAGGAATGCCAAGCCAGGCGGCGGACTAAGTCGACAAAATAAGACAGTGTTTCCTGCAAAATTTGTGGGCCAGTTTTTGCGCGGAACAAATAGTATTTCCACCAAGCATTCTCTTATCTTGGCTGTTAGATGTGCGTGCAGAGTGCCGCACAGAAAATTATTTCTGACGTCAAAAGATAAGCAATGGGGTCAAAGCCAGCTATTTGATTAGCTGGCCACCTGATTCGACGCATATAACGCAAGAGCTGCTTATTCGGGGTACCCAAAATAGATGGCGTCAGCAGTGGTTGCATGATATTTTGACATGTTTGCATAGCAGCCATAGAGTATCCGCAATACAAAGCCAAAGGATCCGCGGCAGCAACACATTTAAAGCAGCCAGATGCCTCCCATCTCGTCTACCAAATTATGCAACCAGAAAGCTCCAAAGAAGTCGAGGCGATCGACAAAAAAACCACTGCTGTTCTAGAAACAATCAGCATCCACGATGCCGAAGTGGCAGCAGGCATCGAGATCTTCGCAGAGGACGACACCCATCTGCACAGAGCTCTGAAGGAGAGACACATCGGTATGATCACCCTGGTCGGAGTGTTTGGTACCGGGTTGTTTCTCAGCAGCGGAGGAACGCTTGCCAAGACAGGGCCTGTCGGTATGTGCCTGTCGTACCTGATTGTGGGCCTGATTGTGGGTATGAACCAGATGGCACTTGCTGAGGTGGCTGCACTGGCTCCGTTGACCGGATCCACCATCCGCCACGCAGAAATCTTCATCGATGATGCCGTTGGCTTTGCGTTGGGCTGGCTCAAAGTCTGGAACGCCATTCTTCCCGGCGCGCTTGTTTCCACCGCTCTTATCATGCAGTACTGGAGCAGCCTGTCGCCGGGGATCTGGATCACCGTCTACATGGTTCCTATCTGCTTCACCAACATTTTCTCCATCCGAATCTACGGTGAGGTCGAGTTTGTGTTTGCTTTGCTGAAAATCGCTCTGATCTTGATTCTTGTCCTGGCCGGCCTCGTGGTCGACCTTGGCGGAGTGAAGGGCCAGGAAAGACTTGGTTTCCACTACTGGAGAGACCCTGGTCCCTTTGCATCGTACATCAAGACTGGTAGCGTGGGACAGTTCATTGGTTTCTGGGCTGCTCTGTCGTCTGTGGTGTATGCTTATGGAGGAGTTCAGGGAATTGCTCTGCTGGCCGGAGAGACCAGAAACCCTCGTACTAACATTCCAAAAGCCGCAAAGAGAATCCTGTACAGAGTTGTCGGTCTGTACATGATCGCCGTGTTCATTTTGAGTATCATTGTTCCATACGACGACCCAAAAATTGCAACCAGCGACGGCACTGCCGCACACTCGCCATACGTGATTGCTTTCGAAAAAGCCGGTATTAAAGTGCTCCCAGATATCGTCAACGCGCTGACGTTGTCGTCTGCGTGGTCCGAGTCGAATCTCGGCATCACCCAGACCTCACGTATTCTGTTCTCGCTCGCTGCCAAGGGCCAGGCCCCTAAAATCCTGCTCAAGAGCAGCAAAAAACTCAAGGTGCCTTACGTGGGGGTTGCTGTTGGACTGGTCTTCCTGACCTTGGCGTACATGACGCTGGACTCCACGGCAGCCAACGTGTTCAGCTGGTTCCAGAACATTACGTCTTCCGTCCTGCTTCTGGAGTGGATCATCATCTCAATCAACAATATCAGAATGAACAAGGCTCTCAAGGTCCAGGGCTACAGCCGCAGCGACCTTCCGTACACCAACAAAATTGCCAAGGCCAGTGCGTGGATCTCGCTGTTCGGTTCGACCCTTCTGCTGGTCACTGGTGGCTTCACGACCTTCATCCACGGCCACTGGGACACCTCCACGCTGTTCTCATCCTACTGCTCTCCTATTCTGTTTGTGATCTTTTATCTCGGATACAAGTTCGTGAAAAAAACCAAACAGGTGCCTCTAGAGGAGATTTGTCTTCCAGCACTGATGGATGACTACCACAGCAAGCCTGAGCCTCCATCCGAGCCGCTAAGAGGCTGGAAACTTCTCACTTTCCTCTGGGCTTAGAGCTGCCAGGAAATTTGGAGCGAGTGTATCTATTTATTTAGTTATAATTGCGTACGCGAATTCCGCTATTTGGACCAGGTCTTCTTATCTGCCTCGGCAACCGAACCCGACTGCTTTGCTCAAAAAAAAAATACTCTAGCTCATATATTCCTCTATCACGCTATGAGGCTTTACGTAGGTTCCGATTGGAGTGTAGCCAAAATCGTAGCCAAAGCTTGACGGACCTCCTGTTCTGAGCGCCTCGGCCGTGTCGGTCCATCTTGTGCTTGGAGAAATCACAAGTACAAATACGTGTAACCCGTACCGATAGTCCTGTGTACCAAGAGCCTCGCCTGTCTCTGCGTCATTGACAGAAATCAAATCCGGCACTGAAGCTGTGATTTTCTTGCTGCCATTTTCATCTAGCTCACAGTAGATATTTTCATTCTTGAACGGAATTGTCATTACAGCGTCGCTGTTCTCGTCCTTGACGTCAATCTCGCCGTAAACATGGCCTTTGAACAGCCGTCTATCAACTCGAATGATTTTTCCGGTAAATATTTTCTTCGCTGTTTCGGGTCCACCACAGGCCTCAATAATATACTCGGCGCAGTTTTGCACCTCAGAATTCTGCCGTGCAGTGTGAACTGCTCTCCCAATCTTCCAGGCGAGCGATGTGGTATTGTGGATACTCCTCTGGGAAATGTCTTCTGCGGTCATGAACGAAACCATGCCGCAATGTGCTCCGATCTCTGACAACGCCGCCCTAAACACTTTCTCCACGATCACGTCGCTGGCAGCCTCAGAAAGCAACATGGTTGTTCCGTTGCCATCTGCGAGCGCACAGGGTGGAAAACATGGCTGCTCGGAATAGCAAACCGGAATCATCTGCCACAACAGCGGATACGCTCTGCCCATAAAATCTGCATCCACACAGGGGATACCCAGATCTGCTGCTATTTTGAGCCCAGTCAAACCATTTCCGCCTCCAATTTCCCATGGAAGCGACGCCTGAGGCGTGATGTTGCTGAACCGTTTCACCAAGTTGTACCCGTGCACCATCTCGTCGCCCGAAAGTTGTTCTAAGCCGACCGTTGGAGATCCAGCGTAGCCGACCGCGACGACGGCTCCGTCACCTTTCTGATATTTTGGAAAGTCTTGCGCCCTGATCACCTTCACGGGCTTGCCAGCACGAACCATGTGTCTCAAGGCCAAATAATGGTGGTATGGTGTTCCTCCTCCGCCGCATCCCAAAATATATGTACCGATTCTTAAAAATTCACAGTCAATTTCAGATAAGATCCACTCTTTCTCGCTGTTAATGAATGGTCTGTAGGCCCTCACATCGAACTTCAGATGATGCTCAATATAGTTTGCAGAGGTTTCAGAGTGTTTTGCAACACTACCTCCGGATTCTTCAAACTCACTGTCTCCTTCGTCAGGAACAGAGTAGTGCATAGCCTGGTAGTCTACTTCACCAATGACTTTCACCATGAACTCGATTGTGTTTGGGACGTAAGGAATCGGGTTCACAACAATGTCATCATAGACCAAAGAGTCTCTTATTGCACCCTTGGCCACTGCTTTTTCCACGGCCTGAAGCTTTAGCTGCTCCAGAAGGGCATCCTTATCGTCTGACGGCTCCATCCGTTTGATAGCCTGGACGGTGGCCGAGATCTTGCCCACAGCTGCTCCAATGGCGTTGACCACTCCAAAAAATGGTGGTCTGAATACCTTGCTTGCACCGTCCAGCTCCTGTGGAGCAATCATCGATCCTCCCCCAACGAGCAGCACAGGTATTGGTTCAGGAGACGTCTTCATTCTGTCAATGGCATTTTCCAGCATTTCCTTTACTTCTTGCTTGAACGCTTGCTTCACATCCTCAGAAAATTTGCCAACCACTTTCTGACCATCGCCAACCTGGAATATGCTTTTATCCTCGATAGTTTCGTCTTCCAGACCAATTGCAACCGTCAAGTCAGTCGCAGTTGTAGTTTTTCCTCCAAACACCAGTCCCTCTGTTAGCAGATTTGCGCCTGTTGATTCCGGCCCAATGGTGAGGTCCTTGGCTATCTTGACTATAGAACCGCCCCCGAGGCCGATAGACTCCACGTGAGGCATTGAGAAATTGGTTCTCACGCCAGCAATAAAGGAATACGCAGAAGACTGACGGGGAAAGCCGGAAGGAAGCAGCAGACCAACGTCCGTGGTAGTACCGCCAATATCCGCCACAATGATCGATTGGCCTTTGGCCCAGTCTTCCTCGGCACACAAAATAGCTGCTCCTCGCATAGAATTGGTGGCACCCGACGAGAAGGTCTTCACGGGCGTTTTCATGGCTTCCGCAGTGGAAACAACAGTTCCATCGTTCTGGGTGAGAAGAAGCGGACACTCCAATCCAATATGGCGAATGGCATTCTTGAAAGACAGAATGATTTTTCTGGCAAAAGACATGATAGAGGCATTGATGATGGAGGCATCCTCGCGCTCAATAAAGCCGATTGTTGAAATTGTACTGGAAAGAACAATGTTGGCTTTTGGAAGAACGGAACGCACAATTTCTGCTGCTCTTTGCTCGTGGTCATGATACATTGGGGCAAATTGTCCGTTAATCACGATGGAGTTAATTCCCAGATCGCGAATCTTGAGCGCATGTTCTCTAACCGACCTTTCATCCAATGGCTGAACTTCTGTCCCATCAATTCTGTGACCACCTTTAATAATGGCTGTGTATCCTTCCATAACTGAACGGAGCCCGCCAGGAAAGTCGGAAAATGGAGGAGCATACTTGGAGTAGTTGGTACTCAACCGGAGAACGGCTACTTTTTCCAGCTTTGCCGCATCCTGTTCAATGACCGCGTTGATGAAGTGAGTGGTTCCAATAGTCACCGAGGCAATTTCGTTTTTGGCCACTTCTGGACAATCCGTCAGTAGACTCCTGATGGCTTTCTGGATTCCGTCCGAAACATCGGCCGTTGTGGCAGACTTGTTCCACGAGAGGACTCCACGGTTCGATGTGTCCAGTGCAAGGGGATTGATCAGCACCGAGTCGGTGTTTGTGCCACCAACATCGACTCCTATAAGCAGTTTTTGGTTCACCATGGATAGCTAATTGTCCCAAGCTAATTTTTACTCTTTGCAAACTATCCTCGAGAAGTGTATTTGAGGATTGACCCAGACGCACAGTCGCACATTCCGACGGAAACAGCGCTAATGAATCCCCCGTAAAGTTTTCCGCCAGTTATCTTGCGCTAATCGTCGCGAGTATCTAAAAAACATTTGTTCCCAGACGACTTTTCTTATCGCGATCTGCGCGATAAGAAACTGGGCCAATTTATTTCCCGTTTTGGTGGAGAGCGTAGACTGGTGGAGCAAGGCGCATTTTATATACATACCGTAATTTGGCCGTCGATTGTTTGCTTTTGGATTGTGATGGTGAGCTTTGTCAGACTGAGAAAGGCCGTCGAGCTCAAGAGCTCAAAACTGGGGAACACCCCGGCTACGCCGTGGATCAACAACGATATTGTTCCACTGCCTCCACATCGCCGTACATGGGACATGTGGACGTTTATGGGCTTTTGGGCCATCAACAACCTTTGTATTTCGAATTACCAGGTTGGCTCGACGCTGATCTCGATCGGAAATTCTGTTTGGATGGCTATGGTGGCCAACGTAATCGGAAGAATAATTATATGTCTGATGGCTATTTTGAACGGACAAGTCGGAGCAGAGTACCATATCGGATACCCCGTGTTCAGTCGTTGCGTGTGGGGTATGAGAGGCTCGTACATTGCTATCGTGCAGAGAATCATGCTCGGAGTCGTTTGGCTGTCCACGCAGTCCTGGACGGGAGGTCTTTGCATCTCCCTAATTCTCTCTTCGCTGGCACCAGGCTACCAAAACATGAAAAACACCATGCCTGCTAGCACGCACATGGAAACTAAGGAATTTGTCGGCTTTGTCATATACTGCGTCCTCATGTGCGGAATGATCTATGTTCCTCCTGAAAAATCGTCCAAACTGCTTACAACGCTGAACGTGATGACCGGTGCAACTCTGTTTGGCATGATGGTGTACTGTCTGAAGGCTGCTCACGGGGCTGGTCCCCTCCTATCTGAGCCGGCACTGGCAAACACAGCGTGGGACAAAGGTTGGGCCATCATGGCAGGAATCAAAACTACAATTGGAACCATTGCCGTGGGATTGACCAACCAGCCGGATTACAACCGGTTTGCAAGAAGCCCTAAGGACCCTCTCATTGGTCAGATTGTTTCAATTCTATTCTATGGCTCGATTGTCCCACTCATTGGCTGTCTCACCACTTCTGCCTCAGCCAAACTGTATCCAGATACCGACGGCGGCATCTGGAACCCTCCTCTTTTGGCCGCTAGATGGCTTGACGACGACTATAATGCCAAGAGCAGAGCTGGCGCCTTTTTCTGTGGTGTTGGCTTGCTAGCCGGGCAATTGGCCATCAACACGGTCGACAACGCATTTTCTGCCGGAATGGACTTTTCTGGCCTCTTCCCTAAGTTTTTAACTTTGAGAAGAGGTGCCTATGTGGGGCTCTGCATCTCCATTCTTATCCAGCCTTGGCAGCTTCTCTCGACTGCTGGTGTTTTCATTAATGTTATGTCTGCGTATGCGGTGCTTTTGGGGGCAATGACAGGAATCATGGTGTGCGATTACTGGGCTGTTAGAAAAAGAAAACTCAAGCTGATGGACATGTTTGAGCCAAGCAGCAGATCTATCTACTGGTTCAGGGGAGGCTTCAATTGGCGTTCTTTTACAGCTTGGATTATAGGTTTTGCACCGCTGATGCCCGGCTTTGTCAACGCTTGCAACTCCAACATCGAGATTCCTTCCGGAGCCAAACATCTCTACCAACTGGCGTTCATTTATGGCTTCATTGTTTCTTTCCTGCTCCACTATTGCTTCAACCTTCTGTCGCCGCCTTCCGGACTCGGCGAGTTGGACACCATCAATCCGTTTGGAACGTTCACGGAGCAGGAAGCCCGAAACCTCGGCATATGTTGGGACGAATCCGAGGAGAGCGACGCTCCAGATTACGACAGGCCCGAGAAAGCTTCGAAGGACGCTGAAGTCAAAATTAGAGAGGTCTCACTTTAGGAACCACCAGTATTTTTTTAGCTCCTTGAAAAGAGTTTAGCCTCGGTCGCTTAAATCCGACAGATATTTTGTATTGTTTTAGCTCCGATGCTATGTAAAAACCGAGGAATTTATCTTTAACTCCAGAAACGTGAAATTATCAGGTCAAGGGTATTTAAGCAGATGGTTCCGTCAGTATGAGCATACTCATAATGGCCGTTCCTGTGAAACTAGCTGGCTCTCCAGCTGAAAAACAAGCCGCTGCCGACGCCATCTACCGTTTCGCCTTGTCTCTCGACATACGCGACCCAGAGCTTTTTGATTCTAGCTTCACCGAAGATGGTAGTATTGAACTTCTTGGAGAAAAGGCTACTAGTAAACAAGAGCGCCGGAATCTCTGCTACAACAGGGTCGCTGACCTTGACACTGCCCATATTGTTTCCAACTTCCGTGTCAACATTGAGGGCTCAAAAGCCACCCTCACTGCTATTGCCTATGCTCAGCATTTCGGAAAGGGCAAGGGTTTGGTCGACGGAACCAAGTTCTTGCTGTCCGGTGGTGTGTACAGAGCTGAGTTAATCAAGGACACCACAGATGATATCTGGAGAATCAAGGACCTCGATATCGATCTCCACTGGACAGACGGCGACATGGCCGTGTTCCAGGACAAATAAATAAGCTGTGTAAAATGAATAAATATTAGGGCAGCTGAATTCCAATTCTGGTAGCAGCACTCGCCTCATTATTCCCAGCCAAAAAGCAGGTGTCGTTTACTCTTGTTTTCCATGATAGAATTACGGGTCACGTTGATCAATTCCGAATATTACGATCTCCAACTTTCCACTCTCCTTCTCCTCGGAGCACAAAGGGGTACCTTTTTTTCTTTTTTCCGGCCTTGGCTTAACTGTGGATTTGAAAATTTTGGGCTGGATCTTTCAATCGTTTTAAAGAATATGATTATAGACCCAGATTCACGCGCACGGTATGACACTCCCCAAGAGGAGGATGATCAGCCAGTGCATGCCAGAACATCGTTTAAGCTAGAAATGGAAGACCTTATAAGAAATTCACTGCCCACGCTCCTAACGTTCCTGTTGCAAAGTTCGCTTTTATTAATAATCCCCATTTATTTTGCTGGAAAGCAGGGGAAGGATGTGTTGTCCGCATCATCCATGGCCATCACCCTATTCTACATCACAGGACCAGCACTCGTTTTTGGATTCTGTACCGCAGAAGATACACTGTGCTCCACTGCATTTGGGGCAAAAAGCTACACCAAAGTCGGTCTCTATTACCAGAGATGCATGTTGATTTTGCATATGATGTTCATTCCGATTGCATTGCTGTGGATCAACTCCGGCCCCCTGCTCCGGGTATTTTCGCCGGAGCTTGCAGACATGTGTGTCCCAATTTTGCGGCTCATGGTGCTCGCAATTCCGGCTCTCATCGTGTTTGAGTGCTCCAAGCGGTACTTGCTATCCCAGAACAAGTTCAGAGCACCGACCATGGTGCTGCTTGGAGCACTGCCTTTCAGTTTGATATTCAATACGGCGTTTAAGACATTCTACTTGGGACCGGCATTGTCGTTGGTGCTAACGTACTGGACCGTTTGCATGTTGGTAGTCACGTACATATACTTTGACGACCATCAGTGCTGGAACAGCGACTTGCGTCCTTCAGTCTTGTTACAGGATTGGGGCCAGTTCTCTATTGGCCTGTCAGGAATCGTTATGGTTTGTGCTGAAAGTTTCTCCTTCAGAGTTATCACGCTTTTATCTGCCAAATTCGGTAGTGTAGAGCTGGCCTCGCAAACTGTGGTGACCACCATCTCCATGTTTCTCTTCCAATTCCCGTTTTCCTTTGGTATTTGCTCGTCCGTTAGGCTTGCTAATTATATTGGAGCACGCTCTCATAACTGCGTGACAGTGATGAGAGTTGCCACAGTGGCAACTGCTGTCATTGGACTGATAAACTTTAGTATCATGTTCTTCTTCCGAGGATGGCTGCCCCATATTTTTACTGATGACGAGGAGGTGATTAAATTTACTGCCAACTTGCTCCGTGGTGTGGCCTTCAACGAGTTCGGGGACGCCGTCAACGCCATTTTTTCCTCCCTTTTGAGAGGCCAGGGCCGCCAAAACATCGGCTCAGTGTTGAATCTGACGGCCTACTACATGATTGCCATTCCTCTGGAGTTGTTGTTTGGCTTCTACTTTGGGTTAGGAGTTGCTGGCTTGTGGGTCGGCTTTCTACTCGGAGAGCTTTTCCTGTCTGCAGCCGAAGTTTATTTAATCTGGTCTACAAACTGGGACGGGCTTATAGAAAAAAACCAAGCCATTGTGTAATTACTTAGTGTTAACCACAATCAGGTGATCCCATGGACCTTTTTCTTGGGCCTCGTCAACAGCTTCTGAGTACTTCTCGATAGGGAATTTCTTTGCGCTCACGTGATCCAGCTTAAAGATTTCATTCTCAACCAATTTGAAGAAGTCCTTGGCCTCCTGGCGCGAATACATGAACTTACCTTTGACAGTAAGATCATTTGCGACAATTAGTGCATATGGGATAGTAACATTGCCAAAAACTAGGCCCGAAAGTACAATTCTTCCTCCAAATCTGAGGGCACCGAGGGCAGCATCCAGATAAATTGGGCCTGGTACTCCGCTAGGGCTGAAGTCCATAAAAACGTCGAGAGAACCGAACTTTTGAAGAGTAGCTGTATCAGCCTCTTTATCGCCTGTCAGAACAACAGGATAAACGTTTTTATAATTGGATGCAAGTTTCTCGAGAGCCGCTTTGTCTCTTCCTAAGGCAAGGACTTTAGCACCCAGTGAAGCGGCCACCGCAACAGCAGCACTGCTAAACCGTCCGGTACAAGGACCGACAGCCACAGTCTCTCCTGGCTTTAAATCTACCTCTCTAAATCCACCATAGGCCACGAGAGGGAAGCTCAAGCCAGGAATAAAGTCCGTGTCGAAATTGATAGCCTCTTCATTGATAGGGTAGCAGCTCTCAATGTCCACGAGTGCGTACTCCGACAGGTAGCCGTTTCTCTTGTACTCTTGTGCCGATAAGGCCTTAGATTCTGGAGTTGGACCATCTGCAACCGACTTCACCAGATAGTGGCTGGGAGCATCTCTCGACCAAACGGCGGAATCAAGATAAACGAGCTGCCCCTTTTTAAAAGTGTCACTCTCGATCACTCTTCCCACGCCGGCTGTTCCTGCAATGAAAGGCTCGGGAAGACTAAACTGTGGATTTTTAGGTGCCTCGACTCTGGACTTGAGTCCACTTCCCAGAACGCTGGCTTCCACTTTTACCAGCACCCGGCCAGGAGCCACTTCAGGCACGGGAATTTCTTTGAGTGTAAGGCCCGATCCATACTTCTCAACAATAACTGCTTTTTGGTATTTTGGTAACGACATTCTGATTGTTGGGAATTGGAGGGAGTATCTTGGGGGTTTATATATCCTTGCTCCGTAGACTTTCTGGTGTCTGATTATTAATCAGACATGCAAAGAATCCTAATCTGATGTATGCCAAAAGAGTTCACGCAATTCAAAGCCATAACTCATACCGATTAATCCGATAGAGAAGCCTGTGTCGAGCAAACAACAGCAAATTTGACGGCCTTGTAGTCTACATGTCAAAATTATTACATTTCGCGAAAATCCCCAGCTTCATCATCCCTCAAAATTTCTCATCAGCACCACCACGAAACACCTGCTTATTAATATTTTATTTAATTTACGTCGTGATTTCGGCTTTTATCACTTTTATTGTTATCGACAATAGATATCTCCGGATTATCTTGCGTGATCTTTCGGGTTGCAAAAAACTCTTAATTAAACTACTTAGTGCTCAACACGACTTGGTGATCCCAAAGCTTTTTTGTCGAAGCGTCATCAGCTGCCTCTGAGTATTTCTCAATAGAGAATTTCTTCACTTGGACGTGATCCACCTTGAAAATTCCGTTCTCAACCATCTTAATAAAGTCTTTGGCCTCCTGTCGCGAGTACATGATTTTTCCTTTAATGGTAAGGTCCTTTGAGACCAATAGTGCATATGGAATGGCCACAGTGCCAAAAACAAAACCTGAAAGAATGATCCTGCCTCCAAACTTAATAGCACCAATGGCAGTATCCAGGTAGATTGGGCCTGGTAATCCGCTAGGGGTGAAATCCATAAAAACGTCAAGAGGGCCAAATTTTTGCAGAGTGGCCGCATCCGCGTCTTTGTCGCCTGTCAGGACAACAGGATGAACGTTGCTAAATTTTGATGCAACGGCCTCGAGCGCCGCTTTGTTTCTCCCCAAAGCAAGGACTTTGGCGCCCATTGATGCAGCCACGGCAACAGCAGCGCTACTAAACTTTCCTGTAGCGGGACCAATGGCCACAGTCTCTCCTGGCTTCAGATCGATTCCCCTAAATCCACCATATGCCACGAGGGGAAAAGTCAAACCTGGAATAATGTCCGTGTCGAAGCTAATGGCTTCTTCATTGATAGGATAGCAGTTCTCGATGTCCACTAGTGTGTATTCTGACATGTAACCGTTCCTCTTGTACTCCTGTGCAGATAATGCTTTGGATTCAGGTGTTGGACCGTCTGCGACCGATTTCACAACATAATGCTCGGTAGAATCTCTCGACCAGACAGTAGGGTCTAGATAGACAAGTTGCCCCTTTTTGAAAGTATCACTTTCAATCACCCTTCCCACGGCAGAGGTTCCGATGACGAAAGGTTCAGGAAGGCAAAACAGTGGGTTTTTAGGCCGTTCGACTCTTGCTTTTAACTCCCCACTCACAATGCTAGCTTCCACTTTGACAAGCACTTGGCCGGGGGCCACTTCAGGCACTGGAAGCTCTTTAAGAGCAAGGCTTGCTCCGTATTTCTCGACAACAACTGCTTTCTGGTATTTTGGTAAAGACATTTGGGAACTTAGAAGAGAGAATCTAAGGGTTTAAATATAGCCCTGCTCCGAGGGCCGTACTCACGTGTTATTAATAATGAATGTCACGTAGAAACGAATTCCGTGTTTAGCAGCGGTCTTCATCAGTGCCGAGCCTTCTTACATGCCGAAGTGTCCGAATCAGCAGCAATGGCCAGTGAATTGAGTCGCTTTGAGGCCCAGGTGTGAACGCGATTGCATTTCTCGGAGATGCTCGGCCTCAATCCTCGGTATTTTTCGAAAGAGCGACCACCAGACACCTGCATTATTTTCTTAATCAATTTCTTCTGTAATTTCAACTATTTCGCCACTTTTCTTGTTTTGGACAATAGCACTTTCAGGGTTAATATGCGTGGTCCTGATAATCTTGAAAACCAGGTATGTCACGCTTGGTACAGCAGCCCAAAACACACCTGCCGCCACTGACAAATTGACCATGTCGTTACCATTTGTGACTCCCGCCAGGAAAGACAGCATCGACCCAAAGGACTCGACTGCTCTGATGAGACCGGAAATATAAGCATTTTCCTCGGAACTGAATTCCTGCACGCTTACCACCCAGAACACCCAATTGAAGACAAACTCGGTTGGTATCTTGAAAATTTGCATTGGCACATACGTGTTGTAATAGTACATTCCTGTGGCCCAATCAAGAGTGTCTGTGCTATGAGCCAAGTGCTTTTGCACAATAAAGCCCCAGATATAAAAGCCCGATTCGAAAAAAATGATGAAAAGCCAAGATATCTTGGCTCGCGAACCAACAGATATTTTTTGACAGTCAAGAAATGTGCCTCCCCCTAAGTCCACTGCGCCCCCTATCAGAGCAGTCAGAAGAACGTTCAATGCTCTTGCGCGGACCGAAAAGTTGTGTGTCATAAAGTTGCTCTGCCAGGTTTTGTACCACGTGTTGACTACCAGGATGGGTAGCAGAAGAATTATTTCCTTTTTTCTCAGGAGACCTAGATACCTTTTGCCCATTTGTTTGAGGCCATCCTTGACCACGTTTGTTTCGACACGGGTATTGTCTTTTCTGATCACTTTCTCTGGAGGCGACAGCAGCAGTGCAAAAAAAGGACCAGTACATTGGATAGAGAAAAGAGCGATGTATGTGTTGAGGCTCACTTGGCCCTTCTTCTTTCCACTGTAGTTCATGGCAAATACGACTGCACCGGATATTACCCCTCCGAATTTGTTCAGCATCTGCCATATGCCGATGAATAGCCCCTTTCTTGATTTTTCTGGATAGCTCATCACAATAGCTCCTTCAGACATCCAGAAAGCAGCCCCCGATATTCCTAGAAGTACAGATGCGGCCAAAATAAAGGCCTGATTTCCGGTCTTAGTGTTATAGTACAAGGACGCCGAGTAGATTGTGTGTCCTATGCATCCAATAAATAACGTTGGCCTCAGTCCAAACGTGTTGGCAAAAAGTGCAGATATGGGTCCTAATACGACCGCCATTGCGTTCAGAATGACCGTCGATACATTCCACGTTCTGGTAGTTGCCTGGCCTCCGGCTCCCAAGTTTGCAATTGCAGCATAAATGCCTGGCTGTGTGAATGATAAAAATCCAACCAAAAACGCCTGGGTTAAGGTTGATCGGAAAATCTGTTTCCTCGTTAGGGCCATCGTCAAAGTTGAAGAAACCTGATTTTCCGGCGGTATGTGGCATATATATACCCCTGAAGTGTGGCTTTACATCAAAAGAAGAGCTTCATTTTGCAGCAGGATTTGTTGCTGCATGCCAATTGGTTGAGCCCGCGTGCAAGGACACCACAGGCGGGATCTGGTTGGTGGTGAATGAATTAATAAACTATGGAATCAAATTACCCCTCGGAAGTATACAAGCCAAAATTGAGGAGTATCAGTTGATTTCGAACTTATGAGATCCGTTACGTTGATACCAGATACTTTGATAAGCATCTTCACTGGGATCTTGACTATCAAATTACTGTGAGGGTGGGACAACACGATCTGGCTTAATGTGGAAGTCCATCATTACTGGTGTCAACACTGACTCTTGAAATGAATCACTTTGTTGTTGCAGGTGTGTGGGGATTCGTCCTTCTATGCATTGCACGAAATATATAAACTGGTGTGGCATGGGTATGATGTTGTCTATTGTTGCATGTTTCCGATACTGCTCGCAATATTTGGATAATCCCTTTTAATCCGGACTATATTGAGGGTCCCTGCATATCCAGCCCAGATCTGTATATTATAGTAATTATTATAAACCTGCATTCCTGTAATCGTGGATCTCATGATTCCATCGCAACTTTGGCATGTAAGTCACAGACACATTGAAGTGCCGCCAAGCGACATATCAAGGGTCTCACCTGACTACATTGGATTACATTCGATGAGCACGTTTAAGATGCGAAAGCAATGCGTGAGTGCGTTGATTGATTGTGTGAATGCCAAGCTGTCTTCAATTGGGCCTTTCATCTTTCATCATATGTGGGGAAACATCCAAAATTATTAATCTCTACTATTTAAATTTCTGCATCCTAAATTTGATAAGAAATGGTGATAATTTCAATTCATTACATCATGAAGAAAAACTTTCCGTTGTCATTGGAATCTCCAATCATCATATTCTGCCTAACAGGTCAATCCAATTGAGCAGTCGGGACTATCTGTATAACCATTGCATTCACCACTATCAGCCTAGAGATCGAAAAACTGTCACTTTTGCGGCCACCAGGGCTCTATGTGTGTATCACTTCCCTTGCTAATGATTGTCCCAAACAGCTTATCCTTTGACTCACTAACAGGTAGGCTGTACCTAAGTAAGACGATGACATTTTGCAATTTCAGCAACTATTGACAGTTCATGCAGTAAGTGCGCGATATTTAAAGCTGTAAAGGTTATGGAAAATTACACTAGAAGAGTGGCAGCAATTGGTTACGAGGAAAGTCAAATGGCCAATTGAGTTCTGCCAGAGCTGGTGACCCCATATCTGCCGTAATATCTTCCGTAGGCGATGCAGCTTGAGTCAGTGCATGGGCAGGGTGCAATTCTGAGAGTAGGAGGATATTTTTTCCTGAGTTGCTGTGACGGATGCCCAGGTTCTGTGAAGCGTTTTGAAGGTCCTGAATAAAGATATTAACCGTTTGTGGATCTGCCCATCTTGAGCCATTGATGATTTCAATGTTGGAATTTATGTAGTGTTTTAACGTCTCTGAATGATGTGTATGAGTCTGATACGGATTGGGAGAAACATTATACATCATCAAGCGAGACGCTTCCAAAAGTGAAAATGCCATTGACACCGTGTTGTATGCATCCGCAATAAGGTGCTTATTTTGCTGAGCGATTTTGGATACAAGCAAAGCATGATTCATACATTCCTCATGTGCAGCCTCTATTTTGCTGGGTGGTATTTCATCTGAGTCAGGGATCGTGCGGTTGTACAAAAGGTGATAAAGCACTGGTCTGTGCACGTCGCACCGGATTTGAAGCAGCAAAAGGTGAAGGTTTATGAAGAAAATCTTTTCCTCATTATTGTTCATCTTGGAAACATTCTCGATGCTGTAATGTAAATGATCAGGCAATAGTTCAACTGTAAGCTCTATATCGTGGGTGATAGGTTCAGTTGGGGATTGCTCCTGCCACCACTTCATGTGTTGTTTTTCCATTACCTTCACACAATTAAGAGTGTTGTATCTCAATTGTGACAGATGAACGGCGAGAGAAAACAGATTGAAGGGATGATGATATGGTGGCAGGTGCGTGTGGAATGGAGATTCACTAACTTGCGATGCCATGGATTCTAGATCATAAGCAGGAGGTTGAATTGTTAACAGTCTCAAATCGCAAGACATAAATTCCGGCACTCCAGCTGAGAACATCCGATCTAGAACGAAAACATTCCATACCATACGCCGTCGTCGTTCTTTTTCAAAATCGTCCTTTATCCAGTCAAGTTCACGGTTGAGGATCAGTCCATAAGCCATTCTTGAGAGTATGGGAATCAGGAAGAAGTATTTTTGAGAACTAGTTGAGCATCCCCAAACAATATTAACTAACAGGGCTTGGAATTCATCAAGCTTCATCTTCCCGGAAGCCAAAAGTGTTTCGGACAGATGCCTCGTGTACCAATGGTTTTTGAATTCTACTAGCCGCTGCTCAGGCACAACCATGTCGAGTGACATACCTACAACAGCTTTGGTTAAGGACAAAGACACTTCTCCCATTGCTAATTTGAATAAAAATCGTGGATCCAGAAAGTTTCCAGCGACAAACGGAAAATTTCGTTCGATTGTTCTTTGGCAAAGTATTTCAACCACTTTCTTGTTGGCTTCCGAGTCAATGGTGTCGTAGAACTTTTCCAAGGCCTCGATTTCAGTTAAGGGCCGCAAAAGAGTGTAAGAGCACGATTTGCCCAATTTTTGACATCTATCACATGAAGGAAATGTTCCTGAGCACTTTCTCTTCCCCTTTTTGCACTGTGTACAAACGTGCTTTGAGTTGTCAACATCTTTCGTAGATGTGGGGGAAATATGTCGTGTCGAATATTCGCACTGGACTTGTGATCTCAAACATCTCAGGCACTGGGGTTTCGTCTTATCACATTTCAGCTTTCGACTCCGACAGATGACACACGCAACCGAATGACTCATGCTGAGCCAGGTAAGACACGAGAATGTCGAATAAATTAGAGATAATTTTTAAATTATTTAAGCTACAAATCAAGAAATATCAATTAAAAATCACAGATGCAAAGATCTCTCTTAAAAACCACTTTACTATATTCTTAATGACTCTAGTTTAAGTGTATTGCTCCAATAAACGTCGACACCAACTTTTGGATGCCACAGCCAAAGTGATTTCTAATGAACAGCGTAGCCTTTGTTACAGCGCAGCCGAGTTTAGCATCAATTCTTCGTCTCTTTTATTCATGTACCCATTTCTGGACTGCGTGAGGAGCATGGTCTAGCTTTTGCCATGCAGTGATGAACTTGCTGAAGCGAATCGTTCACCAAGTATGAGACTGCCGGAACCTGGAAACGAATGAATCTTGCAGATGTGATATGTTAGCCAAGTCATACAATATCGTTCAATTCTAATAGTTTCAAATTCAAGTACATCGCTGGCTAATGTTAGTGAGCTTCATGATTTATTTACCACACTTCATGAAAGCTAGATGATCAGGGTTCCGCTTTTTTAAGATATCAATACAACACAAATCTTAATAAGTACACAGTCATAATATTCTGCCAACAATTACAAAAAATCTCATTAATTACCTACCCTATTAAATCTCAAATTAGTAAAGGTACCTGAACCCTGGCATTTCGTAGTCAGTCAGATCAGAAAATTCCAAGTTCTCAATTTCTGGCGGAGGATTCTCGCTTTCCAATCTCTCTCTGCGCTTGTTATCAAAATAGTTAACTCCAAGCAGAGCGAATAAGCAAAAGAGTGAGAAAACGTAGCAGACGACAATTGCAATCTTAGCCGAATGATATCCCGGGGCTTCGGTACTCAAAAATGTCTGTGGTCCAACGAGGTTTCCAACGCAGTAGCCGATCAAAAGAATTGCTTGTGAAGTAACCTTTTTGGAGTACCCAAGGGTATTCGATCCAAAGAGAGAAAGGAAACAAATCATTCCGATAGGGGACAGCGAATACAAATATAGTCCCGCGAGTTGCGCGTGAGCATTCGAAGAAAAGGCCAGCATGCATGATCCAACGATAACAACAATAGTGATAAACGAAGAAATACCAATTCTGTATGGGAACTTTCCCACAAAAAGTGCAAATGCAATTAATCCGACAGTCTCAACAGCTCCACCAGGCATTCTCATGAGCAAACTTTTCTTATCGCCATATTTTAGTGAGTCGGACAGCAAAATTGACATAAAGGATCCAAGTCCACCATTAGGAATGTTTGATGAAAAGGCATAGAAAAACCCAAGCCATGTTCTAGGATCGATCAAAGATTCCTTAAATTGATACCATTTCCACTCTGGGTTTCCGTATCCTTGCTTGCTATCTTTGACTCTCTGGAAGACTAAGACCTTTTCTCTCTCGTTCAAAAACCAAGCGTCTGGGGGATTGTCTGGAATATGAACCATCAATAAGCCTCCAAGGACGATGGTCATAACACCAGTCACAATGAATAGCACTTTCCATGCTTCTATGGAGTAGGAGTCAGCGTGAACATAGCAACCGTAGGCAATAGCACATCCGAGTATTGTACCAAACCCATTATTGGAGTAGTACACCACTGTCCTCAAGAAAGACTCCTCCTGTCGATACCATTTGGCCGAAAGTAACACAAAACCAGGAGTCACAGCTGATTCCAGACATCCCAGAAGAATACGACAGACAATAAAGCCCGCGTAATTGGAACATGCTGCGTGACACGTTAAAACTATTCCCCAAAGAATAATACAAACCGAGGTAGTTTTAACAAGTGGGAAACGTTGCAAGCACCTCGACAAAGGAAACACTGCTGCAAGAAACGCTAAGTAAAACGCCGTGGTAGTCCACGAGTATTGTTGGCCCACCATGTTCAGGTCGGTTCGTAGGCCCATGATGGCTGCAAAAGAAGTTGTACTCTTGTCCATGTATTGGACTCCATAGATAAGAGAAATAAGTGGCAGGATCATAAAATCGATTTTCCGTTTCAAAGCATTGTATTCTTGGTCTGTAACATCTTCAATCGTGTCCAGCTTTCTTGCATACTCTAACGCTACGTCGGCATGGTTCTCATCCACCACGACCTCTTTTCCAAGAGGAGATCTGAAGCTTTTGATGGCGTTCTCCTGGAAATTGTGAATGGAGCTTTTATTGTCGGACATTGGCTCTGATGATTAAGCAAGCCACTAGTTAAATAGGATGTGGGGCCCGTTTTTTTCCCTCATCATTGCCTGTTTGCCGGAAAAGAAGTCCCGGATAACGTTCTCCGATAAGACTTAAGATAGGCCTTGTTGAGAAATATTTTTTCGGCTAAAACCCCGACAAGGCTGATAAATAATTAATGCGAGATATTTGGCGAAGAAATCTCTTTCCTTCGGAAACCCCGCAAATCCGCCCCACCCATAACCAATGGCAGTTCAGATTCCATGCTTGATTATCTGGATAAGACTTTATCACGTAGATAAAGATTAGGAGTCTCTCTAACCAACACTAAATAGCGGAAGTAGTTTAGCGATACTCATGATATCAAGGCGAGATCTTTTTGCTCTTAAGTTGCTATTAGCACATAATGATAAGTGTACTATGTCTTATCATTCCTTGTACTGTGAAAAAAAAAAAATGCCAACACAGATCTTTTAGTTCGACTCAAACAAAAGCTTTTTGTTGCATTGTTAAACACTACGAACTATAAAAAATTGTGCTAAGCTTTTAAAAAATATCCTACCAGCTATGCAGAAGCAGTGGCAGTACTAACGTATGCCCAGAAAGAGGAGGAAGCCTCAGCATCTCCGACGGTGTAAACGTGGATGTTGGTGTTGGTAACATATTGCTGGGCATATCCAGCATCAGTGTTTCCAATCGTGGAAGTTAGAACCTTGGTGAAAATTGCCCCATCCCTGTCGATAACCAGAGAGTAAGTGGTAAGGTCTTCGGCGACAGCGAAGGAAGCAAGGGCAGTCAAAGCAGCGGTGAGGGACAGGAACTTCATTTTGAATTGTAACTGATAACTAGAGAAGAGGGTTCTTCGGCCAGTTATATATGACTGACTGACGTGCGAAAAGTCCGCAGGTATGGCTACTTAACTCCAGATCTTTTTGCTGTTTGGAGAATTATGGTTTATTTAAGGCACGATTCTCATCTATTGGCCCTCACTTGAATCGTGCTTAGAAGCAGTGTGGCATTCAACGACTCAAAACCCGTACGAATTATTGGTCTGTGCTTTCCGACGCAGGGACCCGCATCAAAACAAATTTTTTGAATGTAGATCTTTATTATCGGGAAACGCTTGCATTATTCAAACGACGTCAAATTCGGGGATGAGCAAGATTAAGGGGGTGAGCCAGCAAATAAGATTTATTCGCGCACAATAACGGCGTTTTCGCAGCAGTCACAACTCATTCAAAAACCGCGCCCACAATGCCGGAGCTCGTAAATTGCATCGCCGAACGCGAGCTGTGTCAGGGTCAAACCGGGATCCTCCTCAGCTGAGTTGCGGTGGCTAGAAATTTGATGGAGCTCCCAGGTGATGGCCAAGTCCATTTCACCTTTTAAGAGCCTGCCAGTACCGGAAGGCTCATCCACCAGCTGAGACGTGATTGGACCAGAAGCACTCGATTGGATAGCACTTTTTAAGTAGGTTTTCACTCGAAAGCATACATTGCGAGCTAGCAAACGAGGGGAAACCAATGTCGGGTGGTGGCCTCGGTGTTATAGCGGGAGGTTCTGGTATTGGGCTAGTGAGTAGAGCCGTGTTTAGTCGGAGATGTGCCGAAAAGTGCCTCAACTGAGAGGGACGTTGGGTTTGCAGCTATGAATCGCAAAATCGACTACTCTTGAGCGTTAGTTGCACAATCGAAGCAGCAGCTCCGAGGGATCCAATGGGGTGGCCGTAGAGTCACGGGTTGCGCGGCCTCAGCCAGCTGAAGGTCTCGCATCGGCAATGAATGAACAATGTTTATTGGCAGACCAGAGTATCGGGTTGAGAGGATGTTACTGACGGCAGAGATTAACGTTCCTGTGTAGAGGAGCAAATGTGTGATGGAGGTAAGAACTATAGTCCCCCCTGGCGGGTATAAGGTAAGCTATCATGTGGTGCGCAGGCTCTATCTATTTCAGGGGTCATTAGTTCCTGGTTCATTATCGACCGATTTGGTCGTCGACCATTAATGATCGGGGGCATGATTGCCATAACCATTCTAAACCTTTTGATTGCCAGCACGGGTATCGACAAAAGCAATATACCGGCAATGAAAACATCTTCAGGATTTATGGCAATGTACAACTACGTGTACAACATTGCGTTGGGAGGCGGGTTCCTTACATTTTGGCGTCTGAGGTGTCGTCCGTTTTCTTGAGAGCAAAGACGTATGCGCTTGCAAACCTAACAAACAATGCTTTGCAATGCATGTGGCAGTTTGTGCTTCCGTATATGTTTAACGCAAACGAGGCAAACATGGGATCAAAAATCAATTTCATATTCACAGGGTGCTCATTCCTTTCGATCTTTGTGTTCTACTTTTACCTTCCGGAAACCGCGGGGCGCTCCTTTGAGGAGATCGACGAGATGTTTGCTCTGAAGATTCCTGCGCGTCAGTGGAAACACTGGCAAACAAAAAAACAGGAGGAGTCTGACCGGTACTTGAAAGAGCTGAAAATCGTCGAGTCTCACGATGAGCTTCCGAAAACGATTGTGTAGGCAAGTTGAGTAAACTTTAATGAAAATGAGGGTTCGATAAACTGCGAAACTGGAGCCCATCAGCAGGAGGTGGGGTTTAAATCAACGGACTGAGTGGGAGGAGCAGGTGGCGCGTTCAGCCGTGGCGCGTTCAGCCGAAGGCACTTTGAAGCAGGTGCCGTTGAGAAGAAGGACTAACGGAGTTATCTGACTACTGAAAGATTACGTAAATGGTTGCTTTAAACAATTTATTTAATTGCAACTTAACCAGGAATTACATGTCACTGGGACCCAGGCACAGGCAAATCTTGAACAAAAAACAGTGCTCATCACCGGGGCATCTGCGGGCATTGGCGAGGCAGCCGGCGGAAACAGTAAGCTAGTGCTGGCGGGGAGGTGGTCGACAGACTGGCAGAATTGAGCGGGCAGTTAAGAATTATAGTGACCCCCTGCCCACCCGGGCGGGTTGGTGCCGGCGGGGTTGGTGTTTTTGGTGGGCGAAGAAACGCGGAGTGATATGCGGGTGTGTTTTGCGGCGGGTCTGCGCGGCGGGCCTGTGCCTGGCGGGTCCCCTGGCGTGTGGGCCCCATACAAAGTGCGGGTGGTTTTGCTGGGAGTACGACCGGCGGGTATAGCGGGTGTCGCAGACCGGCGGGTCGGCCGGCGTGTGGGCCCATACAAAAAAGGTGGTGGTGTTTACATGGCGGGTCAGACAGCAAAAAGGTGGTGTCCCAGTGGCGGGTCAGACAGCAAAAAGCTGGTGTCCTAGTGGCGTGTTAGTCAGCAAAAAGATGGTGTCCTAGTGGCGGGTCAGGACCCGAAAAGCTGGTGTCCTAGCGGCGGGTCAGTACCCAAAAAGCTGGTGTCCCACCGGCGGGTCAGTCAGCAAAAAGTTGGTGTCCTAGTGGCGGGTCAGTCCCCAAAAAGCTGGTGTCTCATCGGCGGGTCAGTACCCAAAAAGCTGGTGTCCTAGCGGCGGGTCAGAC